>NC_142883.1:6070000-6394166 GCF_051225735.1 Oryctolagus cuniculus | reverse complement strand
GGCCGCCACAGCCAGCACGCTGCGGCCAGCGCACCGCACTGATCCGATGGCAGGAGCCAGGTGCTTCTCCTGGTCTCCCATGGGGTGCAGGGCCCAAGCACTTGGGCCATCCTCCACTGCACTCCCTGGCCACAGCAGAGAGCTGGCCTGGAAGAGGGGCAACCGGGACAGAATCCAGCGCCCCGACTGGGACTAGAACCCAGTGTGCCAGCGCCGCAAGGTGGAGGATTAGCCTAGTGAGCCACGGCGCCGGCTTTCTGGTGGTTTTTAAAGACTTTTGAAAAGGCTTAATTACTTATTTTTATTGGAAAGGCAGAGAGAGAGAGAGAAAAAGAGAGAGAGAGAGAGCGAGCTCCTGCCTCCTGGTTCATTCCCCAAATATTCGCACCAGCTAGGGTTGGGCCGGACTGGACCCAGGACCAGGAAACTCAGCCCAGGTCTCCCACGTGGGGGCCAGGGACTTGAGTCATCCCCTGCAGCCTCCTGGGTGTGCATCGCAGACAGCTAGGACCAGAAGCGGAGCCTGGACTTGAGCCGGGCACCCTGATATGGGATGTGGGCAGGCTAAGCAGTACCCTAACTACCGTGCCGCCCACCCGCCCTGGTCTCTGGCCTGGGCACATCCCAGCGATGCAATTCCTTCCTGTGTGCAGACGTCACCACCTTCCTGCCCACTCCAGGGACCACTGCTCGGGCCGCGGGTGATGGATCCCGGGACCTCCGGAGGCCAGAATTCTCTCCTCCAGCTGGCCGGTCCCCCTGGCAGCCCCCAGACAGCTGTGGCCCCTCTGGAAAGCAGAGTGGGGGGGGCTGCCTGGCTCCCCTGGGCTTCAGCCTGGACCTCCTGCCCCAGGAGGAGGAGGAGAGATGTGGAAGCCAGGGAGGAAGGCAGGCACTTCTTCATCACGCAGGATCTCGAGAGCAGAGAGATGGCCTTGAAGCTGTCCCCCCACCTGCCCTTTTCCTGCCAGCCCCGTCCCGGCTCACCCCGGGGGCTGCTTTCCACGATGCTTGGCCAGAGCCTGACGGGCATCCTGGCGTCTCCGCCTGCTCCTCCTCCCTGCCCCTTCCATCACCGCGTCTGCGCTTCTACCTCCAAGGCAGACTCAACTCTCTACTTCCTCCGACCCCACCAAGTCCCACCCGGGCCTCTTATGGGGCCTCCCAGCTCTGCCTCCACCCCTGCAGCTCCAAGGCCATTCTGCACAGGGCAGCCAGGACCATGTTCTAAAAGCAGGTGGCATCACGGGCTACGTAAGTCTTTGAAAAAATAGTCTGGGGCCGGCACTCTGGCATACAGGGTTAAGTCTCTGCCTGCAGTGCCGGCATCCCATGTGAGTGCTACTTCAAGTCCCGGCTGCTCCACTTCGGATCCAGCTCCCTGCTAATGCGCCTGGGAAAGCAGTGGAGGATGGGCCAAGTGCTTGGGCCCCTGCACCCACCTGGAAGAAGCTCCTGCCTCCCGGCTTTGGGGAGTGAACCACTGGATGGAAGATATCTCTTGCTTTCTCCCTCTGCAAGTAAATAACTAAATCTTTACCAAAAATAGACATCGGTATTTGGTCTATTCTGGAAGTATCATCCTTTGAGGTGCACCGTTGCATGCGGGAGATTCTTTTCCCTAAAAGAAAGCCCCTGGCTTTGGAGGAACGTGTGTGAGCCGATGGGCTGTGCTGGTTTTTCTCCAGGTGGGCCGGGGACGTGAGAGCGAGTCCGTCTTGAAGCAGCGCACGCGGGCTCTCCTGGTGCGGATCTGCATTTACATTTTTATGATGAAAAGGTTACAAAACGGATTGCAGATTCTTCATTACTCATCCTTTTTTTTTTTTTTAAACTTGCAAAGATACTCACAAAATTAAAAACACACACACACACACACACACACACACAAACAGCCACCATGCCTGCCTGGGCCTGCCTGGTCTGCATGGCCAGCAACGCCTCCTGCCCTCACACCCCAACCCTCACTCCCCCAGACTCCTTTCAGACCCTCCCCCCGCAACAGAGGTGGCTTCCTGCAAGGCCTGGGGTCAAGTCCACCAGCCCCAGTGCCCCCGCCCCCACCCTGCTACTTCCTGCCAAACTTCAAGTCTCGACTCGCCATGCCTTTTCCAACGCCTTGATTTAAATTTAGCTCTCCTGATCGACTCATCATGACACCCTGTCATTTCCCATCTTGGTACTTTCTACAAGTTCAGGCTGCCATTCCACAGGGGGCAAAGTTCACGGCTGTTTGGCTGGCACCAACACCCCGCGCCAAACAGCACTGCGAAATAAAACGTGAGCCATACGAAGAAGTTTGCCCTGGGCCGTGAGAGGAATAATTAAAATGGAAAAAAAAAGTTTCCAACTCTGCATCTGCTATGGCAGATCCACAGTGGCCAGCGTTTTTTTTTTTCATATTTTCTCTCCAAACTTTTTTTCATGAAGAAATACACATTTTAGAGATAAAGGTCCAGTCCCATATCTTTGCCCCCATAAGTAACCACGAATAGTTTGGAGTGGATTTGGGGCACATTTCTTCTGTTTGGATTAAAAGTGTGTCTATTCCTAACTAATAGCTGATATTGTTTTATGTTTAAACATACGTGTAACTGCCATAACACGCGGCATAATGTCGGACAGCTTGTGTTTCCACTTGACATCTGCATACGTGGCTCGGTCGGTTCAGCCCCTGGAACTGTCACAGAGCCGTCCGCCGACGCCGTCATCCCCTTAATAAGGGCCACCTGGCTCATCTCCAATTTTGTCTCTGTCACAAATGCCAGGAATGGTGTAGTCAAATGTGTGTCTCCCTGGGCACCCCCTGCCCCCGCCTCCCATGCCCATTGGAGGGGCCGACATCAGCGAGAGGGGACTGGCCAGCCGGCTGTCAGCCACACGCACGCGGCTGCCGGTGGGAGAGCGAACGCCGCCATCATTTCGAAGGTTGATTTGTCGGTGTCTCATTAAGATGAAAATACTCAACCCCACGCCCCAGGCTGTGCCACCTCTGTAATAAATCCTTCTCACCACGGGTAAAATATAGACTGCTCTTTGAGTCTACAGAAAGCATAAACTAGGAACTATCCCTTCAGGACTTGACGTTCTCCATGCAAACTTTTGCCTTTACGATCTGAGTTCACATTCATAGCCCAGGGGGAGCAGCCGTAGCCCCGTATTCTAAGCGAGGGAACTGGGGTCAGAGGCCACGCGCCTAGAGTCGGGTGCTGAGGCTCAAGTCCCAGGTTCCCGCTGTCTTCTCCAATGCATTTGCTGTCACTCTCCCTGCCTTGCTCTGTTTTTAAGGCATGAGGAAAATGAACAGGCTCAGGGTACTTGGCAGCAGGTGCTGCTGGGGCCCCTGCCACCTGCCCTTTGGCCAGGCCACGCGCCCATTCCCCAGGGGCTCTGAGAGGCGGCCGCCCCAGGGGACTGCCCACTGCCAAGTGGAGCTGAAGATGCCTGGAAACCAACCCCCTCCCCATTTCCCAGGAAGCTGGGGGATGCCTTGGCCAATGGCTCCCGGATGCAGGTGTGCAAAGCTGGCCTTAGTGACCCTAGGGGGCACCATGCTGGGGCACTGTGGTCACTCCTGTGCTCCTGGGGCTAGGCAGAGCGTCAGTGGGACCCCCGTGGCCTCCCTGCTTCCTCCTCCCCGGAATTCCCGTTTCAGCTGGTTTAGGGGAGGGTTCAAGACTGTGCGTTTCTAGCAAGTAGTCGGGGGATGCTGATGTCGCGGCCCAGGGACCACCTGGGAGAACCGAGGCTCTGAGCCCGACCTCAGGCAGCGGTACCCGGAGCTGCGGCCACCAAAGATGGGATTCTGGAGGTGGCTGGCAGCGAGGAGCCCGCCACGGGGGTGGGGGAGAGTGGCTGGTCCCTGGCAGGTGCCGCTGCTGTGACAGCCCACACTTGGAAGGGATGCGCGGCTTTCACGATATTTCTGGCGTCTGAGCAGACTGGCAGAGACAGTCATTATGTGACTTGTGGAAAGGAGTGGCTGCTTCTGAGAGCCACCGGTGCATCAGAGAGAGAAAACGACAGGCCCAGGTCCGCTAATCAGCGAGTCAGAGCCGGGTGTGGAAGTCAGAGCGTCGGCAGTGCGGTCCTTCCCGCCCCCCCGGGGCTGAGGACCAGGCGCGGCACCCAATTTCAGCAGAGGCAGAACTGGACAGAAGTTTGAATTCCTAGTCCCAGCGAGGCTGCTACAGCAAAGGTAGGGCCCTAACTGGGGAAGAGGAGGGCCTGAGCAGTAACAATGTGGCCTGAGACGGGGACCTCAGAGGACCCCCTGAGCCCCCAGGGCTTTCAGAAGAAGCCCACTCCCCCTTGATACAAGATGTCCTGTGCGGAGGGCAGGCGTTGTGGCGCGGTGGGTTCAGCTGCGATGCCGCCTTCCCATATGAGCACTGGTGCGAGTCTCAGCTGCTCCACTTCCCATCCAGCTCCCTTCTAATGCACCTGGGAAAGCAGCAGAACATGGCCCAAGTGCTTGGGCCCCTGCTGCCCACGTGGGAGACCGGGATGGAGTTCCTGGATCCTGGAGAGAGTCCTATAACTTGGACTACTGTATATCAGGAAAGGAGAGACCCAGATCTTGCAAGGACCTGATGGGGTCCGAATCGACAGTGGCATCCAGGGACCAGAGCGGCACCGGTGTCTTCCCTGTTAGAGCAGGGCAGGCCATAAATGGATTTCTAGCCCAAGGTCATCTCACAGTGGCCATGGACCTGATAGGAGGCCGCTTTCCCGGTTTATGACATGCAGTCAGAACGAGTGCATGCTAAGGCAGGCATAGCCCTCACCTTCACTCGCTGGCTTGTGAAGTATTAGCAGGAAGAGCTATTGTGGTGGACAAGGCCAAGTGGACATCCTTGAAACCGACAGCCATCTCCCTGACCTCCGCGCTCGCAAGATAGCAAATCAAAACCGCACTGCATGCTGGGAGGCACTGCAGAGACGCGGGCCTCGGCGACTTAGCAGGGGCAGGGCTGGTGCTCGCGATCTGATTCGTGTTCCCAACCCCTACAAAGCCAGGAGGATCACGGCAGATGCCCAGGGATTTCCCCTGATTTAAGAAAGTGCCAGCCGCACTTCTGGCTCCTGGGCAAGCGCTATTGCTTTCCTGGAACAAATTAACACAGCTTCTGTGCACGGTCTGAAGCCTCCGAGCTGGCAAGTGCAAGGTTTTCGGTGCCCTTCAAGAACGGGGACCTGAAACATTTAGGGGACAGACAGCAGCACATGCGTGCCAGGGCACCGTCTGCTGTCAGATCGGGACGTGTGGATGGGCCGTGCTGTGGTCCCCCTGGGGGCGACCTCACGCTAATAGCACTTAACCAGCCAGAAGCCCCAGGGCTCTGGACGCTCCAGAGAGATGCCCGCTCTTCAGAGGAAGGCAAACAACCCAACAAGCACTCAAGAGTTTGCTGCCTCCAGCAAGCTTCCCAGTCTCCGGTGATCTTGGGTAAGCCAGGACATTTCTTCTGAAGACATGATGGTCATGCGCTGGATGCACCTGCCACACGCACCTGCCAGCGGATGGAGCAGCCAAGTGAGCTCTGGGAACTGCCGCCGAGGCACCAGACTGGGGACAAGGCCGGTGAGGCTGGGCTGCTGCCCTCTAGGAGGTGGGTCACAGCGACAGGAAACCCGTGGTCGCGACGCAGGGGGACACAATTCGTGAGCTTGGGCATCGTAGGCTGGAGTGGGGAGGCGCTCTCACTCTTACCTGCGATGACTCACGCCGGCCAGTGTGTGTTTCCTGTGCCTGCAGCTGCAGCTCTGTGTGCCTACAGCTGCAGCTCTGTGTGCCTACAGGTGTAGCTCCCAGAGCGAGGACGGTTCCAGCAAGGGGCAGGGGACGCTGCCCCCGAGTCTAAAGTGCTGGCTGCTCTCGTGTCACCGTGGCCTCCTCATTCAAGCAGGCCAAGTGCGGGAGGGGTGTCCTTTCTGACTGCTGGGGGAGGGAGAATGGCCCCCATGTCACGGCGGCAGGGGCCAGCACTCAGAAAGCTTAGGGGACCCACTGGGGCATCTCTTGTGGTCCTCTGAGTATTTCTGAACAGAAACCGAGCAAGCGCAGTGCGTATGCCCACGGGAGCATGGTTCCCAGCCCCCAGGGCAAGCCCCCTGGGCCAGCAGGGGTGGGAGCTGCAGGAGGGGGAGTCGGGAATGATTGCATCAGCAGGGGAAGCCTTTGTACCCCCCCCCCCAGCCCAGAGCTGGGGACCAGAGAGGATGCTGGGAAATTGGCCCTGACAGAGCAAATCGATTCGGGCAGCAAGTGGGTTCGCGTTCCGGCAGAGGGTGGAAATGGTTCCTCCACCTGCTGTGAGTGCCGAGCGCAGAGAGGCCACGGCCGGTGGGAGGGGACACTGGGGGCCGCGTTCCCTCGCACAGGCTCAGCTTTGTCGCTTACAACCAATTTCTCCAGGCTCAGCCGGCAGAAGATAGACAGGGGGCGTGGCTGTTGCCCCGTCGGGCCCTCCACCCTGCTGGTCTTCCCAGGGTTCCTCTTGGCAGTGACTCGATGACGTATTCGTTCTGTCACCTCCCTGTGTGGGTGTGAGCACACTTCGCAGTGAACCGGATCACTCGAAACATGTTTTTCCGTGACTTATTTCCTCTGACAGCGTGTCTCAGAAACCTGTCGACGACGATCCAGGCATGCTTCAAAAAGTTTATGGAGAAAAGTCCTCAAGGGGTGGGCGCTGGGCTCAGCAGTTAACGCGCTGCTTGGGAAGACGCGGCTCGCGAGCAGTGTTGGGGTGTGAGTCTGGTCTCTGCACCCTGGGAGGCAGCAGGGACGGCTCTGACAGCCGGGTCCCTGCCACCCTCGCGGGAGACCTTGGCTCCTGACTTCAGCCTGACCCAGGCCCAGCTGCGTGGCCGTTTGGGGGGCTGAACCAGCAGATGGGAGATTTCTGTCTTCTCTCTGTCTCTGTGCCTTTCACACAAATAAAAATGAATTTTAAAAAAGGGACTTAAAAGTTAAGTTTAATTTATCGCAAAAAAATTATTGAGGGCCATGCAGTATTTTTCCCCAAAATACCCGTTTCTGTGAACTTTCTGAAGACCCCCTCAGAGCCGTAAGTCTATCCGTTTTTCCTATGACTGCGCGACATACGCTGGATGACATGGGGGTACAATGGTTGACACCCGTGAGCACTCGGAGTAGCAGGTGTTTCGTACAGGAAACTGGTTGCATGGACTTTGGGGCGTACAAGAGGGGAAGGGGATGCTGACGTACCCAGATCTGAAGCCCCCCGGGGACGGAAGTCCCCAGACTGGCTGCTCCCGGGACTGGGGGAGCCTCACCGCGGGGAAGGTACCGGAACCCGGGATTTGCAGGTGAGCGGCGATCACGGCGCCCTGCCGACCATGAACCTGATGAGCAGATACAGTCTCCATCACCTTTCTCACTACCGCTTCACAGCCAGTGCTTGAAAAAGACTTCTTAGTCACTTCTCCCTTCTAAGTCTCAAGCACTGTCTTGTTTTTATTTATCACTAACTTTAGCTATTTGGATGGTAGACACACACAGAGAGGGAGAAAGAAAGGAAAGGGAGAGAGAGGGAGAAGCAGAGAGAGAGAGAGAGAGAGAGAGAGAGAGAGAGGTCTTCTATCTACCAGTTCACTCCCCAAATGTCTAGAACACCCAAATCAGTCCAGACTGAAGCCAGAAGCCTACAGCCTGGAGCGCGGTCTGGACCTCCCGTGTGGGTGGCAGGACCCAACTGCCGGACCATCACCGGTGCCTCCTGGGTGTGGGTTAGCAGGAGGCTGGCGTCGGGAGCGGAGCTGGGACTTGAACCCAGGCTTCCAATACGCGAAGCAGGCACTCCAACCTGTACCAAATGCCCACTCCACGTGTCTCATTTTTAAATGGAGTATTTTGACTTTTTAAATTAATCGTTTTCTATACATTCTATAAATTATTCTTTTATCCTTTAACTGTATTATATGTATTTTCTCCCAGATTATAACTTTGGTTCTGCTTTGTAAAAATTTTTTGGGATTAGATTTTTTTGCGTTAAGATTGCGATATGTCTTCCTTTAGGATTAAGTCCTTTGTTTTCCCTTAGAGAAACTTGCCACAGCACAAGGATGTTTTAACAAATAGCAGCCTTAGGCCCGCGCCGCGGCTCACTAGGCTAATCCTCCGCCTAGCGGCGCCGGCACACCGGGTTCTAGTCCCAGTTGGGGTGCCGGATTCTGTCCCGGTTGCTCCTCTTCCAGGCCAGCTCTCTGCTGTGGCCAGGGAGTGCAGTGGAGGATGGCCCAAGTCCTTGGGCCCTGCACCCCATGGGAGACCAGGAGAAGTACTTGGCTCCTGCCATCGGATCAGCGCGGTGCACTGGCCGCAGTGCGCCGGCCGCGGCAGCCATTGGAGGGTGAACCAACGGCAAAGGAAGACCTTTCTCTCTGTCTCTCTCTCTCACTGTCCACTCTGCCTGTCAACAAACAAACAAACAAAACCAAACAAACAAAAACAAACAGCAGCCATAGAGTAACACTTTTTTTTCAAAGGCTGCATTTTGTTTCGGTGTAGATATTCGAGTCTGCTTTCGAGTGAGACGTGATGCAGCTTTAGCTGCCCCACTCAAAGGGGAGAGACGCGATTAATGTGTAGTCGACTGATTCCTGCTGAAACGTCACCCACATCACGGGGCTGGCTCTGTGGCACAGCAGGGTTGGGTGGCCACAGTGGTGCCTCTGTGTATGCTGGCCAGCTCCCCGCGAACGCACCTGGGAAAGCAGCAGAAGATGGCGCAAGGACCTGGGCCCCTGCCCCCCACGTGGGAGACCCGGGTGGAGTCCCAGGCTCCTGGCTGTGGCTAATTCACCATGCATACAATATCTGCTTGGGCCTCCGTGTCGCTCGGTGGAGCTGCTGATCTGTTCTGGGCCCCTCACCAGGTGACCGCACCCAACCCCCGTGCAGGGTGCTTTGCTCCCTGGTAGGGCAAGAATCTACTCCTTGCGCTTCCTTTTCAGGAACTTCTCAGCCATTTTTAGGCATTGCTTCTTCGGTATGGATTTTAGGAACAACTCGTGAAGTTAAAATATCCTGTCTGGATTTTAACTGTGACCAAATTACGTTAGCATACCAATACAAATAGAATTCCCATATTTTCAAGGGTTGAGTCTTCCCACAGAGGAATGCTATCTAATTCTTCTTTTGTGTCTTTCTGTGAAGTTTTGCCAATTTGTTCTTTATATACCTTGTTAGGCTTGCTTGGGTATTTTATAGTTTTTGTTGCAATTGTGAATGGCACCTTTTCTTTTTAATTCGAATTTTCTAGTTGATTATTGTAGTGAATAGAAAGGCTACTGGATTTCGTATGCTGACTTTGAATTCAGCTTCACTCCGCCCGGCGGTTTTTCCAGTGGATTCTCCCATATTCTGTAGGCTGTTCTCACATTGTGTGCAAATAGCGATGGGTTGGTATCTCCTCTACCAATATTTATACTTCTTTTTTAAAAGTTATTATTTATATTTGGAAGTCAGAGTTACACAGAGAGAGAAGAGGCAGAGAGAGAGAGAGAGAGGTCTTCCATCCAACAGTTCACTCCCAAATTGGCCTCAATGGACGGAGCTGTGCCCATCTGAAGCCAGGAGCCAGGAGCTTCTTCCAGGTCTCCTACATGGGTATAGGGGCCCAAGGACCTGGGCCATCCTCCAGTGCTTTCCTAGGCCACAGCAGAGAGCTGGATTGGAAGAGGAGCAGCCGGGACTAGAACCGGCACCCGTATGGGATGTTGGCACTTCAGGCCAGGGCGTGAACCTGCTGTGCCACAGCGCCAGCCCCTTCTTTTTGTTTATTTCCTATTGTTTCTGCTCACCTCCACTCCACCGTAAATGACAGATGATGTGTGCCCTGCGATGGGAGCCGTTCTCAGGGAGGAAGACTTGAACACGAGGTGTTTCCTGTGTTTGGTGGTTGGTTTGCTACGGTGGGAAGGGAGCTCTGCCAGACGGACACTTCTTCTCTGGTGTCGTCTTTTGTCATTGAGACGGTGCAAGGTCAGTAAGGGGTGTGATGGGAAGAGGAGAGGTTTACCCACCAATCCAGTTCATACGCTCAAACCTTCTGTCTTCCTCTGTTTGCGCTGTTGCAACAAAATACCGGAATCTGGCTGACTTGAAGGACACACGTATTTTTAGCTCTGAAGGCTGAGAAATCCAAGCTTGCGACGGCCAGCGCTGGTGTTTGCTGAGGGGCACACTCTGCGAGGTGACATTTTGTGGCTGTGTCCTACGTGGCAGGGCACAGAAGGGCAACCATGTGCTTTCCTCAACCCCAAGTCCTTTTATCGGGTCCCTTTAATCTCGCGATGGGGCTGAGGCTTTGAGACCTAATCGCCCCCAAAACCTTGGGCACTAAGTGTTCACATGATTTTGGAGGGGACACCATCATTCAGACCACGGTCCCTCCAAAATCCACTGCGTGCTGGGGGATGGGACCGGTTATAAAGTTCGTTCCTTTTTCCTCCTGGGAAAAGGGGAAAAATTACTCCCACAACCATCTCGTACTCCGCAAACTGGAACTTTGCTATAAGCCCCAAGGTTTGGGTTTTGTGGGAGAACGTGTTGGATTTTCCCAAATCTGTCTTCAGTATCCACAGAAGTGGGCTGAATGTTTTCTCCATTAATTTGTTCACGTAAACAACGACATGAATTTATTTCCCAATATTGAGCCGTTCTGTAATTCCTGAAACAAATTAAACTTGAGTGTAACATTATTATTTTAATACATGAATGAATTTGATTTGTACATTTTTGCCTCTAAATTTTACTAATGGAGTTGACTTTTTTTTAAGATTTATTTTATTTATTTGAAAGACAGAGTTACAGAGAGAAGTAGAGACAGAGAAAGATCTTTCATCCGCTGGTTTACTCCCCAGATGGCCACAACGGCTGGAGCTGCATCAATCCGAAGCCAGGAGCCAGAAGCCTCCTCTGGGTTTCCCACGTGGGTGCAGGGGCATAGCAGAGAGCTGGATTGGAAGAGGAGCAGCCAGGACTTGAACTGGTGCCCATGTGGGATGCTGACACCTCAGGCCAGGGCTTTAACCCGCTGCACCACAGCGCTGGCTCCTGGAGTTGACTTTTAGTTGTGTGCTTCTTGGGGTTTGCTAGCACGTTCTGCTATTTCACAGAAATCATTTGATTTAAATGGCTGTGCCAATTTACATCCCCACCAGCAATTAACACAGCCTTTTTTTTTTTTTTCTTTGACAGGCAGAGTTAGACAGTGAGAGAGAGAGAGAGACAGTTCGGCGTAGCCAGGAGCCAGGTGCTTCTCCTGGTCTCCCATGGGGTGCAGGGCCCAAGCACGTGGGCCATCCTCCACTGCACTCCCGGGCCACAGCAGAGAGCTGGCCTGGAAGAGGGGCAACCGGGACAGAATCCGGCGCCCCGACCGGGACTAGAACCCGGGGTGCCGGCGCCGCAAGGTGGAGGATTAGCCTAGTGAGCCGTAGCGCGGGCCAACAGAAATCATTTGAAACACGTTCATTTCCTGCTCTGCTCCGGAATGATTTGCTTATCAGGAATCAACTGTTCCTTGAAGGTTCAGTAGAATTTACCTAGAAACTCCTTAGGACCCTGGCCTTGAGCTGTGTCTTGTGTCTCCAGGAACCGCATTTGCAGGCTGCCTTGCCCACCAGCCAGTGGGAGGCACCGACTGACAAGGGGAAGAGGGGAGGGGCCAGCACCAGCCCGCCAGTCTCCCCCATGTTGCATCAGGGTCGGGGGAAGGACTTCCCGCAGCATTCTCAGCCCCTCCCCCGCGGGTCCAAGCTCCGGTAGGACTGGCTGAGGCTAGAGATTTCTCCCCTCTGTGTCCATCATCCTCTTACTGTTGCTAGGCAACCGGTAGGCATCCCCATGCGACCAATCCCCTGCGTTAAACTCATTTGGTTTGAGATACCTGGCATGGTTCCGCACGTTCTGATTGGTTCCTGACTCGTACGGACTTTTATTTGATACCTCTGCTTTAATCAATTTTGATCGTCTTCTTTTTAAATTATATATTGACAAATCACTCATGTGTGTATTTATAGACCACAAGTGATGTTACGGTTTTTGAACACAAGGTGAAATTATTAAATCAAACTAATCTATCCCTTGAATCATATCACTTATGAGGACACTTAGGATCGAGCACTCTTGGTGACGTTGAGTGTCAGTTTTCCTTTAGGCTCCGCCTGTTTCTCGCTGATTTCCTGACTGGTGAGAATGAAGTCGTGTGCGCCATTCTCTCAGGAACTGCTAAGGCGTCTTTCCTCAGTAGATCCCATTTCTGTTCCCGAGTTGCCTGTGAGTGTGCTTCCCGATCAGACCCGGCATTTGTCTCCTTTAGTAGCATTTTGCTGGGTGCTTCACCTAAATCCTTATCTCTTCTTCCTGTCAGCCCCACAAGGAAGGGAAGCCCAGCCACACCCTGACTTGGCAGCACCACAGGTCTGCCACCTGAAACTCGAACCCAGCTCCGGCTGCATTCAAAGCCTGAAGCCCACCCCTCACCCCCGCCTCCGCACACAGCCTGCACGACTGGAGTGAGCACAGCCAGCTCATCCCCAGCAGGCTTGACATTCTCTACGAGGAACGTGGATTCCTTTTGTAATTGGGAGAGAAGTTAACTAAGCCTAAACAAACAGCCGTAACAGAAAGGGCCCGGTCAGGAGAGGACACATCCCAGCACAGACACTGAAAGCTTCGGGATGCTCAGGAAAGAGCCACGCGCCCGTCCCCCGTGGCCCGCTCAGCTCCCTCCTCCACTTCGTGGTTACCGTAGATCTCCGTCTCCTCCTCAAGCTGAAGCCCCCCTCCCCCAAAGGTGGCCTGTCAATCATCCCACAGGTGCAGGTCCAGGGAAGCACGCTTTGTGGAGGTGGACGCGTTGCCACGCCCACCCCAGACCACGTGGCTGCAGACTCCGGTCTGCGGTTTCTCCCAGGGATGGGCCCAGAGTGGCCAGAGGCACAGAGATTCTCTCTGGGGCTTGGGCTGCCCCTCCGCGGCCAATTTGGCCGATCTCCTTGGCCAGGATGGCCAGAGGGGCATCACTTTCTCTCCCTCCTTCCTCTCCACTCCTGAGCTCTGTGTCTGGAGGCAGCAGAGGCCTGGAACCTCCGAAAACAGCCCGCTGCTGGGCGGAGGCGACGCAGCGCACACCGCAGTGCACCCATTGATTTCTATTTTTGGTTCTTATCAGGATTTATTTTTCATCCCTCCAGGTAGAATAGTCACCTTGGGCTTGCCGCCTTCCATACTTGCAGCCTGGGTCAATGAGTCTTGGTATTGACCTCGGGGGCCGTCGATAGCTGTTTATTGTTGAGATATTTCAGTGTCAATACGTGGCCCCATGGAGCTGGGAGGGGAGCTGGCTGCCCAGCAAACCCAGCAGCTAAGAACCAATCCCTTCTCTCACGGTTGTCATCTTGGCCCAGAAGGGGTTGGTTCTGAAATTGATTAACTTTCCCGCAGGGAGTACGAAAACAAACTCCAGACGTAGCCTGGATCCAGCAAGGGAGCCCTCTCCGAGTCCTCGTCCGTGGTTTTGAGAGGAGAGTAGCAGCCTTGTGTGTCTGTCTCTGCCTCCCCTTCCTGTGCTCGCCATCCCCTCTCCCACAAAATCTCACCCAATCCTGCAAGAACGTCCAAAGGACTTTGCAGAGGGTGACCTGGCTCTCGGGGCAGACTGTTAGCCCCACCCGCAACCCCGGGCTTCCCTGGCTAAAGGTCAGGCAGACCGGTCTCTGGCACCATGCACTCCTGCGAGCAAACCTTGGTTTTCTCACCACCAGGTCACACACAGTCTCTGCACCTGCACGGCGGGAATCCCGCCCACCTCGTGGAGAGGAGAGGCGCTGGGTGTGCGCGACTGGCCTCTGGTCCAAGCTCCGGGAATGCCGGCTCGTGTGGCGGTGTTGCTGTTCCCCTTGCCACGCTGAGAACTGGGGCTCTCCCCTTGCGGGCTCGGCTCTCATTCCCTCGTATTCTCTGCCCTCTCCCTTCCTCCCCCCTCCCATCTGCCCAGGAGGGAACCGAAAGCTCTTATTCTCCTACGATGGAGTCGAGCCCGGTGCTTAGGTGTCTCTGTCGGCCACACTCTCAGTCTGGGCTGACTCGTTTGTCTACCTGGGTGCTTGTCCTGGCTCAGAGGCTCAGAGAGCAGGGCTGAGGCCGGGCAGGGTTCTCGGGGCTCCGGGCGAGGGCAGGAGCTGCCCGTCTCCCCCACTGCATGGGCGCAGGTGCTGCGCTGCTGTCCCAGTCTACTTCCTTCTCTCTCTCTTTTTCCTTCTAAGAAAAGTGAGAGCCTCTAAGAAAGTCAGAGCTACACAGAGAGAGGAGAGGCAGGGAGAGAGAGGTCTTCCATCCGCTGGTTCACTCCCCTATTGGCTGCAATGGCTGGAGCTATGCTGATCCGAAGCCAGGAGCCAAAAGCTTCTTCCGGGTCTTCCACGCGGGTGCAGGGGCCCAAGGACTTGGACCATCTTCTACTGCTTTCCCAAGGCCACAGCAGAGAGCTGGATCTGAAGTGGAGCTGCCGAGACTCGAACCAATGCCCATATGGGATGCCGGC
The DNA here is from genome assembly GCF_051225735.1 of Oryctolagus cuniculus. Lineage (NCBI taxonomy): Eukaryota > Metazoa > Chordata > Mammalia > Lagomorpha > Leporidae > Oryctolagus > Oryctolagus cuniculus. The sequence goes on along the minus strand of NC_142883.1, from coordinate 6,379,587 downwards.
ACTGCAAGCGGCGGCTTTACCCACTGCGCCACAGCGCCGGCCCAGTCTGCTTCCTTCTCTCCTTCCTTCCTGCTCGCCTCCTGGCTCCCAGCAGCCCTGGTAATAAGTCTCCTGGTCCTCTCCCCCAGGGTGGCTCGAACTGGTGGGGAGCCTTGCCGATGATGGAGAGGGGAGGAAATGAGGGTGGCACACACACCCTTGACTGCCTTAGAGCCAGAGTCGGGACTTGTCCCAGTGGTAAGAGATGCTCACCCTAGGGAGCAAGGAGCATTCTGGGAAAGAGGAGACATCCAGCGCCCGCCCTCTACAAACAGCTGCGCAGCACCTGTGAGGTGGGCACTGCTCTCCGCACTTCACAGACGAGGGAACAGAGGCCCAGAGAGTGTGAGAGCTGAGCTTTGGGCTCCGTCTGATTCCGCTCTCAGGGGTGGCTGGGAGGAAGGATTCTGGGGCGGAGGAGAGAGGAAGGAGACGCGCCGGCAGCTGACTCATCAGATGGTTGGGACAGATGCCCTGGCCGCCCTTGCCCTGCCCATGGGCTCACAATCCCTAGAGAAGACGCGATGCCTGTCTAGCTTACGGCTACTTCCAGGTGCAGCTGTCAAAGCATGGTCAGAGCAGATTTCACAACCACAGGGTCAGCTTTGTGCTGGTTCCCAAATCCCCTGCCCATCACCGCCTCTGGACCCCCGCTGGTGCTGCCAAAAACCCGCACTTCCCAGCAGGCACCCCAAACTCAGAATGCGCAGGCCGAGCTCTATATTTGCATATGCAAATCGATGCTTGCCCCCACACTGCAGACCACAGCCGAGCCCTGAGGCTGACCACACTTCGGGACAGATGGCGGGAGCCTGTGCACTCATGTACTTAGGTGTCCACTCCACACGCACATGCGGACACACGCAGACAGGGCACTGGTCCTCGGGGTGAGACACCAATTCAGGGGTTCGTTGTGACAGTTAAAACATGTGGTCTAGCAGCCAGTGTGTACATGCAAATAAGGTACATATAATAAACATACATACATGTATGTGAGGGCATCATAAATATATACCATATGTGAGGTATATTACATGTATATAAACATGTATGTGCACTTCTGTGTGTGAATGTAATAAATACATGTATGTATCAAAGTGTGTGTGTGTATACATCCATATAACAAATACAATGTACACATGCGTGTTGCATTTCTGTGTGTAAATATTAAAATACACATGTAAACCAAGGTGTGTGTACACATATAAGGCATAGGTCATAAATATGGTTACACACTGCATCTCTGTGCATATGTACAATAAATACACATATGTGTGCATGTGTGTTACTGTGTGTACACTACACATGCACGCGTGTGTTTCTGTGCATTTGTCTGTGTGTATGAGGTGTGTTGCTGTGTGTATAATAAACACACGTGTGTAGGTGCGGTACTGTGACTGTGTACACTACACACAGTCATAATACAGTCTATAACACATGTGTGTGTGCGGTACTGTGTGTGCACTACACACAGTCATAATACAGACTATTACATACACGTGTGTGTGTGCGGTACTGTGTGCGCACTACACGCAGTCATAATACAGTCTATAACACACACGTGTGTGTGCGGTACGTGTGCGCACTACACATAGTCATAATACAGTCAATGACACACACGTGTGTGTGTGCATGTGTGCACTATACAGTCATAATACAGTCTACAACACACACGTGTGTGTGTGCGGTACTGTGTGTGCACTACACAGTCATAATACAGTCTACAACACACACGTGTGTGTGTGCGGTACTGTGTGTGCACTACACAGTCATAATACAGTGTATAACACACACATGTGTGTGTGCGGTACTGTGTGTGCACTACACACAGTCATAATACAGTGTATAACACACACACGTGTGTGTGCGGTACTGTGTGTGCACTACACACAGTCATAATACAGTCTATAACACACACACGTGTGTGTGCGGTACTGTGTGCACACTACACAGTCATGATACAGTCATATAACACACACGTGTGTGTGTGCGTGTGTGCACTCAGCTTGTTAACTGCAGGGCTCTCGCCCTCGAGGACGGCGAGTTCAGCAGAGCAGGCGGGTGCGCAAACAAGGATGATCAAGCGAGAAAAACAGCTTCAACGCGAGCAGGATCAAAGAGCGGCGGAGGCTGGACTAAGAAGTGCCCACGGCTACCGGGGAAATTGGGAAAGACTTCAAGGAGAAGACGAGACGGCCGAGCGCGCGTCTTCCCGCAGACGGGGAGCCCGGGAGCTGCCCGGGCAGCGGGAGCATCCGTTCGCTGTCCTTATTCCACAGGACATCTGCTTCTGGTTAGCACAGGGCTTTGCTGCCAGTAAGGAGTCAGAAGTCTCCAGGAGGCCAACGCTCTGCTCTTCCATCCTAAAAATGAAAACAAGTGAATAGCCTACATAATTGTTAAAGATCCGTCAGATTGCTGAGGACACAAATTTATAGGATCTTTAGTACGGAAGGGACCCATGGCTGTCCGGGTGTGGGAGGACTAAGCGTACCACACACGGGGGTAAAGAGAAGTGATCCAAGCTTCAGTAAACCTTCAGGAGTCGTACGGAGGTTGGTGGGATCAGCGTGTGCCCCGCGGAGCCCGGCGCTCCTCCCAGTCCTCTCCCAAGCGTGTGGCCGTGGCTGAAACCCAGGAGGGCAGAGCATTGCTCCCTGAGGCTCCCGGGACTTCACCCGCGCGATGCAGCCACAGGGTGGAGAGAACTCATCCAAGGTGGGAACTCAGGGGTGAGTCTGGAGAGGAAAGGACTCCCCACCGATCCCCAGACACAGCATCTGGGCTCTCAAGCAAAGGTGGAGAGAAAGAGAGAGAGAGAGAGAGAGAGAGAGAGAGAGAGAGAGAGAGAGAAAATGAATCTTCCATATGCTGGTTCACTCCCCAATGGCAGCAATGGATGGGGCTGGGCCAGGCTGAAGCCAGGAGCCAGGAGCCTCCTCCAGGTCTCCCACACAGGTGCAGGGACCCAAAGACTTGGGCCATCTTCTGCTGCTTTCCCAGGTGCATTAGCAGGGAGCTGGATCAGAAGTGGAGTAGCCAGGACTTGAACTGGCACCCACACGGCATGCTGGTGCTACAGGACAGGGCTTTAACCCACTGTGCCACAGTGCCAGCCCCTGCAGGGAGTTTTGGCCCAACCCACACAGCACTGAGGTCCCCGGTGAACCTCAGGGAAGTTCAGTGAGGCTCAGACTGGGCTGACTCAGCTCCTCCTCGGTAGGTAACTATCAGGCACTCAGTCTCTACTGATCGTCCACCCACAATGTCTGAAATACAGTGAAAACTACAATACACCCCAGGGAGCAGGAGGACACACTGAGGCAGAACCGATTTCCCGAGGCTGCAGCGAACAAGCCAGGAGGTTAGCAATCGAAGGCATCTGGATGGATTGGCTAGTGTGGGAGGTGAGCGGTCTGTGTGATCAGAGGGTGAAGTCAGCATCAAGCCGTAGAAAGGACCCAGGTGGTTATTCCGCACGGAAAAGGACTGTACCGTAAATAAAGAATTGTGCTCAAGGGGCTCCGTGGCAGACCTGGCGCTGCCGAAGAAAGAACTGGTGAACCCGAAGACCAGCAGAGAAGTCATCCAGCTGAAGCGGAAGAGGAAGCAACCAGCGGAACAGACGCTCCAAGCGCGGTGGGGAACCTCTCCGTGTGCGGGAGGAGAGAGTGCAGAGAGATGATAATAAAGAACATTCCAGAACCGAGCAAGGACACTAGCCACAAAGCCAAGAACTCTAACAATCTCCGATCAGTACAAACACAACCAAAGTCATACCTAGCTCTACCACGGCCAAACTGTTGAAAACCTGATAGACAAAATCTTTAAAGCCACCAACTAAAAAAATTATGGTAGAACATCAAAAGATTTTGGGGGAGATGGAATTAAAAGTTGGAGTTGAAGGCCGGCCATGTGGCGCATTTGGTTAATCCTCCGCCTGCGGCGCCGGCATCCCATATGGCCGCTGGGTTCTAGTCCCGGTCGCTCCTCTTCCAGTCCAGCTCTCTGCTGTGACCCGGGAGTGCAGTGGAGGATGGTCCAAGTGCTTGGGCCCTGCACCCCATGGGAGACCAGGAGGAAGCACCTGGCTCCTGGCTTCGGATCAGTGCAGCGCCAGCCATAGTGGCCATTTGGGGGGTGAACCAACGGAAGGAAGACCTTTCTGTCTGTCTGTCTCTCTCTCTCACTGTCTAACTCTATCTGTCAGATAAATAAAAAAAAGTCAGAGTGGAGGGAGTGGGTGCCTCTCCCCTCTCTCTGTAACTCTGCCTTTCAAATAAATAAATCAAAAAAAAAAAAGACAGCAAATTTAATCCTGCAATATGTATAAAAGATACTATTTAAATAACACATAGGGTATTGTGGGGAGCAACTCGGACTAGACTGTTACTCGAATTAAGACTTATTCTATGCATCTGCTCTCCCACAGTATGGCGCTGGGAGAGGAGGAAACAGCTTCTACACAGCTGCCTCCAGTTCAACCAATAAACAGCAGGATCTGCTCCTGATTGGAGGAGAGCAGCGTACTTGGCATGTGGGTAGCAGAGTTGGGATTGGTGGAAGAGGACTATAAAGGAGGAGAGAGACAACATGCACCAGGTACATCTATCTGAAGGAACACCTGAGCAGCCCCCGAGAGAGCTGGCCGGCGGTGTGCCGCTCCCCCGCGGAAGTGGGGAAAGTGCCAGGGGGAACCGCCCTTCCACGGAGGTGGAAGGGTCGGTAGCCAACCTGGGAAGAACCAGCAGCAAACCCAGGGAGGGCCGAGCAGACAAAAGAACAGCGCAGGGTCCTGTGTCGTTCCTCCGCGAAGAGGGGGAGCGACAGGGTATTGAGTGCAATATAATATAGTATGATATAAACAGTGATGCAAGATTGATTTAATATTTACAATCAATTAGGGGTTGATGCTGTGGTGTAGTGGGCTAAGCCTCCACCTGCCGTGCCAGCATCCCATGTGGTTGCTGGTTCGAGTCCCGGCTGCTCCACTTCCAATCCAGCTCTCTGCTGTGGCCTGGGAAAGCAGTGGGAGATGACCCAAGTCCTTGGGCTCCTGCACCCATGTGGGAGACCCGAAAGAAGCTCCTGGCTCCCAGCTCCGGCCATTATGGCCATTTGGGGAGTGAACCAGCCAATGGAAGACCTTCCTCTCTGTCTCTCCATCTCTCTGTCTGTAACTCTACCTCTCAAATAAATAAATTTAATAAAATATTTTAAAAATTAATGTTGCTGATTGAATAACAAAATAAAGAAGGAAGAAAACACACAGTCATCTTATTAGATGCGGGAAAAGTATCACAAAATGCAACCCCTATTTATGATTTTTAAAAAGACTTAGCTTACTGCAAGTGTAAAAGAACAATATTTATTTATTTGAAAGTCATAGAGAGAGAGAGATCAGATCCTCCATCCACTAGTTCACTCCCCAAATGGCCACAACAGGCAGAGCTGGGTCAGTTTGAAGCCAGGAGCCAGGAGCCAGGAGCTTCTTCTGGGTCTCCCACATGAGTGCAGGGGCCCAAGGACTTGTGCTGTTGTCTGCTGCTTTTCCAGGAGAATTAGCAGGGAGCTGGATGGTGTTAGACCCTCGGAGTGAGGATGCTAACACGTCGAGAGGCACACCCCAGAGACTCAGAGTCCAGACCAGCTGATGCAAAAGCAAGAGGATTTATTCGGCGTCTGCACAGACGGGCCTCCTGAACTCGGGAGTCCAGAGAGCGCCCCCAGCACAGAGTCACACGGTTTATATACCCGCAGCTACCAATCAAAATCACTATAGAGTCCGTGCACACAGCAGTCCAATCCGTGAGCTGATCATGTGAAGGGCATGCGTCTTCTATCCAATCAGCTATGGGATCACATGGGAGGCATGCACCTCGTCGCCATTTTGTTGTTTACTTCTTTAGTAGTTCCTTTCCCTGTCAGCGCCATCTTGTTCACCCTGAGGGGGACGACGTCTCGCTGTCTTCGTTCCCCTGGAGGGAGAGCAGCGTCCCGCTTCCCACACCGTTATTTGAGTATTAGGAGGCATACAAACTGGGTTAGGTCTTAGCACAGCCAGGCACAAGTGTCGCAGCTAGCTAAGCATAGGGTCCCTTATTTTTATAGCTGCACCTAATTTTAGCTTTGGGGGAAAAAGTTTAGGGCTATAATTTTTAAACTTTAATTTTATGTGGGGCAAAGGTAACTTCTTGTTTTTAATGGTATTGGCTTAGGTCACTCCATCTTGGTTTGATTTTTAAGGTTCTTCAGATGGGATGTGGAGCAGTTGGGACTCGAACCAGTGCACTAATGGGATGCCGGCACTGCAGGTGTTGGCTTTACCAAATACACCACAGCACCAACCCCAGAATAACTTTTCCAAATTAATAAAAGGCATTTACAAAAAGCCTAAAGCTGAACCACACCTGAGAGCCAGGGTACCTTCTCTCGCCTCTTCTGTTAGGCCTTGCACTTGAGGCCTGGGCAGTGCAATAAGGCAAGAAAAAGAAAAAACAGCACTGTAAAAATTGGAAAGAAAGACACAAACTGTGTTTATCTAGATAACATGATTGGAAATAGATAAAATTCTAATGAGTTTATATAATAATTCCTATAACTATTTAGTGAGTCTGGCAAGGTCTTAGAATTTAAGATCACACACACACAGCTCAATGGTGTGCACAACAGTAAGCCATTGGAGAATACGGTTTAAAAACATCCTTTAAAGTAACACAGGAAAAACATCAGATGCCTGGGGGTAAATGTATCAAAAGATACACAAAACCTCTACACCAAACAGAAATCAAAGACCCAATTAATTGGAGAAATATGCCTCTTGATGGAGTAGAAAGGTCAGATTTTTAAGATGGTCTTCTCCTCAGATTGATCTATGCCTTCAGTACAATCCCAATAAAAATCCAACAGGCTTCTTCATAGAACGTGGCAAGCTGTGTCTAAAATTTACATGAAAGTGTAAGAACCCAGACCCTCCCAAGAGTCTTGAAAAACAACAAAGTTTTACCCAAAAAAAGGAAAACAGAGACTGATAAAAGGACTTTACAAGGATGTTCAACACAGCCTTGCTTTTGGGAATCCCAAAGCAGCCACGGCACAGGTGTCCGTGAACAGGAGAAGGGACAGTCACCCGCCCACACAACTGGTACAGCTCGGTGATGAGAAGGAACGGAGTGCTGCGGCACACGCCGATGGCATGAATCTCACAGACGCCGCTCGCACAGACGGGTCCAGACACCACGCGCGCACAAGGCTCTGTCTTGGCGATCTTCGAAAACAGGCAACGCAAACCTGTGGTGACAGAAGTCAGAGAAGCAATTGCCTCCAAGTGAGGCTGGTGCGGATGGAAGGTGGAGGAGGGGGTGACGGAAATCATCAAGGTGGCCGACGCTCTGTGATTTTCCCGGGGTAGCTGTTGCGTGCGTCTGCGCAATGGCCAAAGCCCATCAAGTTGCTCATTTGCTTTGACAGATCCTAAACCTCAACATCAAAAGGAGAGTGGGGAGGCAGGGAGGGAGATGGGAAAGGGGAAGTCTAATGTGAGAAAAGCACCTCGTTTGCAACCAGATTCAAACCAAGCAGCTGTGCAAATCCCCTCGAGCAAAACCGATCCTGACGGGGAGCAGGAGCACGAAATGATTAGTTGCTTCCACGGGGCACGGAAATGGTGCTGTTGTCATTTGCTAGTAAGACGCGTGGATGCGGACGTAGATGAAGTGATGTGGTTTTGCTCTCATGTGTCTCGGCAAAGAAAGGAGGCAGGGGGAGTAGGAGACGGGACAGCAAACTGGTGGCTGTTGAAGCTGAATGAAGGCGCACGCAGCCTCTGTTCCTGGGCTTGATTAGCTTTGTGTCCGTTCGCAACTTCCCACTGAAAATGCTAAAAATGGAACTGAAATTAAAAAATTAACTGCAGGTTAGGGCAAGTCACCCCCCGTGCGTAATCCTCCAGTGCTCTCTCATCTCAGCACAAACCAGGAGCTCGGCCACACACGCAGAAATCTATTAACGGGTCATGCGGTCAGTCTGGTGCACGCGGGCGAGTGTTTTATTAACAGGAGAGCAGAGAGAAAATACCAGAGAGCGTGTGGATGTGTAACCAGGGCACGGACCGTGCAAAACCACTTGAGTGTGGGCATCTGGGAGTGTCTGTGTGTGCATGTGTGCGTGTGTGTGAGAGTATATGAGTGAATGTGTGCAGGAGTGTGTGTGAGAGATCGTGTGACTGTGTGTATGTGGGAGTGTGTGTGAGAATCTGTGCATGTGTGTGTGAGAGTGTATGTGTGCATGTGGGAGAATGAGCATGTGTGAGAGTGTGTGTGCATGTGTGAATATGTATATGAGTGTGAGTGAATGTATGCGAGTGTGAGTATGTATGTGTGAGAGTGTGTGAGAGAATGTATGTGAGTGTGTGCATGTGTGAGTGTGTGAGAGTGTGTGTGACTGTGTGTATGTGGGAGTGTGTGTGAGAATCTGTGCATGTGTGAGTGTGTGAGAGTGTGTGTGTGACTGTGTGTATGTGGGAGTGTGTGTGAGAATCTGTGCATGTGTGTGTGAGAGTGTATGTGTGCATGTGGGAGAATGAGCATGTGTGAGAGTGTGTGTGCATGTGTGAATATGTATATGAGTGTGAGTGAATGTATGCGAGTGTGAGTATGTATGTGTGTGAGTGTGTGAGAGAATGTATGTGAGTGTGTGTATGTGTGAGAGATTGTGTGACTGTGTATGTGGGAGTGTGTGAATGTGTGAGTGTGTGAGTTTGTGAGTGTGTGTGAGTGTATGAGAGATCATGTGACTGTGTGTATGTGTGAGAGTGTGTGTGAGAATTTGCATGTGTGAGAGCGTATGTGTGCATGTGGGAGAATGTGCATGTGTGAGAGTGTGTGTGCATGTGCGTGTGACTGTGTATATGTGGAAGTGTTGTGAGAGTGTGTGCATGTGTGAGTGTGTGAGAGATTGTGTGACTGTGTGTATGTGTGAGTGTGTGTGTGAGAATCTGTGCATGTGTGAGTGTGTGCATATGAGAGTGTGTGCATGTGGGAGAATGCGCATGTGTGAGTGGGTGTATAGGAGTGTGTGACTGCACATGTGTGTGTGAGAGAGTATGCGTGTGCATGAGAGTGTGTGTGTGGGAGTGAGCCTACAGGAGGGGCAGTCAGGCCTGGGAGGACGTGCAGTCAGGGGTGGCATGAAGGCTGTGAGGGACCTAACTGTGTGATGTGTGTGAGTGTGCACAGGTGCATTTATGTGGTGTGTGTTTGTGGGGTGTGCACCTGCATGTTTGTGAGGGCTGTGTGTGTGCACGGTGTGTCAGTGTATGTGTATACTTATGTGATGTGTGCACATATATGTATATGTGGGGTCTATGTAAGTGTGTGTTTATGTGATAGGGTGTATTTATGGTGAGTGTGTTCATATTTGTGCACGTGTATGTGTGTGGGGAGTGTGTGAATGTGTGTGTGGAGCCGTGTGAGTGTGCATCTGTGTGCATACGTGTGTATGTATGTTGGCTGTGTGTGCATGTGTGTGCCACCAGGGAGAACTTCCCCAGACCCACACATTTTCAGAAGAAAGCTAAGCAATGCAGCTCAAGCTGTGCACATGCCCACACACGCACGGCACGTGAGTGTGCACTTGAACGCTGTGCATGTCTGGCAGGGTGTCAGGGAAGCTCAGAGCCCCAGCGGAGGCAGCCTCACGGCCCCCGGGGTGGGCACGTTCAGGAGACGGCAGAAGACCCAGAGCTCGCACCCTACCAGGGGGAAGGTGGGGCAGCGCGAGCTCTGTGCAACCCCGTCGGCTCCCAGCAGACGTGGATGTCCCCCAGCCCCTTCCTAGGTCTCTGTGGAAAGGAAGCGGGGCTGCGCGCCACAGACGGGCTGCGTACCCGAACGTTCACGCAGTTGGACTCATGACCCCGCACTGCAAACAGCTTCAGTGCCAGTTGGCAGGAGACTGGGTGACCAAATGGACAGTGCTCTCTAAGGCAACACCACTCAGCAACAGAAACAGACTGTGGACGCCCACCACGGCGTGGACCTGTCTCTAGAGCGCTATGTCGAGTGAGAGAAGCCAGCCACGAAAGAACAAACACTGGCCAATTCTGTTCGTAGAAGTTCCATAGCAGGCAGGACTCGCCTTGTGAACGGGAACAGAGCAGTGATCGCCCGATGGTGGGAGAGTGGGGAGCTCTGGCGTGATGGATATCTGCATATCTTGCTTCGAGTGGTGGTGGATGGGAATGCTTCATATGTCTTGCTTTGGGTGATGGTTATGTGGCTGTGAATGTTTGTCACAATTTACCAAGCCAGACACTTCAGGATGCATTTCACTGCGTGGAAAACACAGCTCACCTCTCTCCCTAGGTCCCAAAGAAGGAGTTGAAATTAGCTTTTGCGTTCAGAGGAGAGTGAGGAGGGTGCCTGCAGCAAATGGGGCTGGGGTCAGGCTGGGTGAGAAGGAGCAATGGAGGGTGGCTTACAGAGGGCCAGGACGGGGTGGTGAGGCTGGCCGGGAGGCTGCTGCCCCTCTCTGGGCAGGGACTGCTGGGGATTCGGCTATGGAGGGAACAGAGCTGACAGACGAAGGCATTGCAGAGACAGAGCCAGGTCTGGTGAAGCGATAGAGAAGTGGGAGTTTCCACACAGATCACGAGGACGAGGGGCAGCAGCAGTGGTGCAAGCCTGCACAGAAGGGCAGGGCCAGCCCTCCCATGACCCCAGAACCCGACATGACCTCAACTGCGTAACAGACCACCCAACTTTCAGTGACTTAAAACAGCCAGCATTTTACGAGCCTCTGATTTTGTCTCTGGGCTGGGCTCAGCTGGACGATTCTTCTGCTAATGGGTTTTGGTTGTGGGCTGGCTGGGCTCAGATGGGACACTGACTTCACTGGGCCTTCCTGTCCCTGTCCCCTGGCTGTCAGCCTGTCCTGCTCGGGCGCTGTCTCTCCAGCAGGAAATCTGGGTTTTCTTTCATTCCATGGCAGCTCAGGGCTTCCAAGAACACGAAACAGAAGCTATGGGCGTTCCTGGGGCAGAGGCAGGGTGCGGCCAGGTTGTAGGGGTGCAGCCCTGGATGCCCTGTACTGTGTGGGTTGGAGCACATCACAAGGCCAACCTTGGTTCCAGGGGAAGGGCCACAAAGCAGTGGTGAATGCGTGGACCACCACGGCCACTTAGCAACCACGTGACCTTGGACCAATCATTCAACCTCTGCAAGGCTCAGCTTTCTCGCCTCTGCAATGTGGGTAATGTGTGCCAGCCCTGACCCTGTTGGGACCAAGTAGAGTAACAGGTGGAGAGGGTGGCAGAGCGTGCCGGCGGGCTCCCATGCTGCCCTGCACACTGCCCAGGGCTCCCCCGGCCTGGCTCTGCTCAGGCCAGTGGCTATGGACCCCCTGAGAAGGACCCTCACATGCTGGGGGCTTTTTGTGTCTCACCAGCACCCAGGGCCCAGACAGAAAGGCCCACCAGTCCTGCGCTGCTCTGCCTCCCTCCCTCTCTCTCTCTCTCTCTCTCTTTCTCTCCCCTGCCCCTGCCCCTGGTCTCTCATCCCCTTCTCTCCTTCTTGTTAATTAGCTATGGGCCAGCTGTTGACATGATGAACTGTTGCCATGCCAACCAGAGAGCATATTGGAGTGACAGCACCCTTTGCCCTTCCCCGGGGGTGGGGGGTGCTGCTTCTCCAGCCCCTGTCTCGGGGCCCCACCTGCTTCTCCAGCCCCTGCCTTGGGGCCCCGCCCCTGCCCTGCCCCCCCCTCCAGCCCCCTAGGACACTCTCCATTACAACACCTGCTTCCTGCCCAGCAGCCCTGAAAGGTGCTGGACACTGCCCCCTCCCAGCTCCAGCCCCGACCTCCTGTTGAGAAAATGCATGACCTTGGCAAGTTACTCTGTTTAAATGAACACATTGGGTTCATCCTAGCCAGCCCGAGAAACACGACCCTCCTGGTATCTGAGACACACAGCTGATTCCGATGTGCTATGTGGCACCCCTGCCCTGTCTCCTACGCCTTTATGTAATTCTGGGCATTACAGGGTGCTCCGTCGACAGGTCAGAACCTGGTGCTACTCCTGCTGCCCAGAGTGGGGTCCAGGGACCCCCATCTCCTGCTGGTAATGCAAAGTCTGGGGACCCAACCCAGACCTACTGGTGGGGACCTATATTCTATTTTATCTTTATTTTATTTTTTAAAGATTTTATTTATTTATTTGAAAGTCAGAGTTACACAGAGAAGGAGAGGCAGAGAGAGAGAGAGAAAGAGAGAGAGAGAGAGAGGTCTTCCATCCGCTGGTTCACTCCCCAGATGGCTGCAGTGGCCGGAGCTGCGCCGATCCGAAGACAGGAGCTTCCTCCAGGTCTCCCATGTGGATGCAGAGGCCCAAGGACTTGGATCATCTTCTACTGCTTTCCCAGGCCACAGCAGAGAGCTGGACTGGAAGAAGAGCAGCCAGGACTAGAACCGGCGCCCATACGGGATGCCGGCGCCGCAGGCGGAGGATTGACCCACTGCGCCACAGCACCAGCCCCAAGGAACCTGCATTTTAACAAGATCTCCAAGTGATTCCGGGGCACACACTGATCTTCCCGAGGCTGCTTTCCTAGCGACGGCAAGGCCGCCCCCTGTCAGGCAGCAACCAGTGGCTTTGGAACTGGCCATTTGGGTGCGGGGCCGGTGCTGGATCCTCACCACAGGTACTGAGGGGGTTCTTGTATGTTGGGGGGGGGTCCTGGGCTGAGGACAGAGACACAGCAGAGAGAAAGGCAGGCAGGCGTCCCGTTCCCTGGGTGTCTCTGGCCTGGCCGGGTGGGGAGGAACAGGTGCTAGTGAATGTGCAACTTTAGGGCCCTGGAAGGAGTCGACCCAGACCCATTCACCCAATCTGCTCGTTCAGCAGGTATTCACTGAGCGCCTACTCTGTGCTGGATACGGCTCTGCATCCAGTGTGAGAGCGCACGCAATGGAACTCGACTGCCATCGGGAAGTCTGGGAGGGCTCCCGGAGGCAGCGACGCTTGAGTACAGAGCGAAGGGTGCCCTGGCGCTCATTCACTGATGGGGAGCGGGCTGGGGCCGCAGGAGGTTCCACCCCGGACACTGAGCCGAGCCTGGGCAATCCTCCCGAGGAGAAGCACCACCAACAGGCCGCTGGAGCGCGTGCAGCTTTCCCTCGCGAGGCACGGAGCCCGGGCCAGCTGGGCTGGCTAGAGGCGCGAGTGGGAGGTGAGGGAAAAGAAGAGGAGGTGGGAAAAGTCCTTCCTTGCAAGCAGCTTGCCCGGGAGGCGGGGGGAGGAGAAGTGAGCCCGCTGCGAGCAGGAAGCAGAGGGAAGCCTTGCTTTGGATTAGCGGTGCGACATCCGGCACCTGTGCGGCGTCCGTCCGCGGGGCCAGTTCCGTCTTTGTAAAATGGGGACAGCGACAGCCCCAAAACGCTGCGTGTTAAGCGGTCGCAATTCCCAGCGAACAAAGAGCTTGTGGTTGGAGGGATGCCCCCACGACAGCAGCTCCCGGGGTGCAGAGGAAGCCCCGGGGGGGCTGGGGGTGTGTCCCAGGAAGGGCAGAGGCACAGCTCCGGGGAGGAGGCCCAGGAGCCAGCAGGTGCGCAGGGGCCACGGCCTCGGAGACCGACGCTGCCGGTGCCGCTCACAAAGTGTGGGATGCAGGCGGAGACGACGCGTCAGTGCAGGAGGACCTGCGCTGTCTGTTCTGGGCAGCCCAGGAGCGGCAGGGGTTCAGACACCGGGACCCACGCCCAGGAGACCGCCACGAGCCCTCAGCAACAGTGGGCAGGGCTGCTTGAGTGATGGGGACGAGAAACTGAGCGCCAGGCCGTGTTTGGCTCAGTCCTCAGGGGGCACGGAGACCCCAGCTAACGGGATTACACCTGTTTGCTGTCTGAGCTCCAAAGCCACTGGGCAAGGCCCCTCTTCCCCTTTACAGAAAGTGACAGAGAGCAGCTCTGTTGTGTTCCTGCACTTGCTACATTAACGACATTAAGACCTCCTGTTAGGCACCTGTTCTGTGCCTTGTAGGCTGTTGTGGGAATTAGAGTTCCAGCGCTGAGAAACAGACAGGATCGCCCGGTGGAGGTGGGAGACAGGGAACAAGAAACACATCCTCTATGCGGTGCTGAGAGCTTGGGGAGAAAGAGCCCAGATTTCTCGTGACTTCGTGGAGGAAGGACTTTAAAGGTGCCAGGGCAGGCAGTCCCAGGCAGGGGACGGCGACAGCGTAGCGGGGTGGTCGGGGGAGGCCAGGGTGCAGGGGCTGGAACTCTCCACGGGGCTGGGCAGGTGAGGGCTAGAAATCAAGTCCCCAGCCAGGAGAGCCCTACGTGCAAATGGCCTGTGGCCCACTGTGACCCACGATGCCCCTTGTTCCACTCGTGTGTGTGTGTGTGTGACAGAGAGAGACAGGGAGGGCGAGGCTGGAGGTGAAGGCAGGGGGAATTCAGGCCAGGCTGGAGCTGGGGCTCCGGGAAGGGGATCTGGCCCTGCTCTGTAGGAGAACCGGGCCGGGGCCATCGAGTGGCCATGGCGGCAGCGGCCCCAGAGGTGGAGGCGGGGAAGGGACTGGCCCTACACAGAAGCAAAGACAATGAAGAAGCAGAGAGAGAGAAGTGGGGGCTCACAGAGAGCCTGGTCCTTACTCGCGGAGTGTGACCCGAAGCGTGGCTGCTGGGAGGTGGGAGACTCGCGTATCTGCTCGTACCCCACAGCTCGCGTCACCAACCCCTCCCCCCACGTAGCACTGTGCTCCCTCCACCCCCCTGCAGGGCAACTCTGACCGATGCTCCGGACAGTGGAATTCGAATAATAAGGTTAACAACAGGGGGTCCAGTGACTAGTTTCATCCCGATGCTGCGAGCCTCTAATGGAACCCGGAAGTGCGCACCGACAGGCCGTGATGGCCTGCACCTGGCAAACACAGGCGCTGCTGTTGTGATGGGTGGCCGGACGCAGCAGAGCTATAAAATAATGATAATGATAGCGAGGGGCCCGTGGTGGTGTTAGTGCACATTAAAATCAGATTAATTAGTTAATTTAAAACAACAGGACCCATTAAGATCATTAAGAATGCCTTCACCTGATTTAGCACCCCAGCTGCAAACGTCGCAGCTTTTCGCAAGAAACCTCCAACTTAGGTCCGCGACGCCGAGGGGAGGAGCCCTATTTCACTCAGCATTTACTGAGTGCCTGCTGGATGCGGCGCCCTTGGCTGGAGCTCCGCGCAGGGCCCTGTTGTTGAGGGCTTGCCCTTGAGCGAGGGAGATGGCCCTAGGGTGGCCCCGGGTGGCAGCCCAGAGGAACACACGTTCCCCAGTGCTGCCTGGAATGATGACGATGGCAAGACAGGAGTCCGGTGACCCCCAGGGCCAAGCTCGTCACTTGCATTTGCCAGGAGGCAGGGAATGCGGAAGTGACGCCAACGCTGGGGCCAAAGCCTGCCCCCTCCCCTTTGTGGACAAAGGTCAAGGGGTGGCCCCCGAGACCACGGCCACCGGGGTCTGCTGGGCCACATCTGAGTTTTCCAGGTTTGCAGCCCCCGGGGCCCTGCCAGGCTGCAGAAGGGAGGGACGAGAGCTCGAGGCGGAGGGAATGGTCAGCGCCGAGGCCGTGAGGTTGTGAAGGGTTTGCATGATCCGAGTCACTGGAGAGCTGTGTCGCTGGACTCCGCTGAGCAGAGGCCCCCAGGCAGAGCGTGGGGCCCACTGGAGGGGCGACACGGAGGCACCGCGCTGTTCAGCAGGGAGACGGCAGCATTGACGGCTCCGGAAATGTCCTCTGACGGCTGAGTGGAGACCCGCGCTGTCCGGGGCAACACTGGGGGTGACGGACACACCCTTGGGCCGGGGTCTTCTAACCCGAATCCCGGTGGACACCCTGGCCTCTGTCCTCAACTCCAATAGCATCAAGACGGGTGCTGGGAGACGACAGTGCTGGGTCAGGAGCACACTTTCGAGATGTGGGAGGCAGGGGGAGGGGACCAGTGTGACACTGTGGGGCAAGCTGTTGTCTATGACGGTGGCATCTACTGTCCCCGGCTGCTCCACTTCCAGGCCGGCTCCCTGCTAATGCACCCAGGAGAGCAGAAGAACGTGGCCCGAGGGCTTGGATCCCCGCACCCGCGTGGGAGGCCCAGATGGAGCACCAGGCTCCCGGCTTCGGCCTGGCCCAGCGCCTGCCCTTCTGGCCTTTTGGGGAGTGAACCAGTGGATGGAAGCTCTCTCTCTCTCTTTCTTTCTTTTTCTCCTCTCTTTCTATAACTCTGCCTTTCAAATACTAATAAAATCCATGTTTAAAAAAAGTGGGTTTTTTCTTCCTCTTTTCCACTTCTTTCCAGAGAAGTCTACAAGCTTATTCTGTCGCTGTGATGAGCGACGCAGACTCTTGCCCCACGGCCTTAGCCCTCCTCTCCCTCCTCCGGCTCCAGGAGTGGCAGTGGCCGGTCAAGCATCCGACCACAAAGAGGTCTCAAGGCTCCTGGGGCTCCCGCCCCCGGCCCTCCCAGAGTTGATACAACCAGACCCACTCCCTGCTTTCCAGAATCAACCAGCAAAGCCACTTTGTCCTGGGCCCCAGGGCATGGCTCAGCTCTCTGCCGGGCGGCAGGGCCTTAGCACATCCCAGGGCCGTGGTGGAGGAGGGTGCGGCTGCGGCTGCTTGGCTTTCTCGGGTCCACGCTCAGCGCTGTTTCTCGATGAACAACCCCGGCCCTCCGGATTCCAGCTTCGCACCTGCCAGAATTAGCAGTAATGAAACCGCTCACAGCAATGGCAAATCCCGGCTGCAGCCCTTCCGTCCGCCCAGGGCCCCTGTGCTCCTCTCTCGGTGTCATTAAAAAGCCAGCCAAATGGGCAAATAAAAAGCTGGATGCCCCCTCCGGCCTAGGAGAGGACACAGGAGGATCGTAGACCCCCCCTCCAACAGCCCGTTAATGCCGCACTGGAGCCACCAACATCCAGGGCGCCAACAAACGGAGCCCCACTGCAGAGGGAGAAGCCTGCTAAATCTCGCCCCAGGCGGCTCTCACTCCTGGCCCGAAGCTGTAATC
Source organism: Oryctolagus cuniculus (assembly GCF_051225735.1). NCBI lineage: Eukaryota > Metazoa > Chordata > Mammalia > Lagomorpha > Leporidae > Oryctolagus > Oryctolagus cuniculus. The sequence goes on along the minus strand of NC_142883.1, from coordinate 6,362,491 downwards.
GGGGGTCGGGGGACGAGGGAGCCGCAGAGAAGAGGCAGCCAGGAGCCGGGAGCCAAGGGGCAGTGCACGCCAGGCCAGCGCCGGGTCTTGGGTCCCCCACAAGGACAGGCGCCAGGGACACCTCTCCTCTGTGACTTCTGACTGCACCCTGGCCTGCCCGCGGGGCCCCTGGAGCAGCCTGCTCCTGTCCCCTTGCAAGTGCACGAATGCAGGTTCTTCCCTCCGCCTCCACACCTGACTGGGGTGTGCCTCCTCCTCCCCTTTCTCCCCAGGCACCTGCCTCACTGCCCTGCCAGCTGCCCGGGCTCCTTGAGTTATCGGCAAGGGTGGCAACCGGGCTCTGCGTCTCTAGCTCCTGGTCTTCAAGCGCTTTGCCCTCAGCCCTGGAGGGAGCAGAAATAAGCCTGCTTGCCCAGTGCCGTGGCCTGAGCTGCTCCGGCCCAGCCCCACGCCTGCCCTGCAGGACTGGGGTCCCTTACACCTTGGGCTGTCTCCTGCTGTGTGTCCTGCCGCCGCCTCACCTCGGCTGGACTCCCCATAATAGGGAGTCGGTTAAATAGACTATAATGCCCTGAGCTCATTCGTGACATTTTTCAATGCACAAAAGCAGGTTGCAAAGCCGTATGTAAAGGAAGAACCTATTTGGGTTGAAAAAAGGAAACCAGCTCTATAGGTAGGGGCCAGAAATCCCACGGGAGAAGACGAAGCCCAGCAGGAGCAATGGTTCTTGTGTGTTTTTCCTTCCCCTGGGTGGTGGGCTAACCAAGGGTGTGATTTCCTTCTTTGTGTGTGTTTTTGATTTTCTGATTTGTTTACAATGAGCATATATTTCATCTGTCTCAACCAAATAAACAAATACGGAAAAGCACCACCGGTTCTTGGAGGCCTCGTTTGCATATATTTGCATCCATTCCATCAATGCCATCCATCAAAGCGCTACTCCGTGGGACCCCAGGAATCAGGGGTCCATCAATCAGGTGTCACCGTCCGCAGTGACACAAGGCAGCCTGCAGCCCCTCCCTCCCTGGCAGACATCTGAGATCAGAGCCCAGCCTGCCCCCTACCCTGAAGTCCTCCACCCAGCACCCCGGTGTCTGGCTGACGGCAGCGCCGGCTGTCACACTTCCGTCCCGAGGGTGTCCTTTCTCTGCTCCGCGGCAGCGTCCTCTTGCTACTCGCACTGCTCTGACCTTAAGTGACGGATTCTGCCTCCTCGCTCCCGTCCCCGTGTTTTGCCTGCCTCCCCGCCTGCCCCTCGGCTCCGACTGTCTGAGCAGGCGTCTGAGCCGTCTGCAGCTTTGTGAAACGGGGAGACGAAGGGCCTGCGACACCCGTCTGTCTCCTGACCGCGTCCGGGGAAGCAAGTCGCAAACCGCAGCCTGGGGAGAGAGCGTGCTCGCGATGGGCGGCTTCTGTCTGACTCTGCAGTGTGCGAGGAGCAGGGAGCTGAGGGCACACTCACACTCACACCCACACACACTCATGTGCACAATCACACACATTTGCACAGACACGAGCACACACGTGCACTAACACATGCACATCCCCACACAGATACACTCACACACGCATGTGCACAATCACACACACATTTGCACGTAGACACACAAACTACTCACTCGTGCACACACACTCACACACAACCCACACTGATGTGCACAACCACACACACTTGCATGTACATGGGCACAAACAATACTCACTCATTCACACACACTCACACACAACCCACACTCAAGTACATGGTCACACACACGTGATTACACATACACTAACATACACACTCACACACAACCCACACACACTCATGCGCACTTTCACACACACACACTTGCATATACACACACTAACAATACTCACTTGTGCACACACATATACACACTCACACAACCCACACACTCATGAACATGTTCACACACACTTGCACGTGCATGAACACACAGATGCACTAACACATACACACTCATACTCACATTTACACACTCACACACACACGCACACAGCCATGCTCCAGTGGGACGGAAAGTCGACAGGGAAGCATCTTAGCCAATTGGAGGCACATCTTGTACACCTGTCGGTCGCTAGGAGGGGTGGGAACGCCAGGCCCCAGGCTGCGCGTGGATCCCATGACTGCTTCCCCGTGACAACACGTGTGTGCTGGACGACACCCCCACACTCCTTCCCCACGTGGTGACTAACAGGACACTCCCGGAGCCTCACTGCCCCCCACACCAACGCCTCCTCCTCCACTTCCGGCCGGGGTGGCCCCCCACGAGGGACCTAACGCCTTCCACGTCCCACATCCTCATCTGTCCCCTGGCACAGAGTGGCCCCGGTCTCCTGGCTCTGGCAGGAATCCAGCAGGCCAAAGTGTACTGTGCCCTCGGAACAGCCTCCACGCTGGGATCGCAGCATGCCGGGGATGCACCACGCTGGGAGCGCACCACGCCGGGGACGCACCACTCCGGGAGCGCACCACGCTGGGGACGCACCACTCCGGGAGCGCACCACGCAGGAGACGCACCACGCCGGGAGCGCACCACGCCAGGGACGCACCGCGCCGGGAGCGCACCACGTAAGTCCGTTGGTCCCTTACTCAGCCTTTCCTGGCAGCCTGGTCATGGCCACGGCGGGGTGACCGTGGCATCTGGACCCATAGTTCTTTCTCTGTGGTCGCCCATCGCCACGTGGGCCCTGTGACCACCACATCCCACCACCGGGGACCCCACGTCGCCCTGATGCACACGATCAGGAGCAGGTGGCAGGATCTGTGTCGTCTGCTCTGTGTGATCCCAAAGCTGCTGGGCTGACCGGGGTCCCCTCGTCCTGTCCTTGGCGGTGGGCGGGTGGGTTCTCCCGAAAGTCCCCTGTGAGGGGCGGGGCCCTGGAGAGAGGCTTTGCCCACCAGGGTGGGGCCTTCAAGAGTGGGATGAGGGGCCCAGGCAGAAAGCCCTGTCCACGAGGCAGAAGGCGGGTGCTGAACAGGGAGTGGTGTTACCTAGGGCGAGCCTGCAGCTGGCGGCTGGCTCACCTCCTGTGGCCCCGCCTCCCCGCCTGTGCCTGGGGGACGGTCCAGGGCTTGGCCCCTCACTGCCACCGCTGCTTAGGATGCCGGGAAGCCCAGAGATAGTGCGGTGCTCGGGAAGCCCGGCCACAGCCAGGTGAGGGCCAGGACGTGCGTGCTCCAGGCTGCTGGCTGCAGCGCTGGGCCACTGGCCGCAGAGCGTGGGCCCGGCTCCTCCACCTTCCCTGCGGGTTCGTGGAGAGGACAACGCAAGTGGAGGTGGTGCTGTGCCCAGGAGTGGAGCTGCAGGCGTCCGAGTGGGGAGGGGGCTTGACCAGACCCCCATCCCCCTTGGGGTAGCCCACAGCTGGCAAAGCTATGGACGCAGGGGCTGTGGCCCAAACTCTCGTCCCCGGGGCCAGAAAATCCCTGTGCTCTGCTTGGCACTGCAGAGCTGTCCCGGGAAGGTCGAGGCCACTCCTGCAGCCGCCAGAGCCTGGCGCCCCCCGCCCAGCCCGTGCGCCTCACCCCCTCTCCGGTTTCTCCCGAAGCCGTTCCCTTCAGACACCACTTGCCCAAGACCCCCTGTCTCCGGCTCTGCTTCCAGGCACCTGCCCCGGGACAGCGTCCCGTGTGCCCGGGAGCTCAAAACACAGGGGTCCTGTGGAGGGAGGGCGATGAGGCCCCAGGTCCTGCCCTCCAGCCGCTGGGGGAGCTGTGGGCTGGGGATCGTGAGCGTGACCCTCCACTGCCCACGCCGCCTGGACACACACACAACCACACCCAGCTGTGCACTCATGCACACACAACCATACCCAGCTGTGCACTCATGCACACACAACCACACCCTGAGGACACACACACAACTACACAATGCATGCACACACAACCACACACACATACACTCATGCAACACAACCACATGTACACACACATATACACACCACCACACCTAGATGTGCACTCATGCACACACAACCATACCCAGCTGTGCACTCACGCACACACAACCACACCCTCAGGCACACACACAACTACACAATGCATGCACACACAACCACACACACACGTGTGTACTCACCCAGCTGTGCACACACAACCACACACACACTCGTGCAACACAACCATATATATACACACACCACCACACCTAGACGTGCACTCATGTACACACAAGCACACATGCATGCACACACAACCACACACACCCAAACATGCACTTGTGCAACACAACCCCAGGTACACACACAATCACAAAATCACGGGTACTCACCCAGACGTCCACTCATGCACATGCAACCACAAATGCCTGTATATACACAATCACACACGCGCGCACATACAGCAACCAGCCACCCACACCCCACGCTGGGCTCAGGGGTCTTCAACGTAACATCTGCCCTCTCGGGGCTCTCTGGAGTCTGGGGTGAGGGAAGTTGATTGGAAGACCTACGGGGCTTTCCTCAAGGCCAAGGTCACGCCGCGGGCTCCCCTCTCCCGCACTGCCCTTTGTTTTCCCCTTCAGGGGAGAAGGATCCCCTGGGAAGCTCCCGGGGTTGGAAATTGATTTCTCCATTTTGCTTCCGACGCAGGGCGCAGAAAAACACAACGCTCCTCCCCGACAGCCAGGGCTGGAATCCAAGGCTGGGGGCGATCCTGGGCCAAGGAGAAATCCTGGGGCTGAGGGCCGGGCTCCCTGTAGGCTGTCAGTTGCAGCACCTGCTGTGTTGGCTTCTTGATTTGTTTTTCCTCTTTCGGAGGCAGACGGTGCAGGCAGGGGGCTCGCGGCCGAGCTGCAGCTGGAATCCCCTTCGCGTGGGGGGTCCGGGTTCCCCAGCACACATGGTGAGAAGGGGCGCTGGCCTGGCCGCTCTGCCCGATGGCCTCATAGGTGTCAGCCCCCAGCCTGTGGGTCAGGGGCAGGAGGGCAGCAGCCAGTCCTGGCCTCTCCCTGGCACGTATGGGGTGGGGGCTGGAGAGGGTGGCGCCTCAAGGCTCCCAGATTCCCAGGGGTGTCCCCTGCCAGGGCCGCTCTCTGGCCTGCCCTGGGCTGACCTCTGCCCCTCGAGGGCAGACACATGGCCCCCCTGTGCCTGGGAGGAGGAGCAAAGGCTGCCGGGAAGCCAGCAGGCATAGAAGGAGGACACCCAGCCTCGCCACCACCACCCTGAGCCTCCGTCTCGGTTGCCGCTCCTGCCCTGGGCTCGCTCGGGCTCCGCATCTTATTCGCAGAAGCAAGGTCATTCGATGCACCTCCCACAGCCTGGGAAGGAGGGGAGCGTGTTTTCAGCGCCTAACAACGGCGACAGGGCGACAGCTGTCTCATAGAAGGTGAGACCCGCACCAGGAAGGGGAGCGGGGGATTTCCCCCCACTCCTGTCCCAGACCCCGGGCCCTTTTTCACGACTGACACTCAGCTGTTGACTTGGAATATTCTGGAACGTTGGGAGTCTTGCAGAATCGCAGCCGAGTTGCACTCTGCTTCAAAGACCCGGATGGAGGCGTCTAGCAGTTCCACTGGCGTCTGCCAATCAACCGTCACTCGGGAGAGCGGCAGGGCTAATGGATTCCAGCCCTCCTGACCCACGCGACACGCGGGCTCCCTGGGCCCGAGGCTGTGGCTTCCCGGTCAGTGCTGCTGGCCAGAACCCATGCCCCGCTGGCCACCCAGCAGCTGGCAGTGCCTCGGTCCTGTGGAGGTGCTGGGGACAGCGCAGCAGGCCTGGGGCAGGTGGACGCTCTTCCAAGGAGAGGCGCTGCCCACCCCGGAGCTGTCCACACATGCTCCAGGGTCAAGAGGAGGAGGAAGGGCGATTTTCCGAGACGGCTGAAGTTTTATTAACCTGCCACCCGCCCAGGGAGTGAATCAAGGGAGTCCACGTTATTGAATCGGCAGCTTCAGGCGCACAGACGTGGTCTCTTACCCCCGGCGCCCCCGGCTGCGTGACACGGCATAAACCACAGGCACTGCTCCGCGGTGACAGGCCAGCACCGGGGCGCCCAGATGATTGCATTCTGATTCATCCCGCCTCTCCTTGTCGCTGTTTGTTTTTCTTGTCTCCTTTTCCCCTGGGCTGACACTGACCTGACCTGCGGGAGTCAGGTGGGCGAGCAGCCGCCCCCCACCCCAGGGCATCGGCCAGGGTGGCGTGGGACAGCCACATCCTGGATAGGGGTCCTCAGGCCACCAGCACCCTTGCAGCTCTCAGGCTTCACCACACTTCCGTCTGGGACTCCACCTCCAAGCCCCCCCCCTTCCCTTCCTGACTTAACATCTCTCTCTCTCTCTGTCTACACCCGATAAGAACTGGATTCCCGTGCTGGGTGCCGGGGATTCAGTGGGAGATGGGAAGGCAGCATTGTTCCTGCAGGGAGTTGACTGCGTGGCTCAAACAGGGTTGCAGAAAAACCTCCCGTCCTGCATCCGCTACCTCTCCCACCCCCCGCCGCCTCCGCCCCTGATGGGGGGCTGGGGTCCACACCCCACATCTGAGCTGCACTTGCTGACTCACTCGCAGCAGCTGAAGTTGACACGCTGAGCGACTTCCAAGGAGGATCGTAAGACATTTGAGTCCCCGAGACCCCCGTGGCGGGGGGGGGCACCGATGGTGCCGTGAGGCCAGCAGCCCACCCAAGCTCCCAGGCAACAGCAAATCACACAGCAGGCTGGGGAGGGCACTGTGTTGGGTGTCCAGCCCCCTGGCTGAGCCTCTGGGCGCACAGGGCCCCAGCCGACACCCGAGTGCACCTGTGGGAGACAGGCGGGTGGGGTGGGGTGGGGTGGGGGTGGGCCCGGGTGGGGCCCGTCCAGCTGGGACTTCCCCATGTTCCGATGGCCAAGATCATGTGCAAAATCCGCTGGTTGTTTTAAGCTGCGGGGCTTGGGGGGCCGTTTGTTCTGTCAAACGGAGCGTCTGGACTACGCCGCTCTCCGGGGTTTCAGATCCAGGCTGGGAACGGCTCCTCCAGGTAAAAGACTTGCGGTCATGGCAACACCAGAAAACCACAAGGAGCCACGGCCCGAGAAATCGGGGAAGTGGCTGGGGGTGGGGTAACGGATTCAGACCTGAAGGGAAAACAGGAGTCGAGCAGAGGGAGGAGGAGGAGTCTGGCATGAGCAAAGGCCCTGTGGCAGGAAGGAGATGCAGAAGGAAGAGCGGTGGAGCTGCAGGGGTGGGGAGCAGGGAGAGGCCAGAGAGGAGCAGAGGGCGTGGGCCTCTGAGGCCACACGTGGTGTGGTGCCGAGGGCCTGGGAACTGGCAAGGGAGCCGGGGGAAACCGGCCCTGGCGGGGCTCAGAGCAGTGGTTGTGGGGTGGTTAAAGGGCGGGGGGAGGCCTCGCCCGGAAATGGCTCTCTGCAGACCCAGGCTCTTGCTTGTGTGTGTGTGTGGGGGGGGGCGCATCACTGCTGAGGGCCCCAGGGACCCTGTTTCCTAGAGAGGACCACAGCTTGAAGTCTGATGGCGCGACCTCGCGGGGAGAGGCCACTTCGCCTCTCCGGGGACCGGACGCGTATGGATGACTTACAGGTCCTTTCAAATGCTGTGAACCCAAGAATCAGTCCTCAGCGGCTTTCCCATCACGCTGAAAGCACTTGCTAAACTCACATAAATAGATTACATAGGGCAATGACACAAAATTATATTTAATAGGATTCATTAGCCTAATGCGCCATATACCAAGCCGCCTCTTTTCTCCCCGACACCTGCCTGCTGTTAATGGCAACACAGAGGTGAGCAGAGGCAACCAGCGAGCCAGAGGCCGAGGCTCCCAGGGGAAAGGCTGGCCTGGAACTGCTACAGCAGAGAAACGCGTGGCCGGGGCCTGGACGCGGGGCCGCGTCGCTGTCCGGCTTCTGTTCCAGCCGCTCCCCGGCGCCCCGAGGAGGACCCACTGCGGCCCCCCGCCCCCAGCCCTGAGAACAGCGCTTGGATAAGGTGGGGACTCGGGACCCCCGAGGGCGCGCTGGGGTTTGGAGCCATTCGCCCTCTCCAAGCTTCCTCTGAAGTGGGGATGAGACCCCAACGCACACGGCTTCCGGGAACCTGGTGGAGATTCAGAGCGAATTCCCGCGTGCTCCGCGCCTCGCTGTCTCGGGCGAGCCTGGCCCCCGCGCGGCTGCGTGAATGCCGACTTCCCTTGCATCTGCGGATCCTTGGGCACTCCTCTGGAGTAACGGAAGCCGCTCGCAGCTGGGACTACGGACGTCAGGCCCAGGGACCGAGGGCCTGCTGTTTGCACGTGTGCCTGAGCGGACCGTTTAGAAGACTTGCAGGGTCGCAGAAGCCCCTCTTGCTGTTTAGCCACAGTCCCTGGCTCAACATAAGAAGCAGCACTGTTAGCAGAGGTAACAGCCGCAGCCAGCTAGGCTGGTAACCAGCAGGACCCTGTTTGTTTTGTTTTTTTTTTTTTTTTTACAGGCAGAGTGGACAGTCAGAGAGAGACAGAGAGAAAGGTCTTCCTTTGCCGTTGGTTCACCCTCCAATGGCCGCCGCAGCCGGCGCACCGCGCTGATCCGATGGCAGGAGCCAGGAGCCAGGTGCTTTTCCTGGTCTCCCATGGGGTGCAGGGCCCAAGCACCTGGGCCATCCTCCACTGCACTCCCGGGCCACAGCAGAGATCTGGCCTGGAAGAGGGGCAACCGGGACAGAATCCGGTGCCCCGACCGGGACTAGAACCCGGTGTGCTGGCGCCGCAAGGCGGAGGATTAGCCTAGTGAGCCGCGGCGCCGGCCCGAGGACTCTGTTCTTGTTCTGCGTGCTTTGGGCGGATGCTGGAGTGGATCATGCGTGCACACATGTGCACACGCGTACACGCACACACAAGTCATGGTTGCGAGTCTGCGTGGAAAATGAACTCCCGTCTCCTTGCCGTCATCCTGCTTTGCTTTCCAAACTCGAGAACCTCTCGCCTCCCCCAGCAGGCGGGAGGTGAGGCCCGCGGGAGATGGGGAGGTGGGGCCGCGAGAGCGTGGGGAGGAGGCTGGAGCCGAGAGGGGGCTCCTGGCTGTCCCAGGCCGGGGCTGGGGGCCCCCATCTCCAGGGCAGGAGAGATAAAGGGGCTGCATCTCGGACCCATCAAGACAGTAAACTTTTTGAGTCTCCGTAAGCTAAAATCAATATTGGCACAACTGTGTGTCGTTACAAGCGAAATGCATACGACGCAGCCAAGCGGCCACCTGTTAAACAAGTGAGTTCTGTCCACACCCAGGCACAGCGGGTCATTAAAATCCACAACACAGGAGCGTCGTCATCTGATGGGAGAGCCTCGCCGTGAGTCGTGTGTGTGTGCCGGGAAGCGGGGCCTCCCGGTCTCCCCGCACAGGGACGCTCGGCCCCTCCGAGCTGCAGGAGGGACCCCAACATCTCGTCTTACCGATGACCACTAGGGCCTGGGATACTTCATCGACGAGAGCCAAGGGACCCGCACCTCCATCTCGGAAGACCCAGCCGTCCCTGGCCAGACAGCCAAGAATATCTGTCTTCCACCCTGATGAGCCCAGAAGCCAGGCGGCTGTGGGGTTGGTGGAATGATTCACCATCGTCGTCACCAAAGGTACTTCCGTCTTTACCGTCTGCCTTCCCCCACTGCGATGTTTGTTCCCTCATGGTCACAGAGCGGCTGCCATGGCTCCGAGTATCTTCACTGCACACAGCCATAGCCAACAGCGGTTTCTCTCCCACATCTCACCGTGTAAGGAAGCAAGATATTTACTGGAGGGGCCGGCACTGTGGCACAGCAGGTTAACGCCCTGGCCTGAAGCACTGGCATCCATATGGGCGCCGGTTCTAGTCCTGGTTGCTCCTCTTCTGATCCAGCTCTCTGCTGTGGCCTGGGAAAGCAATAGAAGATGGTCCAAGTCCTTGGGCCCCTGCACCCACGTGGGAGACTCCTGGCTCCTGGCTTCAGATCAGTGCAGCTCCAGCCGTTGCAGCCATCTGGGGAGTGAACCAACGGATGGAAGACCTCTTTCTCTTCTCTGTGTAACTCTGTCTTTCAAATAAATAAAATAAATCTTAAAAAAATATATATTTTCTGGAAGCCCTGGAAGTTCTCCCCACTGGCCGCAGAGACAAGGGAGCCCAGGGCAGCATCACGGACGTCTTCAGGCTCCCTCTGCCCCTCAAAGAAGATGTCTCCTCCTGCCTTCCAGTTATCTGTGATTCCCCGGGCGCCTCGCTCCTTGGTGCCCCCCGGCCTGCACACCCCGACTTGCCTGGGCCCGGCTCTGCCTTCCGGCTCCCCGAGCTCAGCCAGACCCGAGAAGCACGCTTTGTGCACTTCGCTATTAATTTTCACAGTTGCCCAGCAGAGTAGATGCTGGCGTCTATGGCTGTAATACGTTTAAAGTTTTGTTTTTTGATTGACACTGGGTGCTATTCGTACTCAAGGAGCACAGTGTATAAATGTGTAAAGATCAAGGCGAGACAAAGCCTCCACGTTACAGATAAGGAGACCGAGCAGGCCCTGACACGTGGCAGATCCAGGGTCACACGTGATTCCCAGCACGGCCTGGGCTACGGCCCTCCCTTTACTCTGAGAGCCGCGGCTGGAGAACCACTCTTTCTTTCTTTCTTTCTTTTGACAGGCAGAGTTAGACAGTGAGAGAGAGAGAGAGAGAGAGAGAGAGAGAGAGAGAAAGGTCTTCCTTCCGTTGGTTCACCCCCCAAATGGCCACCACGGCCGGCACTGTGCTGATCTGAAGCCAGGAGCCAGGTGCTTTTCCTGGTCTCCCATGGGGTGCAGGGCCCAAGCACTTGGGCCATCCTCCACTGCACTCCCAGGCCACAGCAGAGAGCTGGACTGGAAGAGGGGCAACCGGGACAGAATCCGGCGCCCTGACCGGGACTAGAACCCAGGGTGCCGGCGCTGCAGGCGGAGGATTAGCCTAGCGAGCCACGGCGCCGGTCCCGCCCTGTCTTTTGAAGCAGGGTCTGTCTGCAGGGTTTGGTCCCACCACTTAACACCGGCCTCCTGCCCCCACTGCCGGTGTTAAGTGGTGATCGCGCTGTGTTAAAGACGACCACACAATATTATTTCAGCACGTGTTCTCATAGCCCGTGACAGTGGCCAAGCTCCGTGCACAGACCTTGACCACTGCCCAGCAAAGGGCAGTTTGCTTGGCGCACACGGTGAGCACACGGCTGGCAGGCAGCCCGCCAGTCGTCCTGGCTGGCTGACACTCAGAGGCGTCTCCCTGAAGGTGACATCGCTGCGGATGGCTGGTGTGGAGAGCTGTGCTGCTTCCTGCTCTGCTGGGGGACCATGGCTTGGGAGGAGCCCTTCGGCCGGGAAGTGTGGGGGCACATGGACGTGGCGACCCCTTCTGGCCAAGAAAGGCATGACAACTAGGAATGACCCTGGGGCATGATGGACAGAGGGCTGGAGCTGGCGAGACCGTGCCCCATGTAGCAGTGCCTCATTTGCAGGGACGTGGCCATCTTTGGCCCCTCTGGAAGCTGGAACAGGTCAGAGCCCCAGGATGCCCTATCCCTAGCCACTACGGTGCTGTCCCTATGTGCCAGCCACTCTGGGTTGTATCAGAGCCCTGCATAGTAGCACACACTACTCCTCCTGCCAGGGTGGCCGCTCCTTCTCTGGGCCATCTGGTCTACCAGGTCACATCCAGCTGCACTACTCCTGGGGCAGAGAGAGCCACTGCCTCCTCCACCCTCCACCAAGGCCCTGAGCCAGAGTTCCTTCTGTGTGCAATGACGCTGTTCTGTTCAAAAATGATGGGGCTGGCGCTGTGGCGTAGCCGGTAAAGCTGCCCCCTGCAGTGGTGGCATCCCATATGGGTGCTGGTTCGAGTCCTGGCTGCTCCACTTCCGATCCAGCTCTCTGCTGTGGCCTGGGAAAGCAGTAGAAGATGGCCCAAGTGCTTGGGCCTCTGCACCCACATGGGAGACCAGGAAGAAGCTCCTGGCTCCTGGCTCCAGATTGGTGCAGCTCCAGCTGTTGCAGCCAATTGGGGAGTGAACCAGTGGATGGAAGACCTCTCTCTCTCTCTCTCTCTTTCTCTCTCTCTCTGCCTCTCCTACTCTCTGTGTGTAACTCTGCCTTTCAAATAAATAAATAAATCTTTTTTAAAAATGACAAGGGCGTTACATCGGCGGCCACTGTCCCTGTGCCAGCTGCTGAGCGGCACGCGGCCGTGGGGGATCCTACGTCAGCCTCATGAACGCACTGAGGTGGGTGCGATGATTCTACTTAGGAACCCAAACATGGGGGCTCGGCGAGGACCGGTGACTCACGTAGCCGCACACAACTGCAGAGCCCGTCCCAAGAGAGAAGGTGGACAGACGCTGGGACTGGGGCGTGTGCCCATTTCCTTGGCGTAACTGTGCCCAGCGTGGTGAGTTCCAGCCGCCAGTGCATCAGCACTGGGTGCGCGATGCCTCTGAAAAGCGGGCTGTTGGCTTCTTTGGGCCGAGTCGAGCTGCTTCCAGTTTGTGGCTGTGACAACGGTGGTCTGTCCCCAACTCTGGGACAGGTTAACCCGTTAACCTCCGTGCCCTGTAGTGGACACTAAATCACTATTTGTTGAAAGGAGATGGATTTGTGAGCACAGAGCGCAGGGGCCGAGGGAACCCAGACAGAGCCCCTCGGCAGAACATTACCTTGCCCTCGTCTGTAGAAGGACGATCAGTGCCCGGAGGGTTCAGACCCGGAAGTGAGCCCCGAGGCTCAGGGCTGGGAACCGGGGTCACCTCTGGGCGACCGTTGGGATGGAGCCTTCAGGGCAGGCAGCCAGGACAGGTTCAGGCCCCCTGCACGTGCCTGCCTCCCACGGTCCCGCCGGGGTCCGGTTCTCCTAGCAGGAGCTCAGGGGCTGCTGCATGGCAGGTGGTGGACAAAGGGACAGTGGCCCTGCTCAGGTTGGCCCCAAATGATAGCAGGGTCCACCTTGAACATGTGTGTGTGCAGGGCAGGGCCAAGGCCAGGAGGGGAGGACCTGGAGAAGAGGGTCCCCGGGGAGGCTGGGGTGCCCATGATGGGCGACTGGGTGTAGGGAGCCTGGGGCCATGAGATGAGCCCTGGCGAGGCTGAGACCTGATCCTGGAGCGGGGTGGGGGACGCGGGGGAACCGGGGGGTGGAACAGCGGCTCTCAAAGTCACAGTAGAGGGACGGGCTGTCCCAGCAGGCTCCAAGGCCAGAGAACTCCAGGTGGTGCGGGATGTAGATGTCTGAGAACAAGAACGCAGTAAAGTTACATGAATGCTGGCATTGGCATCAGAGACCAGCGGCCAAAGCAGGAGCCCAAACCTTGAGTGAGTGATTAACCTAGACCAGAAATAGGGACCCTGGGGGTGTGGACACAGACGGCACGGGGCGGGGCCATCGCCAACAAAGGCAAGAAGCAGACAGGAAGAACGTTATCTGCAACACAGTCACAGCCCCAAAGCCAAAATTCATAAGGCGCTCAGAGGAACCCGAAGAAAAACCTGAAAAAAAAAAAATATAAAGATGCGCGCGTCACCTGGGTGAGCCGTAGCCACTAAAAGAAATGCAATGACTCAATTTGTCAAAGTCCAATAATGAAAGAAAGACGGCTGGATACCAAAAATGAGGTTGCCAGGTGCTTTTTTGCTTCGCTGATTGACCGAGATTTTTATCGCTGGTGTTTTATTTGATTTCTTTCTCCATAGCTTGGTGTTCAGATTGCATCTGATTCTCCGCAATGCTGTCAAGAACAACTCTATGGGGGCCGGCGCTGCGGTGTAGCGGGTAAAGCCGCCGCCTGCAATGCCGGCATCTCATGTGGGTGCCGGTTCAAGACCCGGATGCTCCACTTCCGATCCAGCTCTCTGCTAATGGCCTGGGAAAGCAGTGGAAGATGCCCAAGTCCTTGGGCCCCTGCACCCACGTGGGAGACCAGGAAGGAGCTCCTGGATCCTGACTTCGGATTGGCAGAGCTCCGGCTGTTGCGGCCATCTGGGGAGTGAACCAGCGAGGGAAGACCTCTCTCTCGCTTGCTCCCTCTCTCTCTCCCCCTCTGCCTTAGCCTTTAAAATAGATAAATAAATTATTTTTCTAAAGAACACCATTCTATGATTATTTTTTTTTTATTTATTTTTGACAGGCAGAGTGGACAGTGAGAGAGAGAGACAGAGAGAAAGGTCTTCCTTTGCCGTTGGTTCACTCTCCAATGGCCGCCGCGGCTGGCGCACCGCGCTGATCCGATGGCAGGAGCCAGGAGCCAGGTGCTTTTCCTGGTCTCCCATGGGGTGCAGGGCCCAAGCACCTGGGCCATCCTCCACTGCACTCCCTGGCCACAGCAGAGATCTGGCCTGGAAGAGGGGCAACCGGGACAGAATCCGGCACCCCGACCGGGACTAGAACCCGGTGTGCCGGCGCCGCTAGGCGGAGGATTAGCCTAGTGAGCCGCGGCGCCGGCCTATTTCTTCCTTTAGATAAATTCCTGCCGGGTCAGCCCTGGTTAGCCTCAGGTGTGGCTGATGATGCAGTTTTCTGAGTGATCGGAGCAGGCGGCTGGGGTCAGGGCTGTGGCCCCGGGCCTGCACCCTTCCTTGCCTGAAAGAAGCGAAGGTGCGTCTGTCCCAGTGTGCAGGGGAGGAACAGGCCAGGAGGGGCAGTCCCTTCCCTGAGGTTGCACAGTGAGCAGGGCTGGGGTCCAGGCTGCAGGCGCCTGTGGCGGGGGGTGGCGTTGCACTCCAGGAGGGTAGAGGTCCCGAATGGAGGGAGGTGGGGGGACCCCCCACCCCTGCCCCGGGGACAATTTTGTCTCCATTTACAACGTTCCCCGAGGCTGGCCCTGCCCCCGGATGCCCCCAAGTGCACCCCACAAGGGAGCGTTCTACACGGGAGAAGAGCGCTCCCTGCCCCGCCCCCACCCTGCTTTCCAGGTGCATTTAAATGGGCCCAGGAGGACCGTCTGCGTCCATCGTCCGCGTGTGCACTCACGCTTCCCAGCACTCAGCGAGGGCGAACACATGTCTGTGCTCTCTGGGGTCCCCGAGAATCCAAACCCTCTCTCCTCTAATTGCTCTCCCAGCCTTCGGCGCTGCCTGCCCCGTCATGCCCCTGCCCAGCCCAGCCCTCCCTCCCCTGCAGAGCACAGAGCCGGTGTGTGCGACATTTTCAGCAAAATTGGGACATCCAGCAAAGGGCGTTTGTTTTCTTTTTTTTGAAGATTTATTTATTTGAAAGGCAGGGTGACAGAGAGAGGGAGAGACATGCAGAGAGAGAGATCTTCCATCTGCTGGTTCACTCCCCAAATGGCCACAATGGCCGACACTGGGCCAGGCCGAAGCCAGGAGCCTGAAACTCTATCCAGGTCCCCATGTGGGTGATAGGGGCCTGAAGACTTGGGACACCCTCCACTACCTTTCCAGATGCATTAGCAGGGAGCTGGATCGGAAACAGAGCAGCCGGGACTTAAACCTGCGCTCTGCTATGGGATGCTGGGGCCCCAGGGGGCAGCTTAACCCGCTGCGCCCCACACCTGCTCCGGTTAGTTAATGGCCTAAGAGGAACCACTGCTGTGGCTCATGTGTGTGTCTCCTGATCCTAGACAGCCAAGATGAACCCTGGACCCAGCCAGGGCCGGCAGGCAGATGAACCACCCCGCCTGGGTCCGAGACGGGCGCTGAGCCACTTCCTTCCCATGTCTGTCACCGGCTGCTGTTATCCCCCCAATATTTGGCTGCTCCCTAAAGACACAGAGCTCAACAGGGAGAGCTTGTGAAGTATCAAGACGAGGGAAACTAGGCATGTGCTTTGACCCCGCACAATCTCCCTCCCACGGGAGGGGGAGGACAGCAATGGGACTTGTGCAATGCTCTGCAGGCCGCCTCTTCATGGCCCCTGGGATGCGACTGAGGACTGGAAACAGACCAGCTGTCAACCTGGGCCTGGCAAGGGAAGTGGCTGTGGCTGTTGAAGCTTATGTTGCAGGAAAGGTGAGGCCGGGGGGTTGCCATGTAACCGTTCCTGACGGGGGAGGCGAGGTGGGCTGGAGCCCAGCCACCGCCACCGGACACGGGTTCAGGAAGGAAAAGTGTGGGGAGGAGTGGGGAGGACGGACGGAAGCCCGGGGACCAAAAGTGTGGAGGAATTTGCCTCCAGGTGATGGAGTCACGGGTGGGTCCCCTTCCTCATGCTCTTCAGTTTTCCCTTTTACTGCAGTGAGCTCCCTTTGCAATCAGGGAAACTTCTCTTTTATTTATTTATTTTTAAAGATTTATTTTATTTATTTGAAAGGCAGAGGGAGAGAGAGAGAGTTGTCTTCTACCCACTGGCTCATTCCCCAAATGGCTGTAATGGCAGGGCCTGGGCCAGGCTGAAGCCAGGTCTCCCCTGTGGATGCAGGTGCCCAAGCACTTGGGCCATCTTCTGCTGCTTTCTCAGGCACATTAGCAGGGAGCTGGATTGGAAGCGAAGCAGGCGGGACTCGAACCAGCTCTCACATGGGATGCCAGTGTCACCGGCACCAACTTAACTTGCTACACCACAACACTGGCCCTAAAAACTATTTTTAAAGAGGTGGTTCTGTTCTGGATCCTTCAACTCAGGGCCTTGGGGGCTCGACAGATGGTGGGTGTGCCTGCAGGTGACAGACAGAAGTGTCTGCTTCGGGGTGTGGCCCCTACCAGGAGGACCCGGCTGCAGGTGGCCTTGGGGCTGCTCCACGGTGGCCTTGCCCGTGGACATGGCTCCTGCCTCCCCGGATCCCACGGGGCACCATCAGTATCCCAGATACCCAGCCTGTTAGACAGAGCGGCTGATGGAAGATCAAGTTCTGAGATTAGTGCCCGCTTGAAAAATGACCCGAGCGTCCCCGGAGATGGGGCAGAGCCGGAGCACGGCGTGGCATTTATCACCCGGCCTCCCCACGCCGGCCTGGACTCCGCGCAGCCTTGACAGATGATTCTCCCGAGAAACTTCCGGCTTCTATTTGATTATGGGCTCATAAGCACAGATTGCTACGGAGCGGAGTGCGGGCTGTGCCCACAGTGGATCTGCCGGGCGCACGCCTCTGACACGCCTGTCCGCCACGGGTGCCCTGCAGTCACGCGTGGGTCCTGGTGCAGCTGCAGCAAGTATCCACGTGCAGCCTCCACCGGGGCGTCTGCCTCTGGATCGTCCAGTCCTGCCCAGCTCTGGGGGGCCAGTGTGCCCAGCTTGGGTCTGGGGCTGCCCATCCTGCTGCTTCTTGTTCGCTCGCTCACCACCTGTCGTCACCAAGCAGCTGCTGTGTGTCAGAACCCGGGCCCAGAGACCCCAGGTAGCCCTGGGGATCGGAGACCACAGTCCCACGGCTGCCTCCGGGGACAGGGCCACACGCCTGCACCTGGAGGCTAGCTCAGGGACTAGGGCGGGTGGAAGGGGACCATCCCCGCACGGTGCCCCAGCGTCACCAACCAACACTGCTGCCCGTGGGGACAAGGGGAGGGACTGCCGCAGGACCCGGGGACCAGCGTGCGTGAGCACTCCACAGCAGAGTGATACCTAAGGGACTTGATCTTGGGCTGGACCTGGAAGAGAGAGCTGCTGCTCGCGGTGGCGGGGAGCGCTGGGGGAGGGGGGTGGGGCAGTGCTGCCTCTGTCCCAGCCCTCTGCCTCACAGGCCCCTGACCAGGGCCACACCGTCTTCTGTATACTTCTTTTGTGTACCCCACGCACCTTGCACTGCCTTCCGTGTGCCACAGGAAGACGCTTGCCTCGGGTGGCTCCCCCTTCGTGGTGCAAACGGCCATGCACTGTGGCTCGGAGCCCAAGGTGTCCTCCAGAAGACCAGGCCGCTGAGAACCAGCCCTGGGCACAGACCCTGCAGCTGCTGCAGCCTCTTGGCCGTGCACCCCGCGGTTCCATCCCCTCCCCGGGCCGTTCCAAGGTTTGGTTGCAAAGCCTCCCGCCCAGGCCTTGCCCACACCGGCTCCTTCTGCGTGCCAGCTGCCCTGGTCGCTGTCCTTTCATCCTGGCTCCCAGGACCCTGGCGCAGACACATCTGGGCTTCTTGGGACCACATGACAGAAACATCTGCCGCTGCCACCGGGGAGGGGACAGCACCGGGCTCCTTGTGTCTCACCCCCGACTGTCCCCAGCCCCGGGCCCTCGCATTCTAGGCGTGGATTTAAGCGTTTCGACGATGGCCCAGGAAGCGTGGTTCTGCCCCAGCTGAGCCTTCTGCAGTCCAGGTGGCCGTGGGAAGGAAGAAGGGCACGGAGAGAGAGCCGGCGCCTGTCCCCTGGCTTCCCCTAGAACAGGACTGGGAGAGGGAAGCGGAGGTGACGCAACAGATGGCGCTGTGTCCCGGGGACCCGCAGCTCCCGGGCTTTCCTGTTGGCTCCTGTCTGCAGTGTCCCCGTCTCTCTGTTCCAGGCTGTAGGTGAGCCTGTCCAAGTTTGCTTTGCCAGCAGTTGGGGCGCTAGCGTCTTCCTCCAGAACAGCCTCCCTGGCGGCTGAAGGTGTGCGCACGTCATTACCCCAACTCCCTCACCCCCTGCAGGGCACCCCCATGGGACAAAGCTCCAGTTACCCAAGACCACCCCCATGCCACCCCCACCTCCCCGAGCATGGTCCTGCACCCTTCATGCTGTGCCAGAACCTCCCCTTGGGACCGCTTGGCGGGTGAGCCCATCTGAGACCCAGCATGGCAAGTGTCAGCCTCTAAGGGTTTGGGGGTTGTCTCCAGGGGAGTTCAAACAGGCACGGAGCAACCGTGGGGTGTTCCGAGGCCTCAGAACAGGAAACGGAGGCCAGGGGGCGGGAGTGAGCCGGGGCCAAGTGCAGCTGTCCGCAGCTTTGCTCTGAACGTGGCTCAAGCCCAGAACAGGTGCACGGAGCCAGCCCTCCAACACGGGCGGGGGGAGGGGTGTTCTCTATCACCCCCATCTCCCGACAGACAGGAATGCCCCCTCTTTGCCGGAATCCTGAGCTGTTGAAACCTCGACTCCGGAGTCAGAGGTTGGAATCGAGACGGCGAACTCTGACCTCGTGTAAGATGTCCGAGAGCCGCCACCTCAGTGAGGCGGACGCGGTTCGCTCATGCGCGGCTCTCGTTGGGGAGGTGGAAGTTCTGGGGCCCGGAATTCCTTAGACGGTGAGTATTTGCTGGCTAAGTGTCTCCTTAGCCACAATGCGGTCATAGGGTCACGCGTGTGCGACTTTGCTTTTTTTTTTTCTTTTTTGACAGGCAGAGTGGACAGTGAGAGAGAGAGACAGAGAGAAAGGTCTTCCTTTGCCGTTGGTTCACCCTCCAATGGCCGCCGCGGCCCGGCCGGTGCACCACGCTGACTCGATGGCAGGAGCCAGGTGCTTCTCCTGGTCTCCCATGGGGTGCAGGGCCGAAGCACTTGGGCCATCCTCCACTGCACTCCCGGGCCACAGCAGAGAGCTGGCCTGGAAGAGGGGCAACCGGGACAGAATCCGGCGCCCCGACCAGGACTAGAACCTGGTGTGCCGGCGCCGCTAGGTGGAGGATTAGCCTAGTGAGCCGCGGCGCCGGCCGCGACTTTGCATTTTACAACAGGGAGCCCCCAGCTCCAGTGACTTCATCGGCACCGCCTCACCCCTCCCCTAAAGCGGACTCTCGCTGAACAAAGCCTTGCAAACGTGCGCCCGCTCAGGCCCCTCTGTGCGTCCCCGGGCGCAGCATCCGCGAGTTCAATGAAGTGCAGACTGAGAATATCTGGGAGAAAAAAAAAAATGCATCTGTACGGACTTTTCCTCTTTGGGATTCCCTGAGACTGCAGCAGCAGCGCCACCTCTGGGGTACTCACACTGCGTGCCGTGTCGCAGACAACCCGGAGATGGAGTCTGTGGGAGCAGGTGCCCAGGCTCGGGGCAGACACTGCCCCACACAGCAGCGACCCCTCATTCTACAGCATCTCCTGATCTGGGAATCCTCCAGGGGTCCTGGAGCCCACCCGCGATGGACACCGAGAGGCGACGGATCCGCTTCCACGGTGCCGCCGCCGCCCAGGTCCTTGGTGGCGGACCAGCCTGGTCCACAGCCAGTGCAAGGGCACCCCAGGGTGCAGCTGGGGAAGGGACAGCCCCTCCGCCGTGCTCACAGAGCTGCGGATGCGATGGAGGGGTGTCTGGCTCCCGTCTGAACAGATGGCCTGCTTGCAAATACTTGCTTGGATTCTCTGTAACATACAACATCCTGTCTGCGGTGGGTGGGCACAGACCTCAAAGGAACACCTGCCCCAGGAGGAGCAGCGCTGACTGCTGAGCCAACAGGCCATGGGCACCGCTGCCCCTTTAACGGGGGCGGCCTCCTCTCCCTCAGCAGGCAGAGGCCAGCAGAGGCCGGCTTCCCCCATGTCCCGCCTTTGGAGCTGCGGGCTGAGGTCTGGCATGGGGACGGGCGGCATGTCAGAGCGTCAACCCGGGCTGTGTCGCAGCCGTGCCGGGCACCGGGTTGGAGCAGACAGTGTCTCCAAGAGCTGACGCTAATCTGGGACAGCATCTTACCCTGCCAAGCTATCTGCCGGGCCCAGCCTTGTCCAGTTTTCTTCTCAAGGACAGGCAGCCAGCGCTGGGCCCTCTTTGCAGGACGGCCGTGCTGTAGTCAGGGAGAGGACCCGGCAGGCACTGTGTCACTCACCAGTACCCGCTCAAGGGTGGCACTGGGCCAGGGCTGTGCAGACACCCGATACCTGCTGCGGTGACACTGGCAGGTACCCAGCAGGGGGCGGCCCACGCGGCGGCCATGCCCCGGGCAGCGGTAACTCACGGAATTCTGTGCACCTGGGAGACAGCCTCAGAATCCAGCAGGCAGCCGTGCACACGGGGCTGCAGAGCTGAAGTCCAAGGTGACACCCGTTTGGCATCTTCCCTGGGGACTTGCAGTTGTGTGTAGCAGGTGTGCGGAGGCCTTGTTGAATGAGTGACAAAACCAGAGATGCCCCTTTTCCCTGTCATAAAGTTACGGGTTTTTGCTGTGCTGTGAGGTTTCCAATGGGAGCGTCCCCTGATTCTCGCCCCTGGATTTGACACGAGAGCCGGCCTCACGTGGGCTGGGCGGACGTAGCAATCTGGGCTTAGCGTCTCCCAGCGGGCTGCAGGATTCAGACAGTAAAGCAGGCAAGACTGGCGTCTCCCTTCACCGTGCACCTGTCCAATGCGCTCCTCCTCTGTCCCCTAGCGAGGTGACCACCGATGTCCCCTTCCAAACTGGGGAGTGATCACCAGACACCAGGAGGAAGAGGCGGGGTCCGAGGCAAACAGGGGTCCCTCACCCGCAGCTCCTCCAGGTTTGTAGAGGGAGGGCTGTGTAGAGGGAGGGCTGTGTGTAGGTGTGAGTTGTGAGTGTGACCAGCCGCCTCTCCCCCCACGTAGGGGTCGGTCCCTCCCTGCACCCCTCCCTCTGATGCCAGCTGCCGTGTGCGAAGGTGGGAGAGCACAGATCAGCGGAGTGCCCGGATGCTTCCAGGGCTGGAGCAGTGGACCAAGCCCCTGGTGCAGCTCGCAGCGCTGTCGAGGGCCCTGCGGGGAGCCTTTCAGTCGCCTCTGGAGGGGGTGGCTCCCTTCCCTGTCTGCACCCCAAGGCCCGGCTCAGAGGCAGCCCAGGGGGCCGCTGCAGCGTGGCTGTGGTGGGTCCACCCGGCAGGTTCAGGCTCATGTTTTGTGGAGGCTCCAGGCAGTACACCCTGCGGCTACTGCTTCCCTGACGTGTCCCCTGGGACTTTGTCTGCAGCCTCAGGGCTAACAAAACCCAGCCCGTCACAGGCGGAGACCTGCGAGTCTGGCGGAGTGGAGGGAGTGGGGTTCCCAGACCAGACCCGCTTCCGGGGAAGAAGTCGGACCACAAGGCTGGGCTTGGGGCTCTGCTGTGAGCACGGCTGCTGGAAGACCCAGGACGAAGACTTGGCACCAGCCAGAGGGGCCCACGGAACCTGGACAGGAGCCACACAAGACGCGTTGGGCCTGGCTCTCAGGGGGGTTGGGACCCCTGTGGGAGCTGCCAGGGACACGGTGGCCTCTGGGCTCTGAGATTCTGGGGTGTGGTCTTCGATGGCCTCAGCCCAGCAGCCAGCCCACGGCTCTGCCCTGGTCCCCGGTCCCAGCAGCCCACACTGCAAGCATCGCTTCTGTTTGCAATCCATCAGGCTCCCATCTGCAACAGAGTTCCCTGCCTAAACTCACTTGACTTTGTAGCTGTGTCTGCTGAGGTCAGAATTTCCAGGCGACAGTCTACGAGGGATCTGATGCTGGTGCACACTTCGGGTGTGTGCGTGCGTGCGGTACCCGGCCTGTGTGTGTCGGGGAGGCAGGGCGTGGGAAGCCCAGCCCAGTGAGAGTCCTGAGGCGCTACAGCCTGACAGTGGCCCTGAGGGCAGCTGCCGTCCACACTTCCACCTGTGGTCACCTCGGGGTGGAAGCTGCTCCTGTGGCCCCGTCTGAAAGATGACGATGCTGATTCCAGAGTGGTCCACTCCTCCGGCCCCACAGGTGGGGGTGACAAAGTGGGGTTCCTGTGCCCAAAGCTGCCAGGCTTAGGCAGAGTCCAGCTGGCCTAGAGAAGTTTCCAGAAGCTTCACCACCAAGGGGGTTACTCATTTCTCGGGCCAGGTGGGCGCAGGGTGGGCCTTGAGCCTGTCACGCTTTGGTGCATTTGTTTGCGTTCCTGACACCGTGGGCAGAGGAGGCAGCGGGCTATTGATCTGTAGTCCCCGGGGTTGAGTGCCTGTCCCGGTGCTTGATCGATACAGCGGCTTTGTCTTCATTCAGCTCCCAGCCAGGGGCATGAATCAACCTGCTGGGCGCCTCGGGCCCTGGGGTCACAGCTCTCGGCTGGGGCTCCCCACAGCCAGCGTGATGTGTGCAGAGGCCTTGGGCAGGCCACAGGCTGTCCCACAAGGCTGGTCGGCTCACAAAATCCCATGTGGCGGCCGGTGGCCCAGCCAGGCTGCAGCCAAGTGGACGGCGGGAGGGCAGTGGGCAGCTCCCCAGGCCTCGCCATCATTGGTGCCCACTGAGCCATGGCAAGCCCAGAGCAGGTCGGCAGGTGTGGGGTGGGGTGGGAGGGGGCTGGCGGGAGAGAAGTTTGCATCAGTGCCTTGGCCAGCGGGCGGCAGAAAATGTACTGCAAAATGGTTTAGGAGGACCCCTTGGGGGGGGATATTTCTTGCCCTTTTATTAGAATATCTACGCCTGGCTGGACCCAGGAGCTGGATGCTGTCTCAGCTCTGCTTCTCCACTGGGTCCTTGCTCAGGCAACTGGAGCGAGAGGCTGGCCGGCAGCTCCGGCAGGGGAAGAACAAGCTTCTCTCCTTCAGCCAATAAAAGCCAAGCTCCTGGCCTGCGCTGGATCTCGTGGCCGGTCAGGAACCAATGCTGTGTCCACTGTTTGCTGGCTCCCGGAGCACAGGGCGGGGCCAGCCCCATAGTGAACGGGATGGGGAAGGGGGGTGGATGTGGTCCAAGACCCAAGACTGGGAAGGGCTGCTGGGTGGCCCAGGCAGCTGTCATTGCCCATTAGTTGGGACAGCATCAGCCTGGGTGGGTCAGAAGTGGGGAGCCCCTGGACGGAGCTGCGCCCCAGAGAAGGCAGTGCTGTGGGGAGGAGGGAAGCCGGCCGTGCACCTGTGGGCATGGCTGATGGCGACGGCTTCGTTCAGACAGATCCATTGCTGGGCACCGAGCACCGGGCTGCAGCCGCGCACAGCCCTCAGGAGGGGTCAGGTGTGAGCCGGCAGTGTGTGTGTGCACACCGCGTGGGTGTGACGGCGGAGGCGCCGACGTGCTCCCTGGGACGGCTCACTCACAGACCTTAGCTGTTCCCACCAACAACAGCCAGTACCTCCCTAGTGCGTCCTTGAGTCGGCCCCGTGTCCCCGGGCAGCAGCAAAGGCCACTGCGACCTCTGTCCAGCGGGACAGCCAGCATGGACAGGGCGTGTAACGGACAAGCGGCCCGTCTCTGCGGCACAGACATGGCACGTAACAGACAAGCGGCCCGTCTCTGCGGCAGGCTGCCTGGGTTGGATTCTGGGCTCTGCCGTTTGCAACGGGGGAGCAGGTGCTTGGCCTGTCTGTGCCTCATCTTCCTGATCCGTAACAGATGCGGACGGCAGCAGGGAGAGGGTGAGATATGTCAGGGCGTGTGGCGTGCTAAGAAGACCTGGGACCCGTGTACTGGCCTCTCAAACTCCAGCCTGTGGCTGCTCAGTGACTTCCGGGGCCTAAGGTCATGTGCCATGTGGCTCCAAGGAAACCATGGAAGGCTCTAGAACTCTCCTGTGACGGCTCCTTCCTGCGGCTGGGAGTGTGGGCAAGTCCAGGAACCCCAGAGCCCCCCCGGGGTTGTCGCTGAGCCCGCAAGGCTGAGCCACACCATGACAGCCAGCAGGCTGACGGGCACGCAGCCTGGGCCGCCCTTCTCTGCTCTGCAGCCTGGCCAAGGCCTCCGGGGTGCGGCGGCTTGGGCTCAGGGTTTCCTTTGCTCAAAAAGGACCCCTGCAACCATGCAGCAGTGGTGGGGGCAGAAGGAGGCTGGAGCCGGGAAGGGAGGCGGACTCGCTCCTGCTGGGGAGAGGGGCACACTTGAGGGTCCTGCTGCTCCGAGTGGGGTCTGTGGCCAGCATCGTCCTCCTCACCTGGAACACGCAGGCGGGATGCACGGGGAACCTCAGACCCGCCCCAGAGCAGGATCTGCTTTCGCGCAAGATGCTCTGTGCCACAGATGGGTCCGGGAAGCGCCGAGCTGGTTGTCGTGCACCCCAGGGAAGGAGTTGGTTTCCCCAGCCGTGCTCAGCTCCCCCTGAGATTTCGGAAGCAGGAGGCAGAGCCGCAGGGGCACGTCGGAGGGCTGGGCTCAAGTGTCGCCGTCCAGCGCTGCCGCGGCCGCGCGGGGAGCAGGGATCAACACAAGGGAGCGGACGTGATGGGCGGTGTTCCCGTCCAGAAGTGGCTTCTCTGTGGGTGACACCGCGTGGCTGCTGTGTTCCCGGGGCATCAGGTTAGGGTGGACCCAGGGACAGAGGCACTTCCTGTCCTGCGGCTGTGTCCCTGCCTGTCCACTTCCTCCAGGAAGCCTTGCTGGCCTGCCTGTGTTGGGAGCGATCCTTCGCAGTCCCTCTGCGTGCAGTCCCCGCAGCCCTCCTTGTCCTGACCCCCACACCGTGCTGCCTGGTTTGCTGCCCCATCCCGGTGGGTCTGTGGGACCCGTCACTGCTGCAGGAGCCCGGAGCTCTCCACTGGGCACACTGCATCACAGCAAGAGCCCCGCCCACAGACAGCCCTGGGGTCAGCGCCTCCTGGGGTTCACCAGGTGGGTCACCCCCACTCCTCAGTGCAGCAGGCCAGCGGGGGTGGCAGATCAGGCCTTTGGTGAAGTGCTTGCTGTGTCTCTTGCAGGCGCTCTCTCGTTCTCGCTCTAGCCGGATGGATGCAGTCATGGGCAAGACACCAAGCTGCCAGGCTTCGAAGGCCCGCGTGGGCAGGGCCTGAGGCCGGCTTCCGGCCGCTGGCTGGCGAGGAACAGAAGCCCGTAGGCCAGGACCCCACTAGGACCTCAGTCTGATGGCAGTCTGGTGGGCTTCAGCGTGACTCTCCTCCCCACCCCAGCCTTCAGATGATTTTGGCCTGGGCGAGCCCCTGAGCCGGAGGCCACAGCTGGGTGCAGGGGCCCAAGCATTTGGGCCATCTTATTCTGCTTTCCCGGGCAGGGGCCTGGATCAGAAGTGGAGTAGCTGGGACTCGAACCAGTGCCCATATGGGATGCCAGCACCACAAGCAGAGGTTTAGCCGACTATGCCAAAGTTTTTTTTTTTTAATTTTTTTTTAATTTTTTGACAGGCAGAGTGGACAGTGAGAGAGAGAGACAGAGAGAAAGGTCTTCCTTTTTGCTGTTGGTTCACCCTCCAATGGCCACCGCGGCCGCGGCCGGTGCACCGCGCTGATCCAAAGGCAGGAGCCAGGTACTTATCCTGGTCTCCCATGGGGTGCAGGCCTTCCTCCACTGCACTCCCTGGCCACAGCAGAGAGCTGGCCTGGAAGAGGGGCAACCGGGACAGAATCCGGCACCCCGACCGGGACTAGAACCCGGTGTGCCGGCGCCGCTAGGCGGAGGATTAGCCTAGTGAGCCGCGGCGCTGGCCAGTTTTTTTCTGAACATTAGAGAACCAACATATCCACAAAGAAGCCTTTTGATGGAGTCGGTCCTCACAGGCAAGCAGTCGGCGGTTGGGCTTGGGTTGGTGGCCATCTGGGAAGTGGGAGAAAGCAGGTGTGGGCAGGTGATGACCACATAGCCACCAGGGGCCTCTGGCAGGTGGAGCTGCCTGCTGATGGCCTTGGTGGGGGGGGGGAGTCCCCGTGGATTTGTGCATCTCAGGCGGGTGACAGCTCCCCGTCTGCTCCCGCGGCTGACAAGCTCTCCCGCTCCACTTTCTGTCCACGCAGCCATAAATATTAGCAGGCGCCAGAGGAGAGGCTGCAGAACAGGGCTGTGGGCAAGAGCGCTCGGAGCAGCGGAGAGGAAGCGAGGATGAACGTCCTCTTCCCAATCCCGCGCCGTGCGCTTCCCGCAGAAGGCGCTGTGGGCGACAAGAGCAGGAAGCAGGCTCCGAGGGCGCTTCTGCAGTCGGTCACCTGAGTGGGTTCCCAGCAGCTCCTGGGGCTGCGCTGCTGCTGAGCACAACCCTGAGGCTCCAGCCCCAGGGCAGAAGTCAAAACTAAGTCAGACAGGAGCGCCGGGCGGGGGTGGGGGTCTCGGCTCCACAGCCAGCAGGAGATGCCCAGCTGGCACCTCCACTCCTACACCCTCGCCCCCGAGCCTTGCTCTCCATCCATTCTGCCACAGAAGTGTCTTGGCTTTCCCGCCCCCCCCCCAGCCAGCACCCCATCCACTGCCCCCCACCCCTGCTGCCCGGGAGACGGCCAGGTGCGCTGGTGGGCTCCGCCCCCTCTCCTGCAGCCTGCCCTCAACTTACCCGTGGCGCGGCTGGCTTTGGGCTTATCCCTTCCTTGCTTACAGATCTTCTATTCGTCCCAAACTGTCGGCGAGCCCAGGTCTGAAATCGCTGGTCAGACCGGCAGAGACCCGCAGGTCTCCCGTCTACCACCCACGGAGCGCCCATTCCCGCCCGCTGGCTCCGGTGCCCGCCGCCCTCTGCCTCTTCTCTCGTCCCACACCTCCCGCCCAGCCCGGCGGGTCCCGAGCTGCTCCCGCTGCGTCTTTTCCTGCACAACTCCAACCCCTCCTCCAACACCCAGGCCGAGTCTGGAGCAAACCCAGCCCGGACAGCAGCAGCCCCGAGTGCTCCCTCGGTCCTCTGAGCTCGCCCGCGACGTCAGTCCCTGGGTTCATTTGTGAATTCATCCTGGGCTGCCTTGGGTGCTGATGGGTAACTCTGTGGGGGTTATGTCTCGGCCCCACACCCCTTGCGACCTCTTAGATACAAGGTGCCTTGAGATCTTTTTTTAAAAGTTGTCTTTATTTGAAAGATGAGAGAGAAAAAGAAAGGGAGAGACAGAGAGAGCTGCTGGTTCCCTCCCTCAATGACCACAATGGCTGGGGCTGGGCCAGGGGAAGCCAGGAGCCTGGAACTCCACCAGGGTCTCCCACGTGGGTGCAGAGGCCCAAGCACTTGGGCCATCCTCTGCTGCTTTCCTGGGCGCATTAGCAGGGAGCTGGATCGGAAGTGGAGCAGCCGGGAAATGAACCGGTGCCCACATGGGATGTCAGCATCGCAGGCAGCGGCTTCACCCTCTGAGCCACGATGCTGCCCCAGCTGCTGACTTTGTGTGCCTGGGACTCCCAGCAGAGCTGAGAACGGTCACTCTGGGCATCTTTCTGTCCTTGTCCAGAAATGAAATTCCCAGGGGCTCACCCTGGTCTGGAATAACCTCCGCCACACCCCTCCTCTCCAGCTCTGCTGGAGCCCATGGCTTCCACGGCCCCGCCCTCACTGCTTCCCCGCTCTGCAGGCCCCTGGAGCCAGCTCCCCATGGGGCCTCCGTCCCCTGTCCCGCCGTGTCCCGCCGGCACCTCCTGCACCATGTGGCCCAAACCGAACCCAGTGGACAAGAGTTCGAGGGCGGCCGCAGCGAGGTGTCACACGCCAGGGCGTGTTAACCAGAGGTTTCCTCTCCCGGGGGTCTGGAGGCTGGCAGTCCAACACGCAGGCCGGCTGAGCCACTCCCTGGGGAAGGACGTGATGCCCGGATCTGGTGTCTTCCCTTTGCCAACATCACTCCAATCCCTGCCTCTGTGGACACATGGGCATCGCCTGCTGTTGTCCCTCTGTGTCCTCCTGGGACCATCTCAGAAAGAAAGCTTTCTCTTAGGCAGTGGACGGAGGGCCCACGCTGACCCGTGTGACCACATCTTAACCAATAACCGTGGCAAGGCCCTGGTTCCAAGTCAGGAGCTTCCCGGCGGAGGCAGAGTTTGGAGGGTACCACCTAACCCGTCCCGGCCCAGTGTCTAGTTCCGTAAACGGCACGACCCCTCCACTCACCCAGACCCCCGTGGCCTGGGGCAGGCGCAGCCTCTTCTCCCGCTTCCCCGTCTTCCCCTCCGGCTGCTGACCGCCTCCCATGGGCCCTGCCTGGCGACACCCACATCCATCGTCCCCCTTCTCTCTGTCCCCTGGGGCAGGTCCAGGTTGCTCAGCCTGTAGAGCACCATGAGGTCTCCATGGTCCTGTCCTCGGCCCCTCCCCCCACAAAATGTTAATGGCACAGATACGCAGTCTGCCTCGGTGCCACCAAGAGCCGCTTCTGCCGCTCTGGGCCTCGCCGGGTCTACAGCCATGGCCTGCAGGGGCCTCCCTCCCTCTGCTCTGGTCCCTCCTCTCTCCTCGCCCACCCAGCCTCCCACTCTTACAAAACGCAACAGGCAGCACGCTCAGCTGGAAACGCATGGTCCTGGGACCGTGGGGCCACAGGCTCCCGAGCCAGCCCGGCCCTCCCGCTGTCTGTTGTCACAGCTCCTCGGCCTGCGTGGCCCTAACCCTGCCTGACGGGGCTCTCACTTCCCTTTCAAGGCTCAGGTCGGGGTCACCCGCTACCATCCCCAGGAGCTGGGCCGCCGGCCGCTGCCCCCCGGGGCCCTGTGGCAATGCACAGGGACGGCCCTGCATCCTCTCTGCCCAGCTCCGATGTCTCAGAGCCAGCCGCCGTCCCTCGCCCGTCGCTGCATCCCCGCAGCCTAGGCAATGCAGTGAGCGTTTCCCCACATGAATGAATGAGTGAGTGAATGAATGATGGCCTCTCTGGACGGGTTTCCACCGACTCCCTCGGCTCCACCGTTGCCTCCCCACCCCACCCCCACTGCCGCGTCCTGGTTCCAGCTGCCCTCCCTCTGCCGACACCGTTCCCTCCCCCCGGCTGTCACTGTGCAGGTGCCACCTGCACCCCTCGGCGGCTTCGCTCTCTGCTCGCCCTGCTCCTGTGGCCCCCAGGCCTCCTGCTCTTTCCTCACTCCTCACACTGGGGCAGAGACCCTGGTGCTCTCTCACCCCACCCCTTGTCTCACCTTCCCCCCTACCCCCTGCACCCCCAGCCACCTGCATGCAGGCTCCAGGTGAGTGTCTCTGCCCGCTCCCTCCCCTCCCTGTCGGATCCCCCTCCGGGCACCTGCTCCACCCTTGAGGACAGAAGTGCCTCTTGGTCTTCCAGTGTGTGTGTGTGTGTATGTGGGCGGAGGGTTTGCAGGGAGAGAGGGCAGGTGATCCGGCCCCTGGAGCAGGCCCTGGGCGGTGTGGGACCCTCAGGAGGGAGCAGGCATGGCAGCCACATGAAGGGGGAGGGCCATGGCACTGTGGTGGGCAGCTCCCACCCAGGCCAGACTTCACACCACACAATTGGCTGCCCCAGGACGCCCGCGGGCACAGACGGGGCTGACACTCAGGGAAAGAGTGGAAGCCTCCTGTGAACGCCAGGGCAGCCACACAGCCAAGGTCAGTGCCTTTCTGGGAGGTGGACAGAGCTGGTGAACAGAGGAGAACAGGCGTGCACAGCAGTGACCGGGAGACACACGCTTTGCACAGGAACGGAGGAACTGGCCACCCACCACTGCTCCTCCCCTCAAACACCCACCCCCCCACCTCCCAGACGCCAGCCCCTTCCCCTCTGCCAACCTGGGCCTGCTCTGCTTGGCCAGAACTGCACCATCAGGGCTCACGGCCGTGGCTGCCGTAGTGAATGGTCACACACCAGGAGGCCCACAGCTGCAGGAAGCAGCCCCGTGACAGTCCTGGAGGGCAAAGATCCCAGATCGGTTTCACAGGAGGGTGTGAATCGGGTCAGCCCTGTGTCCTCTGCAGCTGGGGCTGGGGGCTCTGCCCTCTGCCTCCTCCGACGTCGGGCACCTGCCGTAGCTGTGCTTAGGCTGGGCCTTGCCAGCCCCTGCCCCTGGGACCTATGCTTGCTTTCTCCTGTCTGTGCCCAAATCCGCCTCTGCCTCCCACCACCCCTCCCGTCCCCGAGACCCGGGACAACCTCCTCATTTTAAGAACACCTTCAGGGCCAGCGCTGTGGCTCACTTGGTTGGTCCTCCACCTGCGGCACCGGCATCCCATATGGGCTCCGGGTTCTAGTCCCGGCTACTCCTCTTCAAGTCCAGCTCTCTGCTGTGGCCCGGGAGGGCAGTGGAGGATGGCCCAGGTGCTTGAGTCCCTGCACCCGCGTGGGAGACCAGGAGGAAGCACCTGGCTCCTGGCTTTAGATAGGCACAGCGCTGGCCATGGTGGCCATTTGGGGAGTGAACCAAAGGAAAGAAGACCTTTCTCTGTCTCTCTCACTGTCTGGCTCTATCTGTCAAATAAAAAAAAAAAAAAAGAACACCTTCGTGAAATCGCATCGGCAAAGTCCTTTTTTGCTATAGACGGTGAGAGGCCCAGGTTCCAGGGAAGAGGACATGGGTGTTTTGGGGGCTGTTCCTCTGCCTGCCACACCCTCTTTGGCCTCTACAGACCACACAGGTGCCTGTCAATCAAAGGTCTACGGAGGAGCCGCCTGCATCCCACACCAGAGCACCCAGGTTTGGTCCTTGGCCGGCAGTGCACACCCTGGCGGGTAGTTGGGCTCCTGCCTCCCACAAGGGAGACCTGGATTGAGTTTCTGGCTCCAAGTTCCAGCTCCAGCCAAGCCTAGGGGAATGGGAACGCCTTCTCCTTTTCCTCTCTCTCTCTCTGTCTGAAATAAATCAATAAAAATTAAAATTCACAAAAAAGGCCTCCAGTGGAGGTGGAGACGCGTTTGGTGCCCGCCGCAGCCTTGCATCACAGCGGCTGCAGCTCAGCCCGTCTCACTCTCTCCCCTCCCTGTCTCCCGGTTCTGGGGTCTGGTGCTCCGTGGAGGCCCCGCCCGGCCCACCACCCTTCAGAACACTCCTCTGGGGCAGCTGACGCTGCCTTCAAGCCCCTTTGCGTGAAGGTGCTTTGTAGCCCCCGGTGCATGGCGTCTCCAACACTGTCTCCTGGTCGGCAGTGGTGGCTGCGCCACACCGGGGCAGGGACCGTGGGGTCCCAGTCCCTTGTCTCCTTGTGCGTTCACACAGGTGGGTGCTGCGCTGGCCTGGGCTCCTGTCTGTATCAGCTCAAAGAAGGGGCCGCATCACATCACTCCCCTTCCTGCCCCACTAGCTCCCGCCTCGCTCATGGGAGCTCATTCTGATTCACAGGCTAGGAGGGCTGAAGACCAGCGCCCTCTAGAGACCAACGGGGGCGCCTGCTGGGGCCACCAACCCTCACTGCACGCCTGGGGACAGACAAGGATGGAAAAGGACCAGGAGGTGTGGGGGAGGGTGAGAGAGCGCGTGATGTGGGACCCAAAGGAGCTGATATCCTGTAACGCTCCATGTGGTCTCCGAGAAGTCACTTAACCTCTCTGAGCCTGGCCCGGCTCATCTGTCAGCAGCGCTACGGGGCAGCATGAAGATCAATGGGACAAGGTGTCCGGCCCCCTCTTATAAACGCTCTCCGTGTGCCAAGAACGCCCGCTACTCTGTTCTCTGTATCTTGCCCGCGTTGTCTGAGCCCTGTGGCTGGGGGTGGGGGTCTTTGCTACCGCAGACCCTCAAGGAAATAGAGGGGGTGCCTCCTGGGGGACCCCTAAACTCATTCCTGTGTACTGAAGGGCGGGGGCCAGCAGGAGCCGCCCCACCTGCCTCTGTTTGTTATTCCTGGGCAGGAGACCCGCAGCCTCGGATGGGGTGGAAGCGCGCCCTCTGGAGTGACGCGGTGACAGGATGACGGATGGGGCCCAGGCAGGGTTCCGACACCGCCGCACCAACGCCGCATTCTTTATCTGGAACCGCTGCCGGCAGAAGCCTGCAAATAAGCAATCCAGTTACAGGGATCCCTGATAAAATTCCATTATGGGCCCCGGAGACAATCACGCCGGATTCAATCGCACGGCAGGCAGGGAGGCGAGGGGCATGTCGGGAGCGTGGCGCTGCCACTGGGGAAATTCTCCCCGCGCCCGGAGGCTCTCGCGACAGGAATCCCATAAAGGTTGCCGGTCTGATCAGAGACTCAAACCGTCTCTGACATCCAATTGTCTTTGCCATTTGAGACGCGATGGAAATTACCTGGAGGTGGCCCAGGGCTGAGCTGTCGCCAGGAGGCCAGGACCTTGGTGTTGGAGTTGATTGGGTTTTATTACGATGCTGGCCTTCACCCGGGGAACTTGACCGTGGGAGGCCGGCTCAGGGCGGTGGCCCCGCTCCCTTCCTGGCCTGTGGCTGATCCATCACAACCTGTTGATGCCCAACAGCCGATACGGCTCCCCCCACCCACCCCCGGAGATTCAGCAAAACTTGTCTCCAACCCTCGGGGGCCTGCGCGTGGCTGCTGGAAACGTTTTTTCTGGACAGACATGGAGGCAAAACACGAAACACAGCCCTTCCTCTCATTCCCAGGAACTGGCCACTGGCTTTGGGAATTTGGAGGGTCTGGTAGGACGTAAGGGAGGTAGGGGGTGAGGGGCAAGCCCCCAGCCTCCCACACTTCCGGGTTGCCCCCAGCTCCGCCCCGCCTCCCCTTCCAAGGCGACTGACCCACGCACTCCTTTCTGGAATTCTGTGGGTCCATGTTTTCCCCAGCTCCTGCCCCAAGGGGCTTTACCAAGGTGTTCTGCACCGCAAAGTGCTTCTCTCTCTCTCTCTCTCTTTCTCTCTCTCGGAGGGCTCCCCAGGAGCTGCTGAGAGTGCGACACGGCCCCCATCCCATCCTCGGCACGCACCCACAGAGGTCCCCATAGTGGGTCCGGCAGGGGTTTTGCGTGTTCTGACTCATCCAATCCCCTCCGCGAGGTGGGTGCTGTGTTTGTCCCCAGCTTACAGATGGCAAAACCAAGTCACAGGCCGTTTAAGTCCCTGGGCCAAGGGAAGCCTGGCTCTCGTCCTCGTGTCACCATCACCCTGGATGCAGATGGGCCCAGGGGCAAGAGCTCAGTCCTCAACCTCAAGTGAGACCGGGCTGCAAACTTGGCTTTGGTGGCCCCTGCCAGGCCCTGGCAGCATGCGCTGGGCACGGTCACAGCGAGACCTACCCAGGGTGAGTTTCGGGAGCGCGTCCCAGCGCTCCCGCGGGCAGCTGTGATGGAATCCGCCTTTCAGCCCACACTCTGCAGGCTGCGTTGCCTCAGATGCTGGCGTGCCAGCTTTTCCACACCTCCCCGCCCCCCGACTCCTCCCCTGTCCCTGGGAGCCCCAGTTCCAGCCTGGGGACCTGGCCTGGCAGTGGGAGAGAAAGGGCAATGGAAGGAGGCCGGCCAGTCGGGCAAACGCCTCCAGCTGCGCTTGCCCGTGGGCCCTGCACCCTCCCCAGCCCCGTGTGCCGCTGCTCGCTTGCCCGTACACGCAGCCGTGACTCCTTCCTGGCGCCCAGGGTCTGAAGTGAGGCGAGGCACCTGAGCGGGGGTGTGGCGGATGTGGGTCCCTTTTTCCTGCTCTGCATGGCTCCGGCTGCCCTGTGGTGGCCTCTCCCCTTCCCTGGCTCCCTGTGGCCATGGCCAGCCTCAGGTCCCCCCCGTCTCAGAAGCTGAGCTAAGTCACCGCCCCCCGCCCCCACCCAGCCCTGAGCCCGGAGGGCAGGAGAAGGCAGAGGGGGTGCCAATGGTGATGGCCTGGTTCCTTCCGAGGCCTGAGATTTAGGGTCACGGGTCACAGCAGGCCTCGCCCATGTGGAAGGAGGAGAGGGCAGAGAGGAGTGTGTGAGCCGTACCCCGCCACACGCCACACGCCATGCACCACACACCACATGCCATGCACCACACGCCACACGCCATGCACCACGTGCCCAGAGCAGCACCCACGGTGGCCTCAAGGGGGGGCTCCTCCCAGGCTTCAGCCCACCCTTCATCCAACCTTGTCCCGTGCCCAGATTCCCGCACTTGCAGATGGAGTCTCTAAGGAGGGGACCCCATACCCCGGCACCTGGGTTTGGCTCCTGGCACCAGGCCTGGTTCTGGTTTCCTCATTGTGCAAATACCTGGGTCCCTGCCACCCACGTGCAAGACCCTGATGGAGCTCTGGGCTCCTGGGTTTCAGCTTGGCCCAGCCCGTTGTCATGGGCATTTGGGCTGTGAACCAATGGCTGGGGCGCTCTCGCTCGCTCGCTCTCTCTCTCTGCAGGCTGGATCTCCATCCAGCCTCACAGGCGTCCTATAGGATGGGGGGTCAGGGCAGGGCACACACAGATGGACGACCACGCAAGGACGCACCAGGGAAGCAGCCATCTGCAGGCCTGGGGCAGGGCCCAGGAGAAACCAGCCCTGCCGACCCCTTGTCCTGGGCCCTGCAGCCCCAGAGCTGTGGGGCCCACATCTCCGATGTGCGAGCTGCAGCATAGGGTCCTCTGGTATGCAGACGTGCACGGAGCCCAGCACCCCACTCAGGGGAGCCCACGGGGAGGCTCCCAGGCCAGGCCAGCGCACGCCGGGAAGCCCAGGACCCGCCAGGAGGCTGGGCGGTACCAGTGCAGCTCCTCCTTCCATGAGACTGAAAACCTTGAAAAGGCTTGGTGAGGGGACGCGGTGCTGTGTAGGACCTGCCCAAGCCGGGACTTACCCTGGGATTGCCTCCCAGACCCTGGGGCGCCTGGGGAAGCAGGAGCCTGCCCTTTGTGGTCCCCACCAGATGCATGGTGGCTTGAGGTTCTGGCCACAGTAAGCAGGAGGTTCCGCAGCGGGATTAAGCCCAGATCTGTGACCATGACCACTTGCCCGGTCCCCATCCAGGGAAGGCCGTTGCCTTCATGTCCACCTGCCCCGCCGTCACTCGTTCTGCACGCACGGAGCCGTCACCCCAGCTCCTCAGCCGCGGTTTAATCAGGTGCTCAGCTATTAGTCCCCGAGTGGTAATTGGAGTGGCTGATTGGACCTATCTGTTAGGCCCGGGAGCTCCTGGCGACAGCCCTCGCGGCGCTGCCTCTGCCTGCTGATCTATCTGTCTGGCATTTTATCTCGAGCCCTGGGCTCGTGCTTGAGCACTGAGGCATTTTACGGTATTATTATTACTTAGCACTTAGAACGCACTTCATCAGCGAGAGGGCCGAGTGCCGGCGGCCGTAACTCCACAGCCTGCGCCGCAGATGGCGGGAGGATACGGCTCTCGCACGGGTGGGGCCGCCGCGGATGCCTGCCCGCTCGCGTCTCTGGGTTCCTTGTGATCTGGTTACCTGTTAGGTCTCTCTCCCGAGAAATGCAAGGTAGGGGGGAGAGAGAGAGGGGTGCATGCTGGAGAGAGGATGCCGTCAGGGGAGAGGCTGAGCTTGGGGTATTTTTTTTTTTTAAGATTGATTTATTTGAGAGGCAGAGTTACAGATTGAGAGAGGAAGAGACAGAGAGCGAGAAAGAGAGCGAGAGAGAGCGAGAGGTCTTCCATCTGCTGGTTCACTTCCCAAATGGCCACAACTGCCAGAGCTGGGCAGATCCGAAGCCAGGAGCCAGGAGCTTCATCCAGGTCTCCCACGTGGGTGCAGGGGCCCAAGCACTTGGCCCATCCTCCACTGCTTTCCCAGGTGCATTAGCAGGGAGCTGGATCAGAAGTGGAGCAGCCGGGACTCGAACCGGCGCTCACATAGAATGCTGGCATTGCTGGCAGAGGCTTAACCGGCTGCACCACGGCGCTGGCTCCAGAGCTTGGGGTCTTGCAAGCTGGCACCGGCCAGGGCGGTGAGCACAGGTTGCGTATTTGGGAGGTGCTCCCAGGAAGCACTGGTAGAGCAGTAGGGCAGGGACGGAGACTCGGCTACCAACAGGTGACTTCCCCGGGCTGTGGTTCAAGTCCACCAGGAGCTGGTGGTGGGGGTGGGTGCAGGGCACCTCCAAGTCATTGCACCCCAGAGGCCAGGCAGCTGGAGTCGGGAGCCTCTGGTCCCGTCGGAGTGGCTGGGGCTGCCCCCAGGGCCCTTCGCCCCAGCCCTCCGAGCACCCACCTCTACCTCTGCGGGACGTGGCCCTCAGTGGAGCACCCTGGCAGGCAGCCCGTGCCGGCCTGGCCCAGGTGTGTGGGCAGGGTCCTGGCAGGGGACAGCTGTGGCGGTTAGGACCGGACACAGGTGTTCTGATCACAGCACAGCCCTGGGGAGTGGCCCTTCTTCCTCACCCAGCCCCTGCCACCTCCGTCTGTCCCTCTGAGGCTGTCCAGGCTGGCAAGCAGAGGGCTGGGGGCCCTGTCCAGGCAGTGTCGTGTCCATCAAGTGCCTAGCC
Organism: Oryctolagus cuniculus; assembly: GCF_051225735.1. NCBI lineage: Eukaryota > Metazoa > Chordata > Mammalia > Lagomorpha > Leporidae > Oryctolagus > Oryctolagus cuniculus. The sequence continues at coordinate 6,325,848 of NC_142883.1, read as the reverse complement.
CCGTGCCTGCCACTGTCTTCCCCTTTCACCCACTGTCGCTCCCCCGCCCAGGACCCACCCTCCAAGGCTCACCTTCCCAGGGTGTGGGGTCCCCGCTCCAAGGACACCTGGCATCATTCCCAAGGGCCTTGCGGTCACTCCAGGGGCCCCTGCACAAGGCTGGGGTGGGAAGTGTCCCTGTGTTCCCGACGGGGCCTCCCCTGCGGGGCTGATTTATGCAGCTTTGAAAACCCCTTCCCCGTCTGGAGGTGTGGGAGGCAGCCGCTGCTGCTGGGGCTGCGTGCCCCTGGGCGCGTGGAAAACGCGCGAGGGAAAGTCTCTTTTCCGTGCGTGTTGCTTCTCGGTGGCAGAGTGCTGCTCCTGTCTCGGCGCCTGACCTCCCCAGAGCAATCGGGGAGCGTGGGGACCAGCGATCTCCGGCCCCCAGGGCACCTCCTCCAGGAAGCCATCGCTGCTTTTCCCCCTGGCCCCAGCGTCCCTCTCCCCGCTGGCTTGCGGCTTCCCCGTGGCCACGTGGGGAGCTCTTCTCTGTGGTCCAATAAGCAGGCGTCCATCTCTCCAGCGGTCTGACAGCATCTCCAAGGACATCCGCAGGGCCTGGCGGGAGGCCTGGGCAGGGGGCACCGGGGCCACTTGGCTCACCCCCGAAAGGCTGGAGTGAGGGCAGCTTCTGAGCTCACCACGGGGCTGCCTGCCCGGCCCATGAGGATCTGGGCAGCAGCCAGCGGCTGCTACAAGGGAATCCATCCAGACAGCACAGCCTGGCTGCCTCGCGTCAGGTTAGAGGTCCATTTGCTGCGGATAAAGGGGACGCAGCCTCTGTTCCCTTGGCCACGCATCCTCCTGAGCTTGGGGCTGGGCAGGGGAGCTCTGGACAGAGAAGGAAAGGCCCTGGGTGCCCAGATGGCACGGGAGCCTGTTCCTGTGCTCTGATGAGCAGCCCGGGGCCTGTAGAGTCCACGCTGTCATTGGCTCCAGTTCCTCCCCAGTGGCCGAGCCTCCTGCGTGATGCCATTTTTACAGCAGATCCTGCGCGACGCTCAGGGGCCCTGCACCTGACTCCTTCCACGGCCATCAGCACCTCGGTCAAGGGCATTGCTCGCCGCCTACCTCCTCTGTCAGTGCCTCAGCCTGGGGCGTCAGCCAGCCAGCTCCTTGGGAACAGGGCCACCTCTCCCTGGCTGGGCCGGGCTGGGGCGGGGCCAGGATCTGCCTTGTTCAGCCTTTACCTTGGGGAACAGGTGTCAGCCCCGAAGCTCTGGCTGCTGCCGGGAAACCTGAGTTGGGAGTGGGTGGAGGGACCTGCTCCCGAGGGAAGGACAGAGAGGGGAGGATGGGCCCTGGCTGACTTCCTCCCGTGTGCACCTGATCCAGGCCCTGTCTGCATCATCTCATCTTGCAAATGCAGCAACGCAGTCAAGAGATGGGCTTGCGGGGTCCACACGGCGGGGTCACCATTTGTTCCAGGGTCCCTTGGCGTCTGGCTAGGTGCAGGGGGCAGGCAGTGTAACCCACCCAAGCTCCAACTTGTTCATCTGTGAAGTGTGCATGCCTCGGGTCCCTGGCCCCCAGAGCTGCCCCCAGCGTTAAAGGAGACCCTGTTGTATCAAAACACAGCACGCTGGGGCGTCAGGACGCAGCCACAACCTCAGCCCCTCCTGGGCTGATCGGCAGGTGCTGTCGCAGTCGCGTCCAGGCCACAGAGGCGGAGCACGGCTGTGCCGAGATTCCGGGCCCAACATCTCCAGGCTTCCAAGCCAGGCCCTGGGCAGGCAGCGCTCCGTCTGCACTGGGAAGGAGATAAATGGGCTCAGCCGCCCACCGTCCGGCCCCTGGCAGCCGCAGAGCTGGGCGAGGCCCCTCCCCGGGGCCGGCCCCGACGTGGAGGGCCGCTCGGCCTGTGCAGCAGGCGTCTTTACCTTGCACGTGGCTTTGTCCTTCGGCCGCGGGGTGGAGGGCCGGGGCTGCGGGGGGCTGACCGCGGAGGAGGTGGAGGCGGCCGGGGCTGCGGCTGCGCGCACGGCAGCAGCGGCTCTGGATAAACAATTACAGTCTATTTACCTCCGACCATATGGCACTGAGGAACAGGTGCGCAGGTAATGAAGAGCCCAGCTCCAATTAAGCGTCTGGGAACCCGGCCGGCTGCCCGCCGCATCTTTTGCTTGGGTTCTGGCCCACTCACAAATGAGAGATAAAAGCCAGAGGCCCCGCGGAGGCAGAGGCGGGGGCGGCGGGGGGGCGGGGGCGGCCGCTCCCTGCCTGCGGGGGTCCTCCCCCTGGCCCTCCTCCTGCGATGTCGGCTGTGTCTCAGAGCTCCTGAGGGGTGGCTTCTAGGCCAGGGCTCTCTTGGCGAGGCCGTCTGGGCACCTGCCAAGGTGATGCCCATGAAGCCCTTGGCGGGGGCGGGGGGTGGGGCGGGCTGTGTCTGCTCAGGTTTCTTCCACCTTGGGCCTTCCAGGACCCTTAATTCCCGACCTCCCAACACATGGCACTGGGTCCCTGCCATGCGCTGAGCCAGGCCTGGCCGATGGACAAATAGCCGGAGACCTGGCTCCGTTCAGTTTCTATTGGAAGGGCATGGAGGTCTGAGACATGTTGGGGGGGTGGAAAGATGCAGCGTGACGTAATTGTAGGGAGCCCCGGGAGAGCCAGGCGCTTCCCCTGCCCGGTGGACCCCGGCAGTCCTCACAGGCCCTGCCCGAGCGGCCCCATCAGCACCTCCTCGGGGCTCCTGGTCACTCCCGCCCCTGTCTCCGGCACAGGGCGAATGCCCACTCCCGTGCCGTCACCCTCCGGGGTGTCCACTCTGCTGTTTCCAGCACGCACAGGGCGCAAGCTCAGACAGGCGGAAGGGAGGGGGGGAGCAGATGGACTTGAACCTCGGCTGCCCCAGCCCCTCCCCCACCCCCACCCGGGGAGGGGGTTCATCTGCCCAGCGGCAGAGAGGGCAGGGGCAGAGGAGCTGCATCCTGGGTGAGGGCCCCCCCCGCCCTCCCCGGGCCTCCTGTGATCCCGGAGCTGGGCAAGGTGCCCTCGCAAGTGTCCCGGAGACGCGAGCCAAGCCAGACGGAAGATGAACGGCTGCTGTCCCCGTGGAGGGCTGACGGGAGCGGAAGGAGGGCACCCGTGCAATGAATCTCGCGTGTCAGCTTTCACTGCGGAGTGAGGAGGCCGCACACGCGGGGGCGGCGGCAGGGGGGGGGGGTTGCCGCGGGAGCTCCAGGAGCCCTGGGCTGCGGGAGGAGAGAGACAGACGCCCTTCTGCCTGCCGCTCTGTTTGCTTTCTTTCAGTCTTGGCTTTGAGGCTGCTCCGGGGGCCAATGTCCCCTCCCGGGAACGCCCCTGGGCCGTCTCCCTGAGGTCCACTCGCAGCCGGGTCCTCTGGGGCGCCCCTCCCCGCCGGGGGGGGGATGCCTTCCAATGGGAACACACAGCTGGGGCCAGGAAATGGACCGTGGGTGATTCCAGGGCCACCGAGTTTCCGATGAGGAATTTGCACGGTTTCTGGGGGCGGGAGGTTTTGGGGGACCCAGGTTCTGGAAGCTCCAGGCCCCGGCCTTCCCCTCCTAACACACAAGGCAGGAAGCAAAGCAAATGGGTTTCCGAGCGGGAAACAAATGGGGTTTTTAAAAAATGCTCCGGCTCTAATGATCGAAGGGGTTATTCATAATCCTGGAGTAGAGAGTGTGTCTTAAAATCTATGCTTTGCACTGACAGCATCTCCCTAACGGGCAAGATCTCACACAAGGCTGGGCAGTAAAACCCGCCCTGCCGCTGGTGTGAGAAGGGAGAGCCGCGGAGCCCAGCCCCCCTCCCCCACCCCGAGCCCCTCCCACCCTGACTGGGCCTGGTCCAGGCCCCTAGCCCTTCCCCGACTCCCAGCAGGTGGGGAGGAGCAGGAGGAGCAAGGGGCAGGAGGCATCAGAATGGAGCCTGGAGCCAGCAGTGTTCAGAATGCCAGGCACCAGGCTCTGCGGAACACAAGCCCCTGGAGGGAGTCTGGGTAGGGGCACGGAGCAGAGGCTGGAATCGTCCACCCGCTCGGTCATGGCGGCCGGGAAGCTTGCAATCAAAAACCGCTCCCCCGACCCCAGCTTTTTCCAGCCCAGGGGCCCCGAGACTCGCTTGACTGCTGAACCCCGATTTTCCACCACCCCTTTGTCTCCCTGCAGAACCCACGCTGCCCAGGTCCTGGGCTTCGGTTGCCACACCCTGCACCACAGCCTGGGGCTTAAACAAGAGTCCCAAACCGAGGTGACAGCCGAGCTGGGCCCTCCTGCAGACTGTGAGGGAGGGATTTGCTCCCAGCCTGTGGCTGCCTGGCTGACGTGCCTCTCCCTGCGTCTCCACACTGTCGCTTCCCTGTGTTTGCATTCAAAGCTCCCTTCCTTGTGAAGAAGCCAGCCCTGTTGGACTCATGTCCCCCTGGGACCACCTCGTTTTCAGGAAATTATCGTTCCAAAGATCCTGTCCCCAAACGCAGGGACCTGCAAGGTTCTGCGGCTTTAGGGCTTGAGCGTGCGCATTGAGGGAGCAAAACCCCCCCTTCAAACAGCTGCAGAACCTGTGCCCCATCCAGCCAGGCTCACCGACCCTGTGCTCTGGCTGAGCCCCTTGGGGAAGGAACTCTTGCCTGGCCCCCCATTCCTCTCCCAGGACCGGGCAGAGAAGGGGCCATGAGCCCCGGGAACCGGATGTGGGAGCTACAGGAGGCTCTGGGCTGGGGTGTGGGCATCTCCCCTCACCTCCCCAGGAAGCCCCCTCAGCTCTGGGCACTTCTCCGGGGAGACACGGCTCAGCCAGCTACCGTAGGGCAGGGCCAGGACTTCGGAGGAAAGGGGGGCCTGGGCTGCAATTTTGAAAAAAAGATTTATTTATATATTTGAAAGACTGAGAGAAAATCTTCCGTCTGCTGGTTTACTCCCTGAATAGCTGCAGTAGTAGGGCTGGGCCAGGCCAAAGCCAGAATCTAGGGCCTCCATCGTGGTCTCCCATGTGAGTGGCAGGGGCCCAAGCCCTTGAGCCGTGCCCTGCTGTCTCCCAGGCACATGAGCAGGGAGCTGGACCAGAAATGTAAGGAGCTGCTCGCTCTCCGGGGTCGACCCAACACTTGCAGGAGGCTGAGAGCCAGCCCTGCCTTAGAGCCTGCATCCTGGGCACCCCTCTGGCCTCACGCTGGCCCCATCCTCACTCTGGGGAGCTTGCTTTCTTGGGTTCTTGGCCCAGATGACCACCACTCCCTGCCCACCCAGGCTCGGCCACGCTGACAGGTTAAAATCGTTCAAGTGCATGGTCTGGGAGGAGAGAAGACCGAGCACCCTGCCCTGTCTGTCTGCGTCATCAATCAGGAGGGCAGTGGGCCGCCCTGAAGACCTGCTGAAGGGTCCTGGGGTTGGTTTTGCCTAGGAAGGAAAAGACAGTGGGCCAGCGCTGTGGTGCAGAGGTAAAGCCACTACCTGTGACACCAGCATCCCATATGGACGCTGGTTTGAGTCCTGACTGCTCTGCTTCCAGTCCAGCTCCCTGCTAATGCACCCGGGAAAGCAGCAGCAGATGGCCCAAGTGCTTGGACTCCTGCACCCACGTGGGAGACCTGGAAGAAGCCCCTGGCTCCTGGCTTCAGACTGGCTCACCTCTGGTCATTGCAGCCATTTTGAGAGTGAACCAGCGGATGGACGATTTCTCTGTCTCTTTGTCTGTCTCCCTCCCTCTCTAAGTCTTTCAAAAATAAATAATCCTAAAAAAGAAAAGAGAGAGAGAGAGAGAGAGAGAGAGAGAGAGAGAGAGAGAGAGAAGCAGGGAGGAAGAAAGAGAAGACGGACAGCACATCTTCAAATATCTGTGGGGGTTAAGCCATGGCCTCAGAGGGTCCCCCGCCTCCTTCCTCCGGGTCCTGTGACGGGGACCTTACTTGGAACAGGGGTCTTTGCAGATGCAGCTAAGCTGAGTTGACCTGAGCACAGAATGAGCTCATCTGGCGTGCAGGGTGGGTCCTCAGCCCACGGCAGGTGTCGGAAGGGAAAGGCCGAGGGGCATTTGGGAGGAAGAGGAGGGGAGAGCTGGGTGAGGATGGAGATGGAGACTGGAGGGATTCAGCCGTGAGTCAAGGTCCCGAGCCCTGTGCCTCCGGAAGCCGGGAGAGGCAGGGATCCTCCCCGGGGCCCTCAGAGGGAGCACGGTCCTGCCACAACTCCAGCGCGGACTCCGGCCAAGACTCCATTTCTATGGGCGCAGTGCCCCTGCCCCACACCATCTGACCATCACCTTCAGGAAGCGTGGTGGAAGCCAGGGAGCCTGCCCGGCGGGGGGGGGGGGGGGGGTTGCTCAGTGGCTTAGCCCCCACCCTCCCCGGAGGACCCCTGCGGGATGGGAGCCCCAAGCACGTGGATGCTGACCGGGGACCTGTCCCTCAGGGGAGCACCCCAGGTCCCAGCGTGAGGCCAGAGGAAGGACTGACGCTCCCTGCTCAGAAGCGACGTGATTGGCCAGTGCTGGGGCTGCGACTGTCATTACCGACGGCTGAGCGGCAGGGCACTCACATATCCGGGACACCTCGCTGAGACTTGACACGGCAGTGGGAGGCACCCCGTGGCCCTCTCCAAGAACGAGCACCGTGCCTCCCCTCCCCTCCCCTCCCCTCCCCCCAGCCCCTCCCCTCCTCTCTGTCTCTCTCTGTTCTGCACCTCCTCGGCCTTTCTTCCCAGCTGTCTCCACTGCGTTCCCCACCCTCTGCCCCTCTGGGTCCACAGCCCTGCCCTCCGCACTCTGAACACCCGTCAGAGCTCAGGGTGACGGCGCCCTGCAACGCCACCCGCAGTGACGGCCTGACGGCCGGCGGCTCAGCACAGCCCTGGGGCGCGCTGCCCTCGTGTCGTGTCCGCTTCTCAGTCCTCGTACTCCCTTATCCACAGGCTCGGCCTCACGCCGCGTGGCTGGTGAGGGCTGGAGGGGAGCCAGGAGCCCAGGCTGCTGGCAGCAGAGGGCGGAGGACCTGCCCCGAGCTCCAGCCTCGGGAGGAGGGGACGGCTTGGAGGGGCAGCGACGCTGGCAGGAAGGACTCGGAGACACCTGGGAGCCCCTCCTGGACTGGGCATCGGTGGGCACGGGGGACCCCCCTACCGTGCCCCTGCCTGGAGCACCGCCCCAGTGCGCCTCTGGGTGCCCTGGGCGGGGAGGGGCTGGGCCCTCTGAGGTCATGTGACTTTCCCAAGCTCCTCCCCTGTCCTCCTGCCTCGGGGTCTTGTTCACTCTCCACACCTCCGGATCTGCAGGTTCTGTTTCACCAACACCCGGACCTCTGAAGGGGACCTGAAGACCGTGCGTGCGCTGTGATGGGAGGAGACGCCTTGAGGGGTTTGGAGGAAAGGGGCACTGGCCTTGACCGTGACAGGTCTGCTGCTGGGCTGCGAAGATGGGGCTTGGGCTTCCAGGGCGAGGGCTTGCTAAAGTCACTGCCGCTCATCACCTCCTGGGACCCATCACCTCCTGGGGACCCATCACCCCCTGAGGACACATCACCTCCTGGGACCCATCACCTCCTGGGATCCATCACCTCCTGGGGACCCATCACCTCCTGGGACCCATCACCCCCTGAGGATGCATCACCCCCTGGGGACACATCACCTCCTGGGATCCATCACCTCCTGGGGATGCATCACCTCCTGGGACCCATCACCTCCTGGGACACATCACCTCCTGGGACCCATCACCTCCTGGGGACACATCACCTCCTGAGGATGCATCATCTCCTGAGGACACATGACCTCCTGGGACCCATCACCTCCTGAGGACACATCACCCCTGGGACCCATCACCCCCTGGGACCCATCACCTCCTGGGACCCACCACCTCCTGAGGACCCATCACCTCCTGAGGACCCATCACCTCCTGAGGATCCATCACCTCCTGGGACCCATCACCTCCTGGGACTCATCACCCCCTGAGGACACATCACCCCTGGGGACACATCACCTCCTGAGGATGCATCACCCCCTGGGACCCATCACCTCCTGGGACCCACCACCTCCTGGGACCCATCACCTCCTGGGACCCACCACCTCCTGGGACCCATCACCCCCTGAGGACACATCACCTCCTGGGACTCATCACCCCCTGGGGACACATCACCTCCTGGGATCCATCACCTCCTGGGGATGCATCACCTCCTGGGACCCATCACCTCCTGGGACACATCACCTCCTGAGGATGCATCATCTCCTGAGGACACATGACCTCCTGGGACCCATCACCCCTGGGACCCATCACCTCCTGAGGACACATCACCCCTGGGACCCATCACCCCCTGGGACCCATCACCTCCTGGGACTCATCACCCCCTGGGGACACATCACCTCCTGGGACCCATCACCCCCTGAGGATGCATCACCTCCTGAGATCCATCACCCCCTGAGGACACATCACCCCTGGGCACCCATCACCCCCTGGGACCCATCACCTCCTGGGACTCATCACCCCCTGGGACCCATCACCCCTGGGGACACATCACCTCCTGGGATCCATCACCTCCTGGGGACACATCACCTCCTGACACCCATCACCTCTTGGGGACACATCACCTCCTGGGACACATCACCTCCTGGGACTCATCACCCCCTGGGACTCATCACCCCCTGGGGCAACGTCACCTAGAGACTAACCCTGAAGGGGGCGGGGCTGCAGAGGGAGGAGGGGATGCAAACCCGCCGTCTTGTGGCCTCAGCCCTCTTTCCAGCCTGCTGCACTGGCAAGGGAGCACAGGGCAGGAATTAGGGGTTTAGGACGTGGCCATTGGGGAAGGCCAAAGGCCCGTGCGGTCCACCTGGGCGTCTCCATGACCATCCAAGCTGCTGAGGGCCGGCTTCCCGCGAACGCCTGGGGACTGGGACGCGCTGGTCTCCCCGGGCGGAGAGCAGCCAGCTGCAGCCCGCGGACACCCCCCGGCCCCTGGCTTCTCGTGGCAGCAGCCGCCGATGCTCCTTGGGAATCCTGTTGGCACGGGCCGAGGCAACAGACAGCAGCTCCTGTACGGCCGCCAGGAACCACAGCTGATGATAAAAGCCATTAAAGGTCAGCTGGGAATAGAGAACGATTTATGCTAAATGTCACAGATTAAGCCGCAGAATGGGCCTCACGTGGCGAGCCCGGGGGAGGGGGGAGGCACTGCTCCCTGTGCCGCCTCTGCAGGGGCCTGAGGAAGGGGGGCGGGTACCTGGGGGTGTTTGGCCAGCTCCCTCCAGCCGCAGGTGATTGGCCTGGCTGGCTGCCCATCAAGGCTGCTGGGCAATCTGAGGACAAGGTCCGGGAGAGAGGACCTGGCAGGTGTCTATCACGGCTGGGTGCGCCCAGGAGGGCGAATGGTTTGGAAGCCCAGGACAGGGGGGAGGGCACCTGGGCGGGGGGTGCTTTACCTTTCACTGAGCTCCCAGGGGTCTGGACTGAGCTGCCCCACTGAGCGGGGCCAGGCGGCGGTGGGCAGGTGAGCGCCGGCTCTCTGCACCTGCTCCCAGTTTCAAGGGCACGGGGAGCTGGAGTGGGAGGGGCCGTGAGGCCCAGCAGGGGCGGGGTCAGGTCCTCCAGGTAGAACCAGAGCCCCAGGCCATAGAAGCGCATCCCCCTGGGCCTGTGTGGCCGGCAGGAGCCCACCAGGCTTTGTGGCTCGGCCCAGTGCAGTCAGCAACACACGGGCAGAGGCGGTTAGTTGATAGGCCTACAGTTCCCTCTAGCCATTGGTCAGATCACTAAGGCCCCACATCACCTCCTGGGGACACGTTCCCCCCTAGAGGACACTCCTGGGTAACCTTGGTGACCCACCTGGGTGGCCTTGATGACCCGCCGGGGCTGGAATGTCTCACAGGTGGAGCCAGCGGCCTCCTCATCTGAGCCTGAGAGCACAGGAAATGCAGGTTCCTGCTAATACTGGTGAGAGCAGGCATAACCAGGAGGGAACTCTAGTGGGGGGAGGGGAGCAGAGAAAGTGACCACCACCCCCCCACCTGAAACCCTGTCCCTCGGCCTGGAGTCGAGTCGCAGGAGGGCGGCTATGGTTTGGGACATCGTGTCGCAGCCTCCCTCGGTCAGCAGCTGTGCAGTCGGAGGGGACCCGAAAGGGACGCGCTCTAGCCGCCTCCCCTGACGCCCTGTGACGGGGAACAGGGCCTCCCAGCCCAAGAGTGCCCAGGCCCTCCCCTCAGTCCTCCTGTGGCTGTGACTGTGGAGGGAATGGGCTGTAAGTGACCCAGCCCAGAAGGGCCCCCAGGAGCCGGGGAGAGCGGGGCAGAGGTCCCAGGGGACTCCCGCAGAGGCCTGGCAGGCGGAGCAGCCTAGCTGAGGGGAGGGGCCGACGCTGGGAGGAGCCACATTCAGCCCTGGCATCAGCAGATAGGTATTGGCAGCTACGCTGCCCCTGCCCAGTGCGTGGCTCTGTGCTAGTTTCCGGAACCACACTGGGAATGGCGGCTATGGGTTGGGTACGGCCAGCCCTTGTGCCTGAAGCCTGGCCCCCCTGGTGGCAGCATCCGGGGGTGGGGCGGGGGACCTGGACAGGTGGCTGTTGTGGCCGTGGGACTCCACCCTAGTGAACGGATCTGTGCGGGCCGGCAGCAGGAGGCCAGCGGGCCAGGTCGGGGGCCTGGACCATCTCCCGGGTCAGTGGGTTGTTGCAGAGTGTGGTGGCTCAGCTCGCTCTCTTTCCACTTCTCGGCCACCTTATGACACCAGGCACCATGTGGCTTTGCCCATGCAGCCCCCAGGCTCTGAGCCGCCGCCGACTCTTCCAAAGTACCGAGCCTCAGGCATTTTGCTGTAGCAACACGACTGGGTGAAGGAAATGGGGGTGGGCTGTGTGTTCCCAAGCAGGTGGGTATCACGGCTCCCGCGAGGACAGGCGTGGGTATAGGCAGCGAGGCTCGTGGGGAACGGGTTCTAGGAGCTACAATTGAGGCACCAGCCGGGTGCTGCTCATGGGGCTGGAATGAGAGGCAGGCGGGAGGACAGCCTGGGCCGGCTGGTGGAGAGTGCCAGCCCCGCTCGCCGAACGAGCCGTGTGCCAGCAGGTACCCAGCGGCCCTGTTTTGGGTGGGCTTCAGCCCTAGGAGGCCATTGCAGCTACAGATGGGCCTGGATTTGAAGGTCAAGGCTGTGGATGCGCAACGGGGAGACACCCAGAGGCCCTGTAGGCAGGGAGGTGCTGGCCCTGTCACTGTGCCCTGTCGCTGGCCCTGACTTGTGGCCCAGGCCCAAGAGTGTCCAATACACAGCCTCTCTCCAGGACCAGAGCCCTAGTGACGTGGGCCCTGCTCGCATTGGCCGCCATCGGGGCTGTCTTCCCGTGCGGGCAGCGGTGGGGGTCTAGTGCCTGCACGCAGGGTCCTGCCCGGGACTCCCTGGGCCTGTGCTGGGGCTGGGCTGCTCCCCGTCGGCACCCAGGACGCACAGCACCGCAGCAGCTGCCTGCCCGGCAGCTCTGGCCTCAGGGCCAAGTCTGTCCCTCCACCTGTTTTCAATAAAGTTTTATTGGCACACAACTGTGCCCATTCGTCCATGGGGTCATGGCCCAGCGGGGCGAGGGCAACACAGCCTGGACGGCTCAGGGGGTCCCAGGTACCTGCTTTCTGGCCCTTTGCTGTCTTAGCTCGGGCAGCGGCTTAAACAGTCTCTCGGTCTGGAGGCCGGAGTTCAGGGTAGCAGCGTGGCTGGGATCTGGTAGGGGGCCTTTACCTGGCTTGCTCTGTCCTCACATGGTGGGGAGTGGGTGCAGAGAGAGAGAGAGTGCGCGAGACAGAGCGAGAGATCTTATGAGCACATGGGGACCCCACCCTTATGACCTCATCTAACCCTCGTCACCCCCAAAAGCTTCCCCCAAAACACAATCACACCGGGTGCCAGGGCTCCCACCTGTGGATTTGGGGGTAGCACATTTATTCCGCCTGTGCCACGCACTGACCCCTGGTCCTCGGTGTCGGGCTGAGCTCAGCTGCGAGATCAGAGATCGATCGGCGAGGGTGGCCTGCCCGTGGGCGTGTCTGTGCAAGGCCCATGACGTCAGCTGAGCTCCCTCTCTCCCTCCCCTCCCCCCGGGGGAGCAGGCGTGGGTGTTGAGTGGGCAGCTCTGTCTTTTCTGAGGGAGCTGCGTTGCACGCGCTGGTGCAGTCAGCACCCCACAGTGGCTGCCGCTGCTGCTGAAATTTCAGTAATTTTCCCCTAATTAAGCAATCGTCTTGGAGCTAGCTGCTCCCAGCGCCAGGCAGTTTTTTTTGGTGCAAGGTGGGGGAGCCGCGAGACGGGGGAGTCACGTTTGGGAAGGGCCCTATATAGAAACAGCCTCCCAGTGAGCTCCCCTGCGTGTGCCGGAGACGGCACACCTGGCCCCGGAAGCGGCCGTCCCTGGAGCCAAGCTCACACGTGGGCAGCTGACTCGGAAGAGGGGGCTGGGCCCACCAGGGCCTGAGGGTCGGGGCCGGATGTCAGGGCTGGGCAGAGAGACGGAGCCCAGTGCCTTCCAGGCTGGGACGAGAGGCAGGCTGGTTCTTCCCTGGGGAGGGCAAAGCTGGGCCACCCCCATCAGCGCTTCCCGGCACACCGGGCTCGCCCCGCTCCCCAGAAAGATTTCACGGAGGAGCGTGGAGGTGGGAGAGGGTGGCGTTGTGGCGCCCCTGGGTGCCGGTTGGAGTCCCGGCTGCCCCATTTCCAATCCAGCTCCCTGCTCATGCACTGGGAAAGCAGCAGAAGATGGCCCGGGGCCCCCAGCCACGTGGGAGACCCGGATGGAGCTCCAGGCTCCCGGCTTCAGCCTGCTGTGGCCATCTGGGGAGGGACCCAGCAGATGGAAGGATCTCTCTGTCTCTCTCTTTCCCTCTTTCTGTAACTTTAGTGGTTACAGGCACACGTACTTCTCCACCAGAGACAGGCAACCCACGGCCCCTCCCCAACCCCTCGTAGGAGCCTGAACCCGCCGCCCAGGTCAGTGACAGGGCACCGAGCTGAACTGGACCTGCAGACAAGCAGTGGACACACGTCCCAGCCACTGCGCAGGGCAGGTTCCCACCCAACACCTGTTAGCAGCTGCCCTTCCCGGCGTCGTCCAGTCGCACTGGGCCTCCTGTCGTTTTTCTTGCTACACCTGGCCGCTCTTCCCAAGGCCTTTGCCCCACAATTCCCAAGCAAGGAAAGGGCCGCCCATCCCCCGAGCAAGCACTGGGTCCGGCCGAGGCAGGGAAGAGAGCCAAGGCTCCCGGTGGAGCCGGCTCAAGGTGGGCGTGTGGGCGCCGCGGGCTCTCGAAGCCGCTTCCTGCCAGGAGAGATGAGAAGGGGCGGAGGCTCCGGGCGGTCAGCGTCTGTCGCCAGTTACTGCGCAGAGAACGGGTTGGAAAGACAGCTGTTGACAGAGCCGTGGCTTCGTGACAGGACGGAGGGAAGTGGGGTTGGCAGGACCGCGGGGCCGACTCCCTGCGCAGACCCCGGCGCTTCCTCCTTTCTCACAGTCTCCACCCCCGCCCCCCGTGGATCCTCCCATGGAACCAGGATGGGGGGGGGCTTCTGATCCCAAACCCACAAAATGGGTATGAAGATCGGTTCCCACCTGCGGGGCCCAGGCGGGTGGGCATGAGCAAGCTGGAGACGGCGCTGGGATGTTGGGGGCTGTGCCTGGGGAGGAGACCCTCACCTCCGGGGTGGGGGTGTTACAGACCCCGCCAGCGCCCGGGGCTCACAAGGCGTGGTGTTGGGCCTGCGGTTGATACAGGCTGCTGGAAGGGACAGTGGATTTATTTATTCCCGAGAAGTGCAGCGGAACCTGCCAGCGCCTGCAGAGCCCATAAAAAGAGTTTCTGGTTTTATGCCGTGGAAGCCGGGGAATGAATTCCCGGTGGACAGAGGTGGCAGGGCGGTGACTGAGTGTGGACAGGTGCAGAGAGGGCCGTGGGAGAGGCAGGGGTGAGGCTGCTGGGCCACGGAGGCGCAGTGCAGTGGGGAAGTGGGGGTGGGTGGGCCGGCTGTGGGCACCAGAGGGCCAGGGGCTTTGCAGAACCGGAACTGGTGCCGATCTGGTCAGGTCACACTTATTTGGCACCTACTGTGTGCCAGGTCCTCGCTGGACACCGTGGGGGTTACAGCAGTGCAGCACCTGCCCTTGGGGGCTCCAGGGATGACCTTGGCCTTCAGACAGTGCAAAGACCACGGCCTGAGGCCAGAGCCCGAGAGCCGCAGTTCTCCTTTGCTTGCTGTCAACCCTGCGATGTGGGCAAGATGCTCACTCTCTCCGCCTCGGTGGCTGCCGGGTAAGACCAGGCTCTCCCTCAGGACGGTGCTGCCAACCGGCTCAGCAGCAGTTTGAGTGAGACGTGGGGTCTTCTCATAGTTCATAGGAAATGCACATTATTTAAAAAAACTGCGTAGATTTCAACAGTTTTTTTGTACAAAAATAAACTTGTCTTTGAATTCCAATCTTTCCACCAACTTTCATGAAGTCCCCTTGTACGGCGATGGCCCCGAGCGATTCAGTCATTGGAGGAGTCTGGGAAGACTTCCTGGAGGAGGTGACTTCTGGTCCAGATTGTAAAGGATGAAGACCTGCCTGGGTGGAGAAGAGGGGGCCAGACCTCCTGCAGGCAGGGGCCCCCAGAGGCACAGGGAGGTGCGACAAGACTGGGAGGCACAGCTGCACTGGACAGTTGGTGCCCTCGGCGGGTCCTGGACAAACTCAGGAGCCCCCTCTAACCGCCCCCCAATTATGTGATGCTGAGTCTGGGGCAGGCGGGAGGAAGGCCAGGCGGAGCCTCGGCTCTGCGGCCCTGTCCACGGCCGACCTGGAGGGGGCCGGGGATTCGGGCTTTGGAAGAGACCCGGGGCGACCCAGCCAGTGCCCTCGGGGCAGAGGGAGAGGGGAGGATGATGAGAAGCTTCCAGAACCCAGCGAGAGAACAGAGCGGAGCCAGCCCGCAGGAACACGACACAACCCACGCGTGGAGCTGGCACTTTCCCAGTGGCCGGGTGACAGAGCGCCAAGAAGCAGGTGAGGCGCCCGCCGACCGCTTCTCTCAGCCCACGATGACCAGATGATGGTTCCAACGCGAGTCAGTGCCAAGGTTCCTCGCCATCGCGTTTCCATACTAACGGCTCCACATCTCGAGTGTTTTAGCCCTCACCTGGCTAAGGTCTGCGTGGCTCCCAGCCCCAGGACTACAGACCAGAGACGTGCGCACCTGCTAGTCCAGGGCGGGGGGCATCTCCCGCTGGCCCTGAGCTGCACCTGCCGAGAGTGGCCAAGCCCTCTGGGCTGGCCAGGCTGTGCCTGTGACAGCGTTCACCTCTGTTCCTCTAGGGCTGAGCAGACAAGTAGTCCAGCTCCGCCCCACCCCCGCTTACAGCCTCGGTGGGTGGGGGGAGGGGGCTCTCCCCACGTGCTGTGCCGAGGCCGTGACCCGAGGATGCCCTGGCTGGGACGCGGCAGCCCTGGTGAGTGTGGGGGCAGTGAGCGCCGTGAGCAGGGAGCACCAGGGCTCTGCCCATCGCAGACTTGAGAATGCCCGGAGCTAGAGGCTCCCCACCGCCGCCCACCCCCACACGCAGCAGAATCAGCTCGGCCAGGACCCACAAGTGCACCAGGCACGGCTGCCAGCCAGTGAGAGGTCCCATCATCCCGTCTGTCTTACAGATGAGCGAGGAGAGGCGCAGAGAGGGCCAGCGGTCACACCGCTAGTGGGCGGGGCACCCGGGATTTGGGGTCCCACTGCCCTGAGACCCAGGAGTCGTCTGTCGCCTCATGGTGACCGGGGAGAGGGAAGCACTGGGAGGTTTTTCAGTAACGCCACAGGGAGGGGAGGGCTGGCGTCTGGCAGGACCACGCAGCCGGTCCCAGATGGTGGGAAGCCTCCCTCCACGCCTGGCCCGGCTGCAGCAGGAGGGGGCACAGGCGGGCTCAGCGACGCGGGTCTCGCGCTCCAGACCGGGGAGCACCAGGCCAGGGAAGGGAAACCTGTGACCTCACCACTGGGCCGTGAGCCCATGACGTCACCGGGAGGGCGCCGAGCCAGGCGCGGGAAGTTATTTATGGAAACGGCTGGCGGCCAGGCGCCGATCCTGAGCGGTTTCAGATGTGGTTGGGATAAAGCCGCCAGCTGGCCCGGTGGGGCCGCCAGGGCTGGGCGGGCAGATGAGGAAGGAAGAAGACAGGAGTGAGCCAGCTGATAGGGCAGGGCGGGGGGGGGGGGAGGGGTGTCCAGCCAGGGTCCCTGGGGCGCCAGCCTCTCCTCCCCGGAGCCTTGCTCCCGTGGGCCTTGGGTTCTGCGCCCTGGGTCCGAGCCTGGGTGCTGATTTCAGAGGCAAACAGCAAGCTGTGTGTGCCTGTGTACATGCCTGTGGCGTGTATGTGTGCACACACGCTCTGCTTCCTTGAGAGTTTGTGCCTTCAGTGGTCACGTGTGCACGTGGGAACAGTTAAGTTTCGAGCACACGCGTGCGTGCGTCTTTGCATGCGTGTGGTGGGGGTGGGCAGGGGAGAGAGCTCTCCGGAGGCAGTTGGGAAGTGTAATTTCGGTGGAAGGCACAGAGACGCTTCAGGAAACCAGACAAACCTTTCAATCCATTTATCAAAAATGCCTGCAGCTCGGCCGCCGGAGCAGGTGCAACAGGAATAAAATATGGAGCAGGCCCGGCGATCGTGGGGCTGGAGGAGCCCATAAATAAAGAGATCCCGAGCTGCTGGCCCTCACTCTGAGGCTCCACTCAAGCCTCTGCCCGTCGCTCCCTGGGGCCCAGGGGCCCTGGCCAGAGCGAGGCTGGCGGGAACCCCAGCGGCCAGATCGCTGGCGTTTTGACTTGTGGCTTCTTGGGGTGATGCCAGGGGACCCCAAGACACTAGAGCTGCAGAGCCCCAGGCGGACAAGCTTCGGAGGGGCGGCCGCCCGCGGGGTCCTGTTTCTCGGGTCTCCTGGGCTTGCGAGTGCCCTGTCTGTCCCCTGGGATCCCTGTGTGGGAAGTAGATCCCATGGCCCTGGATGGAGCTGGGACGGTTGTCCCCCGGGCCCTTGTTAGGGCCGCCGCAAGGGGTGCAAACGGGGTGCAGTGGCGACCAAGGGGCTCCCAGACCCCAGCCGTGCCGCCTGCTGAGACCTCTCCCCGTCTCCCGTGTCTTGATCGCTTGGGTCTTTCAGGGGGTGGCGGGAGGGATGCATACCCTGTAACATCCAGATGCCCACCCTCCTCTGGTCCACACCTTTCACATCACCCTTTCCTCAACCCAGCAAAAGGAAAACAGTAATTTTTTTCCAACGCCCCTGAACGATGCACCCACAAGATGTCTTGTTGATTTTGTTTTGCACCTCCAAGTTCATGAGAGAGTAATGGGCACTGCCCCCAGCACCCCAGCACACACAGGCCACTCAGTGCCCAGGGGACGGCCCCACCCCCATCCCCATCTTTTGCTGTCAATGGTACAACCCAGGGTGTTGGGTCTTGTTTTTTTTTTTTTTTTTAAGATTTATTTTTATTTATTCAAAAGTCAGAGTTACACAGAGAGAGGAGAGGCAGAGAGAGAGAAAGGTCTTCCAGCCTATGGTTCACTCCCCAATTGGCCACAACAGTCAGAGCTGCACCGATCTGAAGCCAGAAGCCAGGAGCTTCCTCCAGGTCTCCCACCCAGGTGCAGGGGCCCAAGGACCTGGGCCATCTTCTACTGCTTTCCCAGGCCACAGCAGAGCTGGATCGGAAGAGGAGCAGCCAGGACTCGAACCGGCACCCATATGGGATGCCAGTGCTTTAGGCCAGGGTGTTAACCTGCTGCGCCACAGCACTGGCCCCTGGGTGTAGGGTCTTCATGCCGACAACCTAAGGGGCCTGGGAGACAGTCCAGGGCCAGGCTGTGGGAGGCCGTTCTCTGAGCTCCCTTCAGCTGTGGTCCAGGCTCGGGGTGGACAAGTAACAGTTGAGAGGCTCCCCGGGGAACCGAGCTGCACATGTGGAATGCAGGACGTCGGATTAACCCCGGGCAGGGGAGAGAGGGGCAAAGGTTCATGAGGGGGCAGAGAGCACCCATGGGCTCTGTGGGAGCCACCTGAGGTCACGCCCCCTGCCCCCTGCCGATAGGAGCTCCACTTTTTCTAGAATGTTCTTGGAAAGTGCGTGTCCTGTCCATACATGGCTGCCCAACCTGCCTGGATTTTGCCCGCCCCGGCCTCCTGCAGCCTGTCCCTGCTTTCTGTCCCCAGAGGGCTTGGTTTCTCTGCGGTTCTTAAAGGACCTGGACCAGCCAAGAAACGCTCAGCTCCTTTGAGCCTGTCCCCGTCTCATCCTCCCACCTCTGTCTTGCCCTGCATCCCAGGGACGGCAGCAGGTCCCCGTCGGGGCCCCCGGGAGGCGCAGCACCTTCCCGCGTGGACCTGCTAACGGCTGGGCTGTGCGTCCGCAGACGGGCCAGCAGCTGCTGGGACTCCACAGCGCCCCCCTCCTTGGACAGGACAGAGGAGGAACAGCACAGAGAACTCCCCACCTGCCGTCGCTCTGGGATTTTAGGGACTATTCCATCCTGGCCCAGCGACAGGATGAACAGGGGTTGGGGGAGCAGCACCTGGTTCTCAGGGCTGTTAATGTTTTAAAATTTACAGATTTATTTATTTAAAAGGCAGAGTGACAGAGAGAGAGGGAGAGACAGAGAAGTGAAGATCTTCCATCTGCTGGTTTACTCCCCAGATGGTCACAGTGACTAGGCAGGGCTGGGCCAGGCTGAAGCCAGGAGCCAGGAGCTCCACCGGATCTCCCACATGGACTGCAGGGGCCCAAGCGCTTGGGCCATCCTCCACTGCTTTCCCAGAAGCATTAGCAAGGAGCTGGATCGGAAGTGGAACAGCCGGGATTTGAACCCATACCCATAGGGGATGCTGGCATCCCAGGCTGTGGCTTAACTGGTTGCAGCACAACGCTGGCCCCATCTCAGGGCTGCTACTGATTTATCACGTCTGTACACCCATACAACGCCGTTGCTGGCTGCTGGCCCCAGGACTAGTCCCTCTCCCTGTCTCTCTCCATCCACGCCTAATCGTAGGAGGGGGGAGTGAGCAAAGTTGCCAGGGCAACCATCCCAGCCCCTCTTCCCTCTGCCTTTGGAAATCTGGAAGAAGAGGAAGCAGTCATTTTCCTGGGGTGCTGGGGCGCAGCCTCCCGGGAGCCAAATGACGCAAGGCACAGCGCCAGGCGGAGAGACCTGGTCCTCAGCCCATCATCTGCCTCCCAGCTGCCTGCATCCCAGGAGCCTTTCAAAGACCGCCGTCTGGGCCCCAGCCAGGGCTCAGGCTGTGGCGGCGAGCGGCGCGGGAGGGGGCTGGCTTCATCAGCTTCTAGAAGGGCCCTTGGCCGGGCTCACACCTTCCCTGTAGCCTTGTTGAAGGAGACGAGTTCAGATGATGACGGTGAGAGTGTGGCCGCCTGCTCACCCTGTGCCGGGTGCATCCTTTGCGCTCGCTCTCTCTCTCTCTCTCTCTCTCCCTGTGCACGCTGACCCCATGACGTAGGTATCGCTTCCTCCACGTTGCATGTGGGGGAACTGAGGCTGAGAAAGGCTATGTATCTTGCCAATGCCCACAAGCAGCGAGTGACAGATCCTGGCCCCAAGCCCGGGACTGCATGGCTCTGAAGCCAGCGAGCGCCCAAGGGCTTATCTCTGCTGCGAGCAGTGGTTTAAGGCAGAGTGAGCTGAAAGCCGGCGGAGTAATTAGCTCTCCTGGTCGTGCACACGGAGCGGGACCCCAGGCAGAGGATGTAGAGCAAAGAACTCGTCTTGGTTACTCGGGACTTTCCTGATTGCGTCATTGAAAAAACCTGCACCTTGGAGCCCCTCGGTCCCACACAAACTGAGACGGGGATGGGTCCCCAGAGGGGGTGCGCGTGGAACGGTGTGGAGCATTGCACTGGGTGCACCTGCCTGCCATGTGGCTTAAGGTAGTTCAAGGCTCGGATCCAGGAGCAGAACAGGGTCTGCGCGCAGGGGCTCTTGCAGCTGGCACACGTGGCACCAAGCAGGACCCTGGCCCCTGACACCTGCCTCGCCTGGCCCCATCTGCTGATTTCCCTGCAGACGGTGAACGAGAAGAGGCCAATCCTTTTCCTAGCCTCTTTCACTCCAGGTGACCTCCACCTTCAACACGTCGGGTCAGAATGGGGTCCTGGGGGCCGGGAGGAGCATGCCGGGAGACCATGCCAGGCCCTACACTGCCAGAGACAGGGTTCCGGGCAGCCCAGGGTGCTGCCCGGTGAGACCAGGGAAGAAGAGGAAGAGGAGAAAGGCGAAACTCCTGGCCAAAAAAAAAAAAAAAAAAAAAGTTCAATCAAATTTGTAAAGGGCACAATCTACAAATCCGTCACATATTTTACTAGGCGAGGATTTACGGATTAGCCTGTAATACTTAGGCGGCTTTTTGTAATAAAACCTTGAGCCGAGGCAGTGAGGAGGAGGAAGGAGCCTTCTCTCCCTATCTCACTTTCATTTTCCCAGCTTTTTTTGATCTAGGCAGCCCCATTAATCTGCGCTTTATCTGCCTATGGAGAAGGATTGAGCTCTTTATTGGATTTTTGTCAAGAATAAATGATTTAGTTTGGGATATTGTGGAAACGATTTTTGTGGTATTACACCATCTAATAAATGAAACAGCAGGGATCAATTCCTTTCTTGCAATGTGTTCAACAGGCAGGGTGAAATATGCGCCGTAATTATTTAGTATTGCACTCGATGGATATTTATAACCGAGGGTGCGGGCACGGGCGGGGTCTGCCCCGGTGCAGGCACCTGTCCTGGGCGAGGTGATCGTGAAGCCCCAAAGCCTGGGACTCGGGGCCCATTGACAGCCGGCCAGGAATTCAGGTCAAGTTCAAGTTCACAGTCAGGGTTGAGCGCTGGAGAGCAGGAGTCGGACCTGAGGGTGACGGCCGAGCTCGGGAGGTTGGTCGTGTTTGCCAAAGCGCTTGTCTAGAGAGCATCTCCTGGGACCAGGGAAAGGATGGTGGCCATCGTGGCCACGGCAGGGCTGGCAAACCAGGAGAGGCAGAGTCCGGCCCTCCCCCATCCACGCCCCCCCCCCCACCCTGGGGAGCTGACACTCTGGGAGCTGGGAGCTGGCTCCTGCCTGGGTCAGCTGGTCAGGTTAATAGCCCTACAGGCTCACAGACGTTTGCCGAGAGCCTGAGACGTCAGTGTGCTTAGCACGGGCCGGGCACGCAGGAGACTGCGCACCGGCATTGGTTCATAGCTCCACTGACGGACAGCTCCCTCCTCTGCCCCTCCCCCACACCGATCTCACAAACAGACACCCGGGGCAGCAGGGCTGGGTGAGGGGGAGATTGACAGGGTCCGCAGGATTCTGCCGCGAGGTGCCAGGCTGTTTGCCATCCCTCGTCCAAGGGGAAGGAGCAGGCGGCAGCTGGGTCGCTGGCAGAGACGCACGGCTCACACCTCGCTGAGACCCCAGGAAGGACACATCTTGGTACTCTGGGCAGCCAGGTGTTGGTCCACCTGATCCAAATGGGTCCCATTGGAGAGGACACCACGTCTAAGACCCGCCACTGCGACCCTGCGTGCGCGGCTTCAGGCGTGGCATTTAGGGAACACGCACGCCACGTGGGGGCTGTGGCAGGAGAGCCGGGCTCTGCACCCCAGAGCTCCACGGCAGGGCCGCGGCTGCGATGTGTTCATTCCCTCCACAGTCCTGCCCCCCAGCCCTGTGCCGTGTGGATGCCAGCGGGACTGAGAGACACTGCAGCTCCCTGTCAAGACCCGCCCACTCTACTCTAGTTCTCTTCCGTACTCGCTCCACCTGCTGTGACGACAATCCCAGGAACCCGGCGCTGCTGAGAAGGGGTTCCACGTGTCTTTGGCGCTTTTTTCTGCCTGGAGTTCAGTTTGAAAACAGCTCCCGTCGCTGAGTGCTCCAGGGTCACCAGCAACCCAGCCAGGCCCTGACGGTGGCCGCTCAGAGGCCTGACTCAGCAATGCACAGTCTTGGGGACATTTCCAGGGCAGAAGCAAGATGTGGCCCGGTGAGGAGGTGGGCGCGGAGGCTGGGGTCCTGGTGCTACGGTTGCCCACCTCGACCACTAGAGGGCACTGATGAGATACCGTCTGACACCTGGGCTGGCTTGGAGGACCTGGGTCTTGGCCTTGTGCTCTTGGGGTTCATGAAGGCTTCTCCCGACCTGCCAAGTGGCCTTTTGATCACTCGAGTCCTCCTGTTGGCTCTCGAGACCACGTGGCTCTGCGCAGCCACCATGTTTCCCTGCCCCGCCCCCACCCACCTGCTGTCCATCACGGAGACCTGTGGGCTCACGCAAGCCTTCCAGAACCTTGCCATCACCCTTCCCCACTTACCCTGCCTCCACCCTGTCTGAGCCGCCACCATGCCTGGCTGGGATTCCCGCTCTGCCTCTGCCCCCTGGTGGCCCCTGCTCAGCACAGGCGCTGGGACAGACAAACCATGCAGAGCTCCGCCTCCCTCCACGATGAGTCAGGTCTTCACCGTGGCCCCACGGCCCCTCGCAATGCGGCCCGAGTAATCGCTCTGCCCACCCCACGCCAGCCGCACTGGCTGCCTCGGCAGTGCAGCCCGAAGACCCCACCTGCTCCTGCCTGCATGGCTTCTGCGGGGCTGACTCCTCTGCCCCTGCTATTCTTATCCAAGCACCAAGCAGCACTGGTGGAAGATGAGCGTGCGGCCTGGGCCCCTGGTGGCCAGCCTCGGGCCCCTCTGCTGCCACGTGCTGGTCACCTGACTCTGCAAATGGCATTTGCCTCTCTGTGACTCGGTTTTCTCCTCTGTGACTCGGTTTTCTCCTCTGTAAAATGGGAACGTCAATGGTGTCGATTAATGGGAATGTCAATGGCGTTGATTGATGGGAATGTCAAAGGTATTGATTAATGGGAATGTCAATGGCGTCGGTTTGCGGGTAGTAAGTAAGTGATTTAACCCTTGTGCTCAGAGCCTGACACTCAGCAGGCACTAGGGAATTACCGCACAAATAAATCAAACAAACCAGCACTATCCTGCCATGCCAGCCCACGGCCTGTGCATCACCCCACGGCCGCCCGTCTCCCTCTGCTGTGGGATTGACCGTTCTCTCTCTCTCTCTTTTTTAAAGATTTATTTATTTGAAAGGCAGAGTTACACACAGAGAGAAGGAGAAGCAGAGAGAGAGAGAGAGAGAGGTCTTCCATCCACTAACTCACTCCCCAGGTGAACACAACGGCTGGAGCTAGCTGATCTGAAGCCAGGAACCAGGAGCTTCTTCCGGGACTCCACGTGGGTGCAGGGGCCCAAGGACCTGGGCCATCTTCCACTGCTATCCCAGGCCATAGCAGAGAGCTGGATCGGAAGTGGAGCAGCTGGGACTAGAACTGGCGCCCATGTGGGATGCCGGCACTGCCTGCCCGGAGCTCCGGGAGGGAGGACTCTGCCCTGGGCCATTCCTAGCTGGCTGTGCCCCACACCCCACAGCCCGTGAAAGCCGTGGCTCGGGCTTCTTGCTCCTGCATCTGCTCCGGGACTCCGACCTCCTGCTCCGGCTCAGGAGGAGCCTTGGAGCCACGCTCAGGAGCCCCTGGATCGCCCAGGACCCTCCCCCGGTCTTAAGGTCACATCAGCAAACAGGAGACGCTGGTGTGGCAGGGACCTGAGCACCTGAGCCGTCCCTGCTGCCTCCCCGGGTCTGCGTTAGCAGGAAGCTGGGGTCAGGAGGAGGAACGGGCAGTCAACCCAGGTCCTCCGACGTGCGAGTGGGCACCTTAACTGCTTGGCGATCTCGTTGTTTAACTCAGTGCTAAGATTTGTGTGCTCGTGCACACGCGTGTCTGTGCATGATGACACACACGTGTATGACAAAACTCCATGGAGATGGAATGAAGAGACAACGTGCGTTTCCATGGGTTCTTTAAAGACCTCGCACACACGTACAGGAGAGAGTGTGCACACACGTGTGTACTTGTGCACGTGGTGGGTAAGCCCCTCGCACACATGTGTGCACACACACGCATACAGCTGGAGCATCCCTAATCTGAAACCCAAAACGCTCCAGCACCTGAGAAAATTCTAAACCGGACCGCGCGGGACAGGTTGCAGGCAAAACGCAGGCGCACTCCAAGCTGTGCATAAGATTACCTGCAGGCTACGTGTCTGAAGTGGGTGCGAGACAGAAGTGAATTTCTTGTTTGGACTTAGGTCCCCTCGGCAAGGTAGCTCATTATGCATATGCAGATGTCCCCAAATCGGCAACACTTCTGTCCAGAGCGTTCTGGATGGGAGGTCCCAAGCCTGTATGTATGTGGATCTCTCTCTCTCTCTCTCTCTCTCTCTCTCTCTCTCTCACACACACACACACACACACACTTACATGTGATGTCCCGGAGACCGTATGCATATGATGAATGGTGATGGGGGGCGGGGCTTTCGCTTCTATACACCTGGGCTTACTCTTGTATATAATTAGAGGAATTTATTTCTCCATGCAGAATGTCTTATTTTGTACAGGAGAATTTGTTTTCCTTTTTATTTCTTTGAGCAGTAGAGAGATGAGAGAGAGAGAGAGAGAGTCCATCCACTGGCTCACTCCTCAACTGTCTGCAACAGGTGGGCCAAGGAGCTCCATCCGGGTCTCCCAGGTGGGGGCAGGGACCCGACCACGGAGCCCTCACCCCTGCCTCCCAGGTGTGCATCAGCAGGGAGCTGGGGTCAGGAGCCGGGGTCAGGAGCCGGGGTCAGGAGCTGGGGTCAGGAGCCGGGGTCAGGAGCCGGGGTCAGGAGCCGGGGACAGGAGCCGGGGTCAGGAGCCGGGGACAGGAGCCGGGGTCAGGAGCCGGGGTCAGGAGCCGGGGTCAGGAGCCGGGGACAGGAGCCGGGGACAGGAGCTGGGGACAGGAGCCGGGGTCAGGAGCCGGGGACAGGAGCTGGGGACAGGAGCCGGGGTCAGGAGCTGGGGACAGGAGCTGGGGTCAGGAGCCGGGGTCAGGAGCCGGGGTCAGGAGCCGGGGACAGGAGCCGGGGTCAGGAGCCGGGATCAGGAGCCGGGGTCAGGAGCCGGGGACAGGAGCCGGGGTCAGGAGCCGGGGTCAGGAGCCGGGGACAGGAGCCGGGGACAGGAGCTGGGGTCAGGAGCCGGGGTCAGGAGCCGGGGACAGGAGCCGGGGTCAGGAGCCGGGGACAGGAGCCGGGGACAGGAGCTGGGGTCAGAAGCTGGGCGCAGTCTCCAACTCAGGTCCTCCAGTGTGGCTTGGGGCTGTCTTAGCTGGTGGGCTTAATGCCCACCCTCAAGCTTCAGAAAAGTTTCAAAATGAACAAAAACTAAAATCAGCAAGGGGCAGGCACATGGTGGGGCGCACGGGAGACACAGACACGGACACTGAACATCCTCCGTGCATTTCCTTCTGGTCCTCTTTCCACAGCGAGCGGCCAGTACTGAAGGCGCTGTTTTTTTATTTTTTTATTATTTATTTATTTATTTATTTTTTGATAGGCAGAGTAGACAGTGAGAGAGAGAGAGACAGAGAGAAAGGTCTTCCTTTTGCCGTTGGTTCACCCTCCAATGGCCGCCGCAGCTGGTGCACCACGCTGATCCGAAGCCAGGAGCCAGGTGCTTCTCCTGGTCTCTCATGTGGGTGCAGGGCCCAAGGACCTTGGCCATCTTCCACTGCACTCCTGGGCCACAGCAGAGAGCTGGCCTGGAAGAGGGGCAACCGGGACAGAATCCAGCGCCCTGACTGGGACTAGAACCCGGTGTGCCGGCGCCACAGGCGGAGGATTAGCCTATTGAGCTGCAGCGCCAGCCAAGGCACAGTTCTAAGCCCTTGTTTGTTTGTTTGTTTGTTTTAATTAATTTTATAGTGTGTGCATTTCCTGTGTCATGAAAGACTTTCACACATATTTTTAACGGCTGTGTAATACTCCTCCATGGATCCGTCATCAGTCATTCACTGCCCCCCTCCGGCTCCCCCATCAACTTCCCTCCCCACCTTCCCTGACAGCCTCACCTGTTTGGATGAGAAGTGGCGGCTGTCGCAGACCCTGGTCCGCGAGCGTGTGCCTGGGGTCTGTTAGGGACCATCAGAGTCGCCGCTTCCTTCCTGTAGAGAGAGCACGGACCAAGCCAACCGATCTCTCCGTGACACGTCCTGCCTCAAGGAGCAGTCCTTAGGGTCGTGTTTCGGGGACGAGGTGACCTGCTCTGAGCCCTCTGCATCCCCCGGCCCCTCCCCCGGCAGGCGCCCCCACAGAGCCACCTGGTCTTGTTAGCGCAAGAACAAAGTAGGTCTGCATAGAAGCCGGGCTGGGCTCCGAGCTCGGTCAGTTCTGGGACGAGCCCTCCGCGGGCCCCACTGCCTTGCTCTGGTGAGAGACGGCACAGGCTGCCGCCGGAGAGATGGCTCGCGGGATGGACCAGAGATGCCGGGCTCTGACGGCAGCGAGGAGGGGATGGGGGTCTTGTGGCTTCGTGGGATTTCTCAGCAGAACACCCAGAACTGCCGCCTGGGAGGACACGCGAGGGAGGGGCTCGGGGGTCGAGGAGAGGCCAGTGCCCCTGCAGCGTGGGGACTGTGACTGCCTCCTGGCTGCCCCGGGGGACAGCCCTGACCTGCTCCGCTTTGGCATCGATACCCTAACAGAGGTGAGCTTGGACAGCTTCCTGCCCTCGGAGGGCACCTTTGCGCGGTGCAGAGTCTGGGAGGAGAGGAGGGTTGACGGGGTGCCTGGTTCTCCCTCCCGGAGCCACCAACTGTGAATACAACACAGCCAGGCGACCTTGGGAAAAGCCAGCCCAGCCTCCCGACTCAACGTACCCGGGCAGGGACGATCCTTGCAGCCATGGGGTCCAGTGCACTTGACACTTTGATTGGGTTCAATGCCCCAGAAAACCCATGAAGCCAGGCGGTGTCTGGAGACCATGGGCACAGACGATGAAGACGGGATGTTGCTGGGCTGCTGCTTGTGGTGCTGGTTCGCGTCCCGGCTGCTCCACTTCCTACCCAGCTCCCTGCTATGGCCTGGGAAAGCAGCAGAAGATGGCCCAAGTCCTTGAACCCCTGCACCCACATGGGAGACCCAGGAGAAGCTCCTGGCTGCTGGCTTCAGCCTGACCCAGCCCTGGCCATTGCGGCCATTTGGGGGAGTCAAGAAGCAGATCCCCCCCGACTCTGCTTTTCAAATAAAGAAAGTAAATCTTAAAAAAAAAGGGGGGGGGGCGCTCAATGTGGCCTGGGAGTCTCAGTCTAGAGAAAATCATCCCAGTGGGCAGGGAGGCATAAGATACCGAGTTCTTTCATGTTCCAGCGAATCTCGCCTGCTGTGTGCCGGGCACCGTCCTCCCCCTCCTCCCCCCCCCTTCTTCTCCCCCCCCCCCTTCTCCGGGCGCTGTGCTCACTAAGGGTCGCCTGGCCGCAGCTGACGCGGTTCTGCCGTGTAGGAACTAGTGGGCCGGGGAGCGAAGGAGACCTTGAATAAGCCACACAACAGGACAGGGCTTCACAGGGCTCACGGAAAGTGTGTGTGACGAAACGAGCACACGTGGGTGTCAAAAATGCCTGGCGCTAAACACGCTTATCTCTTGATGCCGTTTCCCACGCACTGTTTGAAGCGTGCGCGTCCCAGGCTCGTTTGTGACGGGGCTGTGGAAAGAAGTCCGGGCAGCTGGACAGGACCCGAGATAATTCCACGCACGGCCGCCCTGGACACTCCTTCTGCAGGGGGAGGGGGCACTCGCCCCTCCTTAACCAGGGGCTGACCTTTCACCTCTCACTCCTGGGATGCCTGCCACGCCCCTGGGGGTGGAAGCTGCTGCCTTCACGAAGACAGCCGTGGTCACACGTGGTCACACGTGGCTGATGCGTCCCCCCGGGCTCGCGGGGACGAGCCAGCTGGCGCAGGGAACACGCCCTGGTTAGGGAAGCTGGAGACCCCGGGATCCAGACTCGGCTCCGGCACAGACGGAGTCAGCAGGGCCCAGGGAGGTCCTGGGCCTTGAACCCTGGCCTTTGGGGGTCAGGTTCACCCTCTACTCTGCTGCTGCTTCCTGGACCCAGGCTGCGGGCACAAACAGCACCAGGAGGGGGAGGGGCCATCGGGGACAGGGGCCGCCCAGGTGGCTTCGAGTCTGTATGTGCTCAGTGGACATGACACAAGGAAGCGAGGAAGCGGGCACTCTCGCTGCCCAGAGCACCTGCCGGTGCTGCCCGCGGGGGCAGGGCTGCAGTAGCGTTTCCAGCCCCTCAGGCGAAGCTGACACCTGTGGCCCCTCCAGCCCTCTGTGGGACTCCTCCCGGGGCGGGGGGGAGGGGCACAGCTCTACCTCTCGGCAGCCCACAGCTCCCACGACCACCCTGGGGAGATCAGCATGAAGCTGCAGGGCCACGGGGCTGGTATCCTCCCGTCAGCCCATCGCCTGGGGACTGGGGGTGGCGGGGCACGTGGGGCTGCAGCCCGGTGTGGAGCGGGGGCTGAAAGAGATGTGACGATGACAAAGCTGCGAACGCATCACTTTGAGGTGCACAAGGTGAATGCCACCGCTGGACTGGCAGCTTCAGGGGCTGGGATTCGGATAACGAATTGTCATCACCTAGGGAAAAGAAACCGGAGCTTAAACGCCAATTCGAAGAAGGAGCCCAGGATACAGGAGGTGTCCTGGGCTCCCTGAGCGCTCCCTGTCTCCCCCGCAGGCCAGCCCTGGCCTTCTGCACATGCAGCTCCAGCCCCGGGGCCAAGCCTCCCCCTCCCCAGACTTGTCCCTCTTTTCCTTCCTCCCCTGTGTAAGCCACTCCTGCCCCAGTGGGAGTCACTAGCCCAAAGGGTGCTGAAGTTTGGGCCCATCGCGTTGGAGAGCTCAGCCCCCAAGGGGCAGCTACGAGGAAATCCGTGTTCCTTCCGAGTCCACTCCAACAAATTATAAAGAGAGCGGCTTGGAACAGGCAGCCAGGCTCCGCTGGGGTGTGGGCTGGGCAGCTCCCGCGGGGGACAGCTGATCGCGTTAGCCCAGGTTCCAGGAAGCTGCTGCCTTTTCGCTCGATCAGTGTCTATGCCAATCCCTCTCCAGTCTCAAAACCCCACCCCACCCCCTGGATCTGGGCTCCTGCTTCCCTGTGCCTGAAGCCATCAAGCCACGCCCCCATCTGACCTCCTTGCCCGTTGCCATGGCGATGGGCCTGCGATGTCACTCGTGGAGGTCCTGAGCCTGCAGGTGGTTGGCATGGGAGCAGCAGGTGCTTGAGAAATGGGAAGAAGATGGTGCTTTTGTGTCCCCGTCCCTAAGGGAGGGGACGCAGGGCTGGGGAGAGGGCGGCAGGGCAGCCGCGGCCACTTCTAATCCAGCGTGGACTAGGCAGAGGCGCCCTGAGCCTCTTCCCTGAGCACAGAGGAGCTACGGTTTAAAGAGGCACATGGGGGGTGGCAGTGGCGGCCAGGACTCAGTTTCCCCAGGGAACCGTTTTCTCAGCCGCCCTGCACCTTGCAACAGGTGTGTCCCGAGAGGAGACCCACCTGCCGACTCCCTCCCGCCTGCCCAGTGGCTTTCGGTGGAGGGTGGAGGCCACCTCGGTGACCGACACAGTAGCTCCCCCAGCTTCCGTCTGTATGGGGGGGGGGTCCTTTTTGTTGTCTCCATGCACAGAGAAGAAAGCCGTAGCTTCCAGGCTCTGCCTGTCTTGAAAGCCCGCGGGCGCTGGAGTTTCTAGTAATTTGCCTGCAGCCTGAATTATGGAGACAAATCAGGGCTCCCCCGGACTTCAGGTGTCTCAATTACCTGGGGGATTTGCATGTTTATAAGGGAGGGGGACTGATGCTGCTCAAAGCCAGCTCCAAATGCTGGCTTTGGAACGCAAGTCCCTGAAGCCCCTCCGTCTGCCCCCTTGCCGACACCAAGTGCGTGGGTTGGAAGGGAAGAGCAACAGGACAGAGCACAGCAGGTGCAGGCGAATGGGCCGTGCCTCACTTTCTCCTTCTGCGCCTGCCAGCAAAGCCAAGAGAACCGCCTACGAAAGGTGGGGAAGCAAGTGGAGGCTACCGACAGGAAAAAGAGGATTGCCACAGCCGACCCAGCAGGTGAAGAGTTAACGCTCTCTCCAGGCTGCCGGGAACCAGGCAAGGATGGAGCTATTTTCAACCCTAACTGTGCAGGCAGAATGCCTGATGCTTGGGGGCGGGGGGGGGGGGTGGCGGTATGGCTGGGGTACGGCTTGGAAGGCGGGCACCACTCACAAGCATGAAGGGAGTGCCCAGGGTGGAGTTCCCGGGGGCACCGGGACTGCCCCCTACCTACGGTTAGACCACGGGCTCCGTCTGCCCCCTCCCCCCCACCCCCTGGATGCTGCAAAAGCCTGGTGACATTTTCAGACCGAGCCCAATTACACTCAGGTTAAACCGCTTGAGCAGTGCGAAGTCGCGTGTGCAAAAACCTTCCAGTCGTGGGACTCAGAGCGCCCGTCCCCCTCCCCAGCCGGGAGCTGGCCTTCCCGGCACAAGGCCAGAGTCCCACCCCCCCGAGAGCTTGATTTAATGGGCACTGGACGCGGTGGCATTTCTGAGAGCTCCCCACGTGGTTTAAACACGGTGCCCCAGAGCCATTCAGGGGATTCGCGTGTTTCCTGCGGCGTGTGGGGGCCGACGTCGGCCAGGTCTGAGCCTCTGTCCATGGCATTAGGACACAGCAGGGTTCTGTTTGCCCAGACTCCTGCTAGCTTGAAAGAGAACAGAGATACGAGGTGTTCAAGGGAGCGTTGGTGCAGGGGACACGCAGGAGGGCTGGGACGAGAGTAGATTTCCAAAGCAGGGCGCCTCCCTGGGCTGCCGAGGGGTCAGCTTTTCTCGCGTGTCCGTTGTGTGCCCGGGGCTGTGCTTGCTTGCAGGACCACACGGCTCTTTCCTGAACTCTGCAGCCACGTGCTGGGTGAGACTGTCCCCAAGTCACAGAGGAGGAGGGGACGAGTGACGTGGCCCAGACCAGACGGCTGCTGAGTGCGTGCAGACAGGCCGTGGGCCTCCCACGTCTCTGTGTGTCTCGTGAGCACCACCTTCCTCCGCACTGTCTTTGCAAGGACTCTGTGTAGACGGCTTCGGAGCACACAGGGCCACTCTCGGCAGCCTGCTTACTGTCCAGTATAAAAGGCTCGGATTCCCTAAGCTTAGGGCGCCCCTTGTGTAACACGCCCCACTGTGTGTGGGTGTCCCCTGGCCTCTTTGCCTTGACTTATGGGAACTGTTCCCCTGGGGAACCGGTACAAAAATGGTGCCACTCTGACCACGGCGCTTGCTGCCATAACCCACCTTTGTCCCCGATCAGCCAGCCTCAAGGGCTCTGCCAGCACCCACAAGCCTGTGGCTGGCTGGGCCGACTCGTCCCTAGGGGGCAGACGGGGTAGCACCTCAGACCCCGACTGTCTTGACAGGAAGAAGTGGGTCGGGCAACTTCGTCCACACCGACTTCCCTCCAAGACCTGTGGATTAGGGCGTGGCTGAGCAGGAGACAATAGCACAGCACCACGCCCTGGACGCCCCATGGCTGGCTGTCTGCTGCCATATGGGGACCTTGAATTAATTCCTCTCCCTTTCCGTGACGTCAGTCGCTTCGCAGAGTCCCTCTGTATCAAGAGGAGCACACAACTCAGGGATGATGAGGTCCCCCGCTGGGGCCGACTTCTGCCAACGTTGAGCTCCGAGCTAGTTCCTCTTCAGGACACGTGGCTGCGGGCTGCTGGGCCGGGCTAACCTGGGCCCAGCCTGGCCTTGGTGCTCGCCCCGCGGCTGTTGGAAACCCATTACTGTGGTCTGCCTCCGCCTCCACTGGCTCAGACTGCAGAGAGCTGAGTTTGCTTCTTCCGGGGCGAAGGCAACGCCCTACTCGCCCCTGCATCTGCGCCCTGTATTTTCAGTGACCGGTCACCAGCACACCGAGCCTGTCTCTCTCAGGATCGTGCAAAGCCCGGAGCTGACCCAAGTCTGGCGTCTTAGCCCAGCTAAGGTGCTAGGTAGGCTTCATGGCTTCCTTTCCGTTCCAATTCCCTTCCCTTCTAATGGGTGAGAATTAATATGCAATAGTGATTTCTAGCAGGCGCTGTATAATCTTCAGCTGCTAATTATTATTATTAAAAATTATTAAAAATAACTACTCTTGATGCGCCAGGAACTTTCAAAGTGCTTTAGAAAGTACCTTAAGTCTACTCCACCGCACTCAGGTGAAGGATTTGCACTCCCAGACGCCAGGGTCGCTGGGAGGTTTGAGGTCTCGTGCTCAGAGCTGGCAAGCGACAGAGCTGAAACCCAAAGTCAGGTCCACTGAGCCCCAAACCCGAACTTCTCGCCACCAGCGGCGCCCCCTGTAACAACAGCTCTCAGGGCTACTGCACCTGCTGTTAAAGCTCGCCCGTCGATGTTTTCGGCAGATTCTGAGATGTGTGCCACCACCGCCAAGGGCCATTTTTACAGCATTTTCAGGGCCAGCTTTGTGGCCCAGCTGGGTGAGCCGCGGCTTGCAGCTCTGGCATCCCGTATTGGAGCGCTGGTTCAAGACCCGGCTGCTCCGCTTCCCATCCTGCTCCCTGCTAATGCGCCTGGGGAAGCAGCGGAAGATGGCCCAGGTGCTTGGGCCCCTGCACCCCCGTGGGAGACCTGGAGGA
This sequence comes from Oryctolagus cuniculus, assembly GCF_051225735.1. Lineage (NCBI taxonomy): Eukaryota > Metazoa > Chordata > Mammalia > Lagomorpha > Leporidae > Oryctolagus > Oryctolagus cuniculus. The sequence goes on along the minus strand of NC_142883.1, from coordinate 6,293,228 downwards.
TATTCCAGGCTCCTGGCTTCAGCCTGGACCAGCCTGGGGGGAGTGAACCAGCGGATAGAAGATCGTTCTCTCCGTCTCTCTCTCTCTCTGTCACTCTGCCTTTCAATTAAGTACGTCTTTCATCACTCCCAAAAAAGCTGGCACATCACCCCCACCCACCTCCCTCCCCAGTCCTAACTGCCTGCCTTTGATGACGTCTTTTTTTAAAAACAGGTATATTTGGGGGCCGGCGCCGTGGCTCACTTGGTTAATCCTCCACCTGCAGTTCCGGCATCCCATATGGGCACTGGGTTCTAGTCCTGGTTGCTCCCCTTCCAATCTAGCTCTCTGCTGTGGCCCAGGAGGGCAGTGGAGGATGGCCCAAGTGCTTGGGCCCTGCACCCGCATGGGAGACCAGGAGAAGACACCTGGCTCCTGGCTTCGGATCAGCATAGCTCCGGCCGCAGCGGCCATTTGGGGAATGAACTCGGTTCACTTCCTTCCCTTGGGGAGGAAGACCTCTCTTGCTCTCACTGTCTATCAAATAAAAAACAAACAAACAAACAAAAAAAAGCAAAAACAGGTATATCTGTTTATTTGAAAGTCAGAGTGAGAGAGAGAGAGAGAGAGAGAGAGAAAGCGAGCGAGCTTCCATCTGCTGGTCACCCCTCAGATGGCCACAATGGGCCAGGACTGAACCAGGCTGAAGCCAGGGGCCTGGTGCTCCATCCAGGTCTCTCATGTGGGTGGTAGGGACCCAAGCACTTGGGCCACCCTCTGCTGCTTTCCCAGGTGCATTAGCAGGATCTCGGTTGGAAGTAGAGCAGCCAGGACACGAACCGGCGTCATGGGCGGTGGCTTTACCCGCTATGCCACAGCGCAGGTCCCTGACGACATCTCTCTGTAAAGGAGCCCAGCCTTCCGTCCCCATGTTAGGTGTGGAGGATTCGGTCCACGTGCCTTCATACGTGAGCGGCCGCCTGCCACTGCTGAGGAGCTGGGCTTGGTGATTCCCTCCTGCTTCTGGGACAGAGCCCGAGAGGAGCCCCAGCAGAACCAGGGGGTCCCACGTGGCCTTGCTGTTCCACTCAGCAGCTGGGCCCAGGAGGTGGGTGTTGGGTGTTGAGTTGAAAGTGAGGGGGATGGGGACCCCAGCCAACTCCATCCAGCCTGGACTCAAGCCTTGCATCTCACAGGAGAAGAGACCCCCCACCTCATTCCAGACACGGCCGATGCCCTTGGAGAACCCCCACATCCATCCTCCTAACTGGGGGCTGGATCCTGAGGGGCGCCAACCTTGCCCGAGCACAGCTCCGCTAGCCTGGCCGAGGGACGTCTGACTTGGCCAGGAGTTTGTGTGCGCGTATGTTTTCATCTGGGTGACTCCACTTGGAGCTTTAACTGGGCGGTGCAGAGACCCTGGGTGAAGCGAGGAGGGCAGGGGAAGGGGTACCAGAAGGGAAGGCAGAAGCCGCTGAGCCAGCTGCCCCAGAGGGGGAGAACAGACCCTTACTCTGGTAGGTAAATGCTAGCGAGCGCCGCAAAACACGCACTCGCATCACTCCACAGGGCAGGGAGGACACTGCAGTGTTTATGGGTGGGCCCCCATGGTACCACCCACTCCTGTGTGTGCACACATGCACACACACATGCACACATGCACACACTCATGCACGCACTCACGCACGCACACACACGCATGGTGGGCCCAGAAGGTGGCCACAGCGGGACCACATCCCTCACCCTGGCTCCGCCCCCGCTCTCTGAGGCCGGCCACGGTGCACGCGTCCATGGTGACGAGCAAGTTCCTTGTGGGAGGCACATCAGGAACCAGGTGGTAAAGATCTATTATCACCAGCACTGGCCAGCTGCCCAGCGAGCTGGGCAGGGAGTCACGGGGTGGGGGGTGGGCGTCCCTCTGTCCCTCCGGGCTGGAGGAGAAGGGAGAGGAGGGGGAGGGGGACGAGGGAGAGGAGGAGGGGGAGGAAGCTCCTCCTCTCTGCATCTGGTTTGCATCATCAGAGTCCTGTTGCGTCGCAGTCCCGCCATCCGAGCCGCTCATCCTGGGGCAGCTCAGGGCCCCCAGGCAGCCTGGGCGTGCTGTCCTCACGCAGGAGCTAGACCAGGCTGGTGTCTTGAAGGCTGAGGGTCTTGAGGGTCTCTGTCTTTGGGGGATGGCAGGGAGCTCTGGGAGTCTGGGGTGTGGAGTGCGGATAGCGGATGATGGTGATGAGACGCAGAGGCAGGAGGCTGTGTGGGCTCACGTCTCAGCCTTGGCATGAGTCTGCGAGCGCCCCGGGCAGAGGGCGTGCGGTCCCGGCCACCACCACGTCCTCATAACCTGGTGCTGTCCCTTGCACGTGACAGGAACTCAGACGGACGTGTGTGTCTGAGGACAGGACACCAGCCGTGGTTTCTTACATAGCTCTGTATCCACGTATCCGGGTGTCAGTGCAGCATTTGCACAGCTGGGCGTCATTGTTTCTGCACATGTGTGGAACGGCGTGCGTGCGTGCACGTGCGTGCGTGCACGTGTGAGAGACAGGGCGCCCTTCAGAGACCCGGCCCTCGCGGTGCCTCAGGAAGGAGCAGTTTGCTCTCTGCCATCTGACTCCAGGCGCTCAATCTGCATTTTCCACACACACGCTGCTCCCCAGACTCTCAAATATTTATACTCCTATATTTAAAATCTGTGAAACTTCTCCCTCTCATCCTGCTGCTGCTGCTTCCTCTCTTTCTTCCTCTCCCTCTCTCCTCCCCCCTGCCAGCCCTCCCTCTCCACCCCACTTCCTCTTGGTCCCCAGATACACAAGCGCACACACACACACACACATGCACACACACACGGGAGTGAAGAACCTCTCAGGCCCAGCCCCACTTCTCACGCCCAAGCTGGGGCCCCAGAGGGGTGCACGGGTGCCCCCACGTTTGACAAATGCTGAAGGCAGAGCCCAGCCAGGGAGGGGCGGGGTGCCCTTCCCCCACACCTGGGCAACTCCCAAAGGGAGGGTCCCCCGTCTGTCAGGGTGGCATGTCCCCAGGCTGCGGGGAGCTCTGGGGAGAACTGTTTGCCCAGAGCTTCAGGCCCTGGTGCTGAGTCACCGTCTCCATCACCTGGGGTTCTCACGTCACGGAGGTGACGGCCCAGGGACAGAGGGATGGCCGCAGGTTCTTGCACCTGGGATGGGCGCTGGGTCTGGGCCTCAGCTCCCTGTGGCAAAGCCGCAGACCCCTCGCCTCTCGCTACGGCTCCCCGCCTTCACTCCCCGATTCCCTCTGCCCCACTCAGTCTGCTGAGTCCCGAGAACCCCGCCCCAGCGCCTACCGCCGTGCGCGAAGTTTCTCTGTGCCTAGAGATGATCTCTTCGCACACCTGAGCCGGGGAAGCGTGCAGCCCTCGTGCTCAGCCCGCCTGGCACAGAGCTGGGCCGACAGGAATGTAGGGACGAGCGCACCGCGTGGGGCCAGGCCACGGCTGACGGCGCCAGGAAGGGCTCGGGAGACCCACGCAGGCGAGCGAGATTCCGATTCCGGTTCAGGACCCCTTGTCTGCAATGCTTGAGAGCAAGTCTTTCGGATTCTTCCAGATGTTGGCGTATTTGCATATACATAATGAGGTATCTTGGGGGATGGAGCCCATATTTAAATGTGAAATTCATTTATGTTTCATATACGCCTAGCTCGAAGATAATTTTTGGCAATGTTTTCCGTGTGCGTGCTTTTTGACGGGGTCAGATGAATTTTGAGTTGGCATGCCAAAGTTTCAGGTTTACAGATTGTAGGTGCACGTAACCTATATCCGCGTTTGCTTCTCAAAATCTTTGAAGGTGGAATCGTGTCCATTTGCCAGGGGAGAAGACTGAGACTCAGAGAGCGTGTGTGACCTGCCCCGGGTCCCCACGGCAGTGATGGGGCTGTCAGCCCAGGTGCGTCCGATTCGAAAGCTGGGATCTTACCCCGTGAGACACACGGCCCTATGTGTCTCAAGCCTTATTGTCCAAATGTATTCAAAGGACAAAAATTTAATGAACCAAAAACTTAATAACATTTTACTTCCACTGGTGGATCAGAGGATTTGGGGACGGAGCAGCTCCCGGAACAAGGTCCTTGGCGACCCCTTGGTCCCCCCTCCTCCCGCCTGCCCTGGATGCCCGCGCCGTCCACCGGCCTCCCTCTGGGCTTGGGCACAATCGCAGTGAGACGCAGGCCCGTGCTGGCTTCTGCACACTGCACGTGGGCAGCTTTGGTTTGCCAGCCGAGGTCTTTCCTGTCCGCTGCCACACCGTGAAGCCCCTAAGGAAAGAGACCACCGTCCCACCTCAGAGCCTCAGGGAGACGGAAGTGCCTTCAGCTGGGGGCCAGTCGGGGGTCCTCACGCGCGTCACTGGGGGCTGGCATTGTGCTGCAGCGGGTTTAGCTGCCACCTGTCGCTGGCATTCTATAGCAGAGCACCGGTTCAAGTCCTGGCTGCTCCACTTCCGCTCCAGCTCCCTGCTGATGGCCTGGGAAAGCAGCAGAAGATGACCAGAGTGCTTGGGCCCCTGCACCCACGTGGGAGACCCAGAAGGAGTTCCAGGCTCCTGGCTTTGGCCTGGCCCAGCTCTGGCTGTTGCAGCCATTTGGAAAGTGACCAGTGGATGAAGACCTCTTTCTCTCTCTCCCTCTGTCACTGTGACTTTTTTTTTTTTTTTTTTTTTTTTTTTGACAGGCAGAGTGGATAGCGAGAGAGAGAGACAGAGAGAAAGGTCTTCCTTTTGCCGTTGGTTCACCCTCTAATGGCTGCCACGGCTGGCACGCTGCGGCCGGCGCACCGCGCTGATCCGATGGCAGGAGCCAGGTGCTTCTCCTGGTCTCCCATGGGGTGCAGGGCCCAAGCACTTGGGCCATCCTCCACTGCACTCCCGGGCCACAGCAGAGAGCTGGCCTGGAAGCTGGGCAACCGGGACAGAATCCGGCGCCCTGACCGGGACTAGAACCTGGTGTGCTGGCGCCGCAGGCGGAGGATTAGCCTAGTGAGCCGCGGCGCCGGCCCACTGTGACTTTCAAACAAAATAAATCTTTTTTTAAAGGCACTGGGGCTCCTTGGGGTCCACGCTGTTATGCCCATGGCACACAGGAGAGCCCCAAGGCTCTGGGGGATTGGACTGCTCTGTGCAAGATTCCCCAGCTCGTGAGATTAACTAAGGACAGCCTTCTGCCCTTCTGGGGCGGGGCTTCTCAATGGTGGAAGTCGGCACTTCCCGGGGTTTCTAACCTGGGAGGAAGAAACTGATGTTTGCCCAGGGCTTCCAAGGCAGGCAGAGCTGACACCAGCTTCTGCAGGTTCATGCCTGGGAGGTTTTGAGATGTCCTGTGCTGACCGGGGGTGGGGGGAGGGGCAGGGAGCCCCAAGATTCTTCCTGGCTGAGCTGTAGCCAGGGACCTCCTCGTCCTGCTTCCCCCCTCTCTCAAAGGGAGCTCATCTGGTCCTGAAAACCAGTCCATCAGGACCTACAGGAGCCCAGGATCTTCGGACATCCTGTGGGCTGGGCCGGTGCCAGGGGGTCACCCGGATGGCCGCTGGGTGCCTCGAGGTGTGACCCGTGCTCTCCTGCCTGCCTGCCAGAGGGCCAGCCCCCAAAGCCAGCCTGGTCAGGTCTCACCCGGGCCCCCGTAGAGCTCCCCATTCCAGACTCAGGTTTAGCAAAACAAAAACCGCACACACACCCCACCCCCACCCCCACACTTGGTGCCTGGACGGATGGAGCAGGGATATGGCTGTAAGACAGGAGCCGCGGGCAGGTGCACCTGACGTCCTGGCTCACTGGAGGTTGACCTGAAAGACCCCCCCCCCCCAGAACTGCAGGCGCTGTGGCCCACAGGGTGCCTGGCCAGAGATGCGAGGGAGGGGGATGGCGGTTGCATCCAGCGCCTTCCTCCAGGTGCCCTCTCACGGCGGCCCTTTCCACACCGCGTAGGCCGCCTCGTGGTCACCGTCCCTGCCCCACCTCCCAGGCTCCGGCTGCTCCTAACCCTGACATGGCGGCCTCCCCTCGCCCCCTTACACAACAGCCCCCTTCCTCTCACTCCAAACCGCCTCCTTTGAGTGTTTGCTTCAATTCCATTGAGTGCCGGAGGCTTGCGCTCACGCATCTGCGCAGGCGTGCAGGCAGGGATGTGGGCGCTGCTCCGCCCACTGCCCACCGCCCACCGCCCACCGCCCACCGCCCGAGACCACGGGTCTAAGAGGGCGCCCCGCGTGTCTCAAATCGGCAACGTGGTCACCCCTCCAACGATGGCCTCCTTCACTCTGAGGAGAAGCTCAGGGTGCCTGCGGCCCGCACCGCCCTGGGCGCCTTCCGACTCTGCCGAGGGAGCTGGGTGCCGGCCAGGCGCTGGGTGTCAGACGTGCTGCGTGCGAATCGGCGTCACCCAGCAGCTCGGGTGATAACTCTGCTCCACGGAAGACAAGGATGTGTGCTGGCCTCTTTCTTTCCAGTGTCTCTCTGGGACTGGAAATTCCTCTTGGATTATCTGGATAGTCCTCTTTTTATAGAAAATGGAAAAAAAGAAAAATTCCGCGGCCTCCTCCCGGTGGAGCTGGCACCGCATCGTCTCCGAGAGCCGGCAGACTCCTCAGCCTGCGGCTCGCCTCCCTTAAGACGGGAGGGAAGGCGGCCTCAGAGCAGCAGCCCCGGGGCCTGCGCTGTGGCGCAGTGGGTTAATCCTCCACCTGCAGTGCCAGCATCCCAGATGGAAGCCAGTTCGAATCCCGGCTGCTCCACTTCCGATCCGGCTCCCTGCTGTGGCCTGGGAAAGCAGTGGAAGATGGCCCAAGTCCTTGGGCTCCTGCACCTGCATGGGAGACCCGGAGGAGGCTCCTGGCTCTTGGCTCCATTTCGGCCATCTGGGGAGTGAACCAGCGGATGGAAGACCTTTCTGTCTGTCTCTCCCTCTCACTGTCTATAACTCTACCTCTCAAATAAATAATAAAATCTTAAAGCAAAAAAAAAAAAAAAAAAAGCCCTAAAGCAAGGCGATCTGTTCCAGGGAGATGCACCTGCCCCCGCCCGACACTCTGGGCTTGTATCCCGGCTCTTCTGGGTGGAGAGTGAATTTCTTTGGAGAATAAAGACAAATGTAACCGCTCCGTGGGACTCATAAGTGGTATCACCCCTGGAATCAGACGCATCGCGCTTGTCACTGGGGACTCATCTGGGACCACAGTGGGCACACGGTCGCTCCGCACCCGTGTCTCCAGGCCAAGCCTTGGAAGTGTGAGCGCTCACCTGCTGGTTATCTAGTCAGGATAGGATAAGCGGTGCTGCTGTAACATCCCCAAACCTCAGTCACTCAAAAACAGGAACTCCTACGTCTCTCATGTCAGACATCCAGTGACACAAATGGGGACTCAACCCCCACGTCACCACCCCCACGCCAGAGCGGGTGGAGCTTTGCCGGTCTCTGCAGCAGAAGGAGAAGTCAACCTGGCAGAGCACAAAGGCCAGGCTCTCCATCGGGTCTCCTGTGTAAGTGCAGGGGCCCAAGCCCCTGGGCCATCTTCCACTGCCTTCCCAGGCGCATTAGCAGGGAGCTGGATCAGGCGCAGGGTAGCTGGGACTCATACCAGATACTGGCATTGCAAGTAGGGGCTTGACCGGGTGCACCTCAGCGCCAGCCCTCTGTGTTTCGTTGGCCATGGGACTAACGGGTACCTTAAAGCAGGAAGAGCCCCGATATTTGTAATTAAACTTAGTGGCTACCATTTCTTGGGAAAAACTCTAGAAATCCCGATCAGTAAGCCGGGTGGAGACGAACCTGCTCCATGTGGGTGGGAAGAAATTCAGAATCTTCTCATTTCCAATCTTGCTCTGGTGGGCAGAGCCGCTGTGTTCAGAGATCAGTGGTGGCAGGTGCAGTCTGTCTGCCATCTCTCCCGTCCCTAGGCTGGAGCCCACGGGCTCTCTCCTGCTGTCTCATCGATGGTTCCCAGGGCTGGAACCCACCTCTGCCCGCCACAGTGTAACAATCTGAGACCCCAGCTCTGGGGGAGGAGAAGGTCCCCTATGTAGGGACCTGGGTTCTTTAGCTGAAGACCGGAGCTGGTGGAGTGGCTCAGTGTGTACACAGATGCCTGCGAAGTCTTCCCACATGAGCGACTGGGCTGCTCTGCTTCTGATCCAGCGCTCTGCTACTGCGCCTGGGAAAGCAGCTGCAGATGGCCCAAGTACCTGCGCCCCTGCCACTCACGTGGGAGACCCAGGCGGAGCCCCTGACTCCTGGCTTCAGCCCGGCCCAGCCCTGGCTGTAGCCGCCATTTGTGGGGGTGAAATCAGCAGATGGAAGACCTCCCTGTTGCTCTCTGTCCCTGTCGCTCTGCTTTTTAAGTAAATAAATATTTAACAATTTTAAAAAGAAAACCCAGATATATATGTATGTATGAATAAGACAGCCTTGAGGCAGTGCTGTGGTGCAGAGGGTTAAAGCCCTGACCTGCAGTGCCAGCATCCCATATGGGCGCCGGTTCAAGTCCCAGCTGCTCCTCTTCTGATCCAGCTCTCTGCTGTGGCCTGGGAAAGCAGTGGAAGATGGCCCAAGTCCTTGGGCCCCTGAACCCACGTGGGAGACCTGGAGGAAGTTCCTGGTTCTGGATCAGCTCAGCTCTGGCCATTGCGGACATTTGGGGAGTGAACCTGCAGATGGAAGACCTCCCTCTCTCTCTGGCTCTGCCTCTCTCTGTCTTTCAAATAAATAAAATAAATCTTTAAAAGAAAAAAAAAAAAGCCTTGGCCGGACTCAGCCAGGTGGGCTTCCCCCTCTTGTGCTGGGACTGGATCTGGCCCCGTGGCTTCCTCCTTGTCAGCTTGCGCCTTGGGTCTGCATGGTCTCCTCACTTGGGGGCCTCCCAGCTGGGGCATGAGGTCAGACAGAGGGTCCATGCATGCGTGGTCCCTGCTGGCCCAGCATGCCCCGGGTTCTCCCAGCATCCTCCAGCCAGAGGTCAGGCCAGCTCTCCTGGAGCAGCCCCAGGGGAGTGGGCAGGTTTCTGGGGCTTTGTGGAATGAAGAGATCAGCATTAGCCGTGGAGGAGAAATGGCTGGGGAGCACTGGAAACCCGAGCTTACGGGGGCCCCACTTCTGCGGGGGGGGGGGGGTGGTGTCGAGCCCCCACCCAGCACAGCGGCCCCCTGCAAGTGAGCTTGCTGCCAGTCGGGATTCGGAGCTGCTGGCCAGACGGGAGCCCTGGATTCGATCAGCTCACCCTCACCTGCAGGCCTCGCAATGGGCCGGGCTGCGCCCGCCGGAGAATCCTCCGCGCACCCCAGTGGGTGCAGCGTTGGCTGCAGGGACGCGGGCTCGGTGTTCATCAGCATCGGCACAAGAGCCGTCCCAGGAGAGTTGATTTTCCGGGAAAACCAGGTAGGAAGGACGGGGAGATCGGCAGTGGATCCTGCTTGTCGTTTTGTGGCAGCGGTGCCACGGCCCAGCAGCCACGTGTGGCTCCGCTGCAGCAGCCGCATAGGTTCTGGTGGCTCCCACAGCCACGCACGGCCGCCGCTGCCTCTGAGCCCCGCTCCCTCCGTTTCCCTCGCTCTCAAGTTTTTATCTTGCGGACTGCTTCATGGGGTTAGGCTGAGGACCAGGGATACTTCGTGGGATAAAGTGCCATGGATGGTTATTTTATTATTGATTTTTTTTTGACAGAGTTAGACAGTGATAGAGAGAGAGAGAGAGAGGTCTTCTTTCCGCTGGTTCACCCCCCCCAAAATGGCCGCTGTGGCCAGTGCACTGCGCCGATCCGAAGCCCGGAGCCAGGTGCTTCTTCCTGGTCTCCCATGGGGTGCAGGGCCCAAGCACTCGGGCCATCCTCCACTGCCCTCCCGGGCCACAGCAGAGAGCTGGCCTGGAAGAGGAGCAACCGGGACTAGAACCCGGCACCTATACAGGATGCCAGCGCCACAGGCGGAGGATTAACCAAGTGAGCCGCGGCGTCGGCCCTTATTATTATTTACTTAGCAGACCAACAAAGGAGAGGCAGAGACAGGGTCTCCTCTCCACTGGTGCGCTCCCCGGATGGCCGCAGTAGCCGGGGCTGGCCCAGCCTGAGGCCAGGGGCAGGAACTCCATCAGGATTTCCCAGCCACGCGGGAGGGACCCAGGCACTTGGGCCTCGCAGGCGCATCAGCAGGAAGCAGGATCAGAAGCAGAGCAGACAGAACTGGAACCCGCATTCCAGGACGGGGACGCTGAGACAGCTTGACCTCTGCACCGCAACGCCTGACCTGTCCATTTATAAAACGGTAAATGTGCGTCTGCGATGGTGATGAAGCCTTCCGCCAAGGGGCAGCACGTGAGCCGCCTCCTCCAGGAAGCCGTTCCTGATCACCTGGACCAGGCTTACCGCCTCACAAGCCAGTGATGCCCGAGGACCCTTAATCTCTGTTAAAGTGGCTGTTCAATGTCGACGCGACGCGAGCCAGGGCGTGCCTGCCTCTCTCCTGGGAGCAACCCCAGTGCCATGCACCCGGCCGGCTGATGAGTTTTTATTGGACAAGAAAACGCAAAGAGCTGCAGAGTCCGACTTCTGGGTGAACTGGACGAGCACTAAACGCAAAGGCTACATGATAAGGAGGGGACTCCCGGACTGAGGGCAGCAGGACAAAGAAAGGCAGGCGGGAGGAGGGAGGGGCACTGCTTCCAGGAGATGGGGGCGGGGGGGCAGAAGTAGCGCAGGGCTGGGCCTGGGCAGCTGCTGTTTTCCCACAGGGCCAGTCATGAGCCCACTCTACAGAGGCCAAGACGAGCTGGAAGAGTGACAGTTGTAATGCACACAGCCTAGGAGAAACCGAGTCTGCGTCAGGCCAAGGGGCCGTGGCTTCAACACTGCACATCCTCTGCCCCTGGCCCACGAGGCTCCTGGTCACCTGCCCCGGGAGCAGGTTCTGAGCTTCTCCCGGGTCTGGCCCTCCAGCGGGCGTCTCCTTCCACGCGGCCAGCTGGGTGAGCCACCAGACAGAAAAGCCGATGACAGGTACGTGGGAAACCTGGCAGCCACACTCACCAAGGAGGAGTTCCTGCCCGTGTGGCTGCAGGCTCCTGGTGCCTCTGAGCGCTGCCTGGGGAGGAGCCAGCCAGGCCTGGCTGGAGGTGTTGGGCCAGGCCTGGCCAGCACCCCAGAGGGGGCCCCAGCGGGCCTGCAGCTTCAGCTCAGTGGTGGGAGCATGCACCCCGGGGTGGGGGTGGCCCTCCTTCCTCCCAGGGGCTGCCCCGTGGAGTCTTCCACTTCTGTGTTCCAGATGGTGCCATCCCAGAGAAGGGGCCTGTGCGTGCCCCTGGGGTGCAAGGACCTCACCAGCCCTGGCGGGTGTCCATGGCCCCCTGTTCCGAGACCCTGGCCCAGACAGGAACACGACGTCCTTGGCTCTCCTCACCCAGAGCGTCATGCCTTATGGGAAAAGCCACGTGACGGTGGAGGGCAGCAGCCCTGGGACCCTGCCTGGAGCCCGGAGACCATCTTGCTCACATCCCGAGCCCGCCAGGCCTCTGCGTCCACGCCCTGCAGCCAGCGCTGCTGACCCGGAGGTGGACAAGGGGCACGAGGGCTGTGAGTGACCTGTCCCGCCCTCCAGAGCTGCTCCAGCTGGGGTTCCCAACTCGGGGTTCCTGACTCGGGGCCTGCTGCAAAGCCTCCTGGGTCAGCCGACTTCTCCACACTTGCGTTGCTGGCTTTGCACTCCTGCCAGCCCTAGTCAGCTACAGGGCAGCAGCGCAGCCCGACAGGGAGGCCCAACCAGCTGGCGCCCAGAGGTGCTCAACCCTGGTGGATTTGCCGTAGAAGCACGTGGTGTCCACTGCCTGGGCCCCTGGATTCTCAAGTGGCCGTGCTCTTGGCTAAGGCTTTCGCAAAACGTGGAGGAAAGGCTGCTCCTGGGGTGTGGATCAGATCAGGAACACTGCCCGCCAGAGGGGTCCCCAGGTGGCGGTCACGGGAGGGGGAGGGGAGGGGAAGGGAGGAGAGGGGAGAGGAGGGAGAGGAGGGGGAGGGAGGACTGCGGGGGGGTAAAGGGAGCAGGAAGGGGAGGATGGAAGGGGAGGGATGTGGGAGGAAGGGGAGGGGAGGGGGAGGGGAAGGGAGAGGAGGGGGAGGGGAGAGAGGGGAAGGGAGAGGAGGGAGAGGGGGAGGAGGACCGGGAGGTCGGAAGGGGAGGGATGTGGGAGGAAGGGAAGGGGAGGGGAGGGGAAGGGGAAGGGAGAGGAGGGGTAGAGGAAGGGAGAGAAGGGGGAGGGGAGGGAGAGGAAGGGAGAGGAGGGGGAGGGGAGGGAGGACTGCGGGGGGGGGGTAAAGGGAGCGGGAGGGGGAGGATGGAGGTCGGAAGGGGAGGGATGTGGGAGGAAGGGGAGGGGAGGGGAGGGGGGCCCTGCTGCCACATATCCACAGAGCCAGGCAGCCACACGCCCCAGTCCCACACAGGAAGGCGTGGCCACCAACAGCAGCCCCCCTGCTCCACTGCAAGGTCACTGGGTCACGGGCAGCTCCTCTCAGGGGTCCTGCGTGGCCACGCACCCTCTTAGACCACAGACCCATCAAGCCGGGGCGCCCCCCTGCTCCGAGGGGCTGGCCCAACGGCCCGCTCAGCTGTTCACAGCTGCCGGCCCGCACCACGGCACAGCGGGGCCCCTCCCACTGGTGCGTGCCTGTGTGCTTCCAGGGGTGGCCAACACGACCCCACCCAAAGGACACAGTCCCCGGCCCTGAGGGGCCCACACCTGCTCAGGAACCCAGACTCGGGGCCGCTGTGTGGCACAGTGGGCTAACCCGACTCGAGTCCCGGCTGCTTCGCTTCCAATCCAGCTCCCTGCTAAGGAGCCTGGGGCCCAGCAGCAGACGGCCCAAGGACTTGGGTCCCTGCCCCCACAGGGAGACCGGGATGGAGCTCCAGGCTCCCGGCTTCAGCCTGGCCCCGCCCTGGCTGTGTGGCCATTTGGGAAGTGAACCAGCAGATGGAAGACCCTCTCTGTCTCTCCCTCTCTCTGTAACTCTGCCTTTCAAATAAATAAAATCTTTTTTAAAAAGAAAGGAGATGTGAATCGAAACATACAAGAGGATGTGAGGAGGCTGTGACCTGACTCCTACTGTGCCACGTTCTGGGGGAGGTGCCACTGCCGGATGTGAGGAGAGCTCTGGTTGCCAGAGGGGGGTGGGGGACATGGGGGGGGATGCAGAGGGGCGGGGGGGAGACGCAGAGGTGTTGGGGAGGACGCAGAGGTGCAGGGTGGGGGGAGGAGATACAGAGGTGTGAGGGGGTGCGCAGAGGTGCAGGGCGGGGTGGGGAGATGCAGAGGTGCAGGGCTGGGGAGGACGCAGAGGTGCAGGGAGGCAGGGCCCGGGGGACTTCTCCGGCCCGGACAGGTTTCTGGGTGGCGCTGCAATGGTGGCTCTGCGGTTCCGTGTTCACCCAGGCCCACAGAACACGCCACGCCACGCGAGTCCCTGCACGGAGACCGTGGGCGTCAGGAACGATGCATGGGCGCGGGCAGATCCGCCGGAGCCGAGGGGCTGGGCTCCTGCAGGTCGCTGGTGACAGGGACGCTGGGGGGTGGGGCGGGGGCCCGCGGGAGCTCTCTGCACTTTCCACTCCATTTTTCCACAAACTAAACCTGCTCAAAATAATCAAGCCTATTAATTAGTTTGAAAAGTGCACAGCGAGGAAAGGAGGGGGGGTGGGGAGCGATTCTGGGGTGTTTCCTTGAAAAGGCTGAGTGGGAAGGCGGGGGAGGGGGCCGTGGGGAGGAGGAAGCTGGGGGGGCCGCCATTTTCCGGGCTTCCTCCAAGATCCCTCTCTCCCCGACCCCACCCCAAGCCCCCTCCTGGGTCAGAGACCCCCAGGAGAAGCCCCGAGAGAGCAGGGTGGGGAGGAAGCCTGGGGGAAGCCGGCCTGCGAACAGGGCTGCCGTGCAGGAGGCGCAAACCACAAGTGCAATTAGTCAGAAAGAACTGGAAATTAAAAACGGATCCGCGCCGAGGCGGGGGGAGAGCCGAAGCTACCGCAGCCCCCAAGCCGGTTATGAATAATAGAAATGCGGCGAGAGGCGGTGCAGCCGGAGCACAGGTAATTAATATGTACAGGAGCAGAGATGCACTCAGAGAACAGCGAGAAGGAAAAACATTTCCGGGAAGACTGACACGTTTATTATTTTCTCACGTAATTACCTTATTGTGGGGCGTCTGTAATGGAGCGCATTACAGACGCTAAGCACCTGCCTGCTTGCCCGCGGACCAGGGCAGAGCCTGGCAGGGGGCTGCCGGGGGTGGGCGGGGGTCCTGAGCGAGCCTCCCCCCGCCCCGCCTCCCGAGACCCTCCCCAGCTCTGTGGGCCCGCAGCCACGCGACCCTGGGAGCAAGCCCTGGAGACGCGGCCCCACCCGTCCTGCGAGGGAAGCACGCGGGACCGGAGCTGCACGCGCTGGGCGGAGGCCTCAGCCGTCGGCCCCCACCATCAGGACCAGCCCCTGCCTGCACTCTCGGGTTTGCTGAGGGCGCTGGCGGGGGAGGCAGGCTCTGGTCTCCGCTGTGCGCGGCCCACGACGGGAATGCACTACATCGGTGAGACGCCCCGTCCTCACCCGCAGGATCGGGCCCGCGAGGGTCCCTTCCGCGTCCCCTTGGCGGGGGTGACGAGGCCTACACAAGGGAGGGCCCAGAGAAGATTGGCATTTGGATCAGCCAACTGTGTGGGGAAGGCCCGCCCTGAAGGTGGGCTGGTACCCATCCGATTGGCTAGAGGCCGAGACGGAACCGGAAACCTGAAGAAGGGGCTGGTGCTCTCTTTCTCTGTGTCCCTCTTCCTCGCTGGCTTCTTGTTTTACCACGTGACCTCTCCCTCTTCCACACGAGGCCACCCAGACTGGGTTGACCCGGCCAAGTCAGCTGTCCCCAAAGGGCAAGCCAGCGAGGGTCCCCACGTTGGGTTCTCGGCCGCCAGCCCCTTGTCTGACAGGCCGCCCAGCCCGCGCCTCCCGCCGTGGCCACAGAACCTGGGCCGCAGGGTCCGAGGCGGGCAGCGGGGCCCCTGGTGCCCCCCGCCTCTGCTGCCCCGCGCCCTGTGGCTCAGCGCACGGTCGCTTCGGGCAGGAGGCATGCCCGGGCACCGTGTCCCTTTCTTTTCCAACATGGTGGAGATGGGCGAGGTCTCCAACAAGGGAAGACCCCTTTGCAGTCAGACGGCAGCTGGGGACGGGGGCCACCTTGAGGCCTTCAGCCGCGGCTGACTTGCCTTGGCGTCATCTTCCCTTGGCTGTGGCCGTGCTGCAGAGCAGGTGCACCTGGCCTCTCCATGCAGCTTGGGCTCCCTGCCAACATGGCGGCCATGTTCCTGGAACAAGCGCGTGGGGCCAGCAGGAGCTGGGGCCTCTCTAGTCCCAGGAGGGAGCGTGTGCAGACGCCACCTCTGGATAAGGGAGTAGCAAGGCTCTAAGCGAGCTGGTGGGCTGGAAGCATTGTTGTGGCCACTTGGGGGAAAAGGCATCGGCCATGTGTGGCCTGGAGGGCGTCTCCTTGGCCCCTGCGCCTGCGCCTGCCACTACTGTTTCCTGCCACACGCAGTGCCATTATGAACTCTTTAATCTGGCCCGCATCTTACTTACTTTAGGGCTTTGCCTGTCACTGGTACTCACTCGGTGTTTGCCAAGTAATGACCGAGTGAGGGACAGAGCATGACCGCCCTGGCCTATGTGGAAGACCAGATCTCCCCAGACCAGGCCAGGCATTTGGGAAGACAGCCGCTGCCCAGGGGAGGGGATCAGAAGCAGCATCCGCACCCAGCACATGCGAGGGGACGTCGCAAAGCTCTCGGCGGGGCTGGCATTGTGCTACAGCAGGTTAGGCTGCTGCTTGCAACGCCATCA
Source organism: Oryctolagus cuniculus (assembly GCF_051225735.1). Taxonomy (NCBI): domain Eukaryota; kingdom Metazoa; phylum Chordata; class Mammalia; order Lagomorpha; family Leporidae; genus Oryctolagus; species Oryctolagus cuniculus. Next base: position 6,277,364 of record NC_142883.1, on the reverse strand, counting down.
TCGCACCCTTATCAGAGCCCTGGTTCAACTCTCCATTACTCTGCTTCCAATCCAGCTCCCTGCTACTGCACCTGGAAAACAGCAGAAGATGGCCCAAGCACCTGCGCCCCTGCCATCCGTGTGGGAGACCAGAGTGGAACTCCTGACTCCTGGCTTCAGCCTTGCCCAGACCTGGTTGCAGCCATCTGCGGAGTGACCAGTGGATGGAAGGGGTCTCTCTCTCTCTCTCTTTTTCTCTTTGTCTCTCTCTCCCTCTCCCCCTCTCCCTCTCCCTCTCCTCTCTCTGTCTCTGTGTTTCTCTTTTCTTTCAAATTAGTAAGTCTTTTTTTTTTTTTTAATTTTTTGACAGGCAGAGTGGACAGTGAGAGAGAGAGACAGAGAAAGGTCTTCCTTTGCTGTTGGTTCACCCTCCAATGGCCACCACAGCCAGCGCACTGATCCGATGGCAGGAGCCAGGTACTTATCCTGGTCTCCCATGGGGTGCAGGGCCCATGGACTTGGGGCATTCTCCACTGCACTCCCTGGCCACAGCAGAGAGCTGACCTGGAAGAGGGGCAACCGGGACAGAATCCGGCGCCCCGACAGGGACTAGAACCCGGTGTGCCGGCGCCGCAAGGTGGAGGATTAGCCGAGTGAACCGCGGCGCCAGCTTCAAATTAGTAAGTCTTAAATAAAAAGAACAAAAAGTTCATCGAAAAAAAGATGAAATTAAAATATAAGTGTATTTTTGGTGCCAAAGTAACTTAAAATCCATGCACAGGTTTACTACAATATGCCCTTTCCATGAGTTTTTTTTTTTTTAAGATTTATTTATTTATTTGAAAAGCAGAGTTACACACACACCCACCCACACACACACACACACACACACAGAGAAAGTCTTCCATCCACTGGTTCACTCCCCGGATGGCCGCAACAGCCAGAGCTGTACTGATCTAAAGCCAGGAGCCAGGTGCTTCCTCCAGGTCTCCCATGCAGGTGCAGGGGCCCAAGCACTTGGGCCATCCTCCAATGCTTTCCCAGGCCACAGCAGAGAGTTGTATCAGAAGTGGAGCAGCCGGGACTCGAACCGGCGCCCATATGAAATGCCAGCACTGCAAGCGGCAGCTTTACCCGCTACGTCACAGCCCTAGCCCCTCCTTTGAGCCCCCGCTACGTCACAGCCCTAGCCCCTCCTTTGAGCCCCCCCCCCGTACATGCCCCCTGCAGCCAGCATTCAGGCAGGTGTGCGCAGGTGCAGAGCAGGTGCAGAATCCTCCGTGTGTCCCCAGCGCCACCTGTGTCTTCCTGCCCCTGCTTAAACTGCCCAGCAGTGGCCTGGAAAGTGGCCCACAGAAGAGGTCAGGAGTCCCTGGCCTGGAAGCTCAGGGAGCCGGGTGGGAGGTGCAAGGGAGGGGGCGGCGAGGCTGCTCCCGCCTCCCCCACCCCCATCAGCCACGGAGGGCGGAAATAGGCCTCTCCTCTCCAGCACGCTTCCCCAGCTGCCTGGCCCGAGTGCCAGGCCTTTGGAACAGTTGTTTGCCTGGCCATTCTGCGGGGCAGCTCCCCCGTGGGCACCCGGCGCCTCCGCCTGACAGGCTGCGCACGAGGGGCCGGGCTCGCACGACGGTCATACGAACCATGAAAGTGGATATTAAAGGCTTTATTACAGGGTGAGGACTGCTAATTGCAGCGTTCCTTTCAGGAAGCCGGAGCTGATGAGTTGAAGCCACGGCACCCAATTATTATAACTCTGTCAGCGCGGGGCTGGGAGAGGCGGGGGAGGGGGCAGCAAGCCGGAGGCACAATTACCTGAACTTTATCCAAGGCACTCGCGCTGCCGGCCTGGAATTTTAAAGGGAGCTTGGTCGTGCTCCCAGCTTGCTCCCTGTCACGGCCTTGTCGCTGTTGATTACCGAGCCCCAGGCCTTCCCGGCCTGCCTGCTGGCTTCGGTGGACATCACCCAACGCCTACACCTTCCCTGGTCCCGCCGGCGACACGGCCCCTGTGCTGAGATGGGCGGCTGTCCAGGGCCTCTGGAGAGGAAGCTTGCTCGCCTCTCCGTTTTGCAAGCGAGAAAAGCCCAGAGAGCACGTGGCCTGACCCTGGTCACTCTGCTGCTTAGCAACAAGGGGCAGTCCCCCCCCCGGGGCCCCTGTGGTCCCCTGGTTCCCGCCGAGCGCTCGGGCTCCATGTTGCAGCCCCAGTCTCCCTAGAATTGCGGGGCAGGGGCAAGCGCTGGCCCCGTGGGAGTGGACGCCGGACAGTCTACAGCTGTGTTCCTGGATGAGGGGAAGGTGGCCCTCGCTGAGGCAGTTTGAGAGCCCAGCAGAGCTCCCGGCCCACGCTCCACGCAGATCTGGTGCTTCCAGACACGCGTGCACTGCGGCGTCGCTGTGTGGGTGGTGCCTGGCAGAGGCGTGCGCACGCGGCACCCCTGCTGCTTTAATCACGCAGGTAAGTGATTGCACACAAAAAGCTGATCCTACGAGGCAGGAGCTGCTGGGCGCCAGCTGAGCAGTGCAGGGGCAAAGGCTGGACCGGTCCCCGGGTCGGGGAGCCCCCATCAGGCACAGCGGCCGGCAGCGGGGTCGCTAGGAATTCAAAAGGCAACCAAGAGGGGTGGGGGGAGGGGGAGCAAGGTGGCACGGGTTGCACTCTGGTGGTGGCAGGTGCATGCCAAAGGTGGGAAGTGGGGGGAGGAGAGGAGAGAGAATGTCCTCGGGGGAAGAGATGGCTCAGTGCACAGAGTGCAGAGACCACGCAAAGTGAGGAGTGGGAGAGGGCCGCTCAGTCCATCCCCAGGGACAGCCCTGGAGCCCTGGCTCAGGTGGCAGATCCACAAACCAGTAGGAGTGATTAAAAAGTGAATGGCAGGGCCGGCACTGTGACATAGCAGGTAAAGCCGCCACCTTCAGTGCCAGCAGCATCCCATATGGGCGCTGGTTCAAGTCCTGGCTGCTCCACTTCCCATCCAGCTCTCTGCTATGGCCTGGGAAAGCAGTAGAAGATGGCCCAAGTACTTGGGCCCCTGCACCCACGTGGGAGACCTGGAAGAAGCTCCTGGGTCCTGGCTTCGGATCAGTGCAGCTCCAGCCGTTGCGGCCACTGGGGGAGTGAACCATCGGATGGAAGACCTCTCTCTGTCTCTCTCTGCCTCTACCTCTCTGTAACTCTTTCAAATAAATAAAATAAATCTTGCAAAAGAGGAAGGAAAGTGTACATCCTAAGTACTTTATTCCTAAAAGCCCCAGCCCAGAAACAGGAGCACGTGGCACATTCCTTAGTGGGACCCCACAGAGCCGTGACCGGAGCTGATGCTAGGGTCGAGAAACGTCCACCGCCCCATGAACGACTCCAAGAGACCTCTCATGCAATTAGCAAGGGGTTCATTGAACCAGCATGCTGGGGCTCTCTGAAGACGAAGGAACAGAGCCCCGCCGAGAAGTCAAAGGTCAGGGTTTTTATAGGGTTTTCAGAGACATTCCACATGGTACCATTTAGCGAATCACCTCACATCTCGGGGAAATCATTAGCAAATTAACTCACATTGCAGGAAACTCAAAACACGCGTGGGGAATTCAAAGGATCTCAGTAGCAGGAACGACAGGGTTACACAGCTTTGCATCCTCACACAGGTGAAAGATAAGGTACCGAAACTATACAAACCCCGCCCCACGGGGTTTCAGATTTGAAAGGAGGTTTAGGCCTGCAATTTTAATTCTTTCACTGACTATTGCATGAACTTGAATGGCACGCGCAGAGGGATGGCCCTGACACCATGGACAGGCTGTGTGGTGCCACTCAGGACATTCGGGGGCAGCTGCAACCAGCCATGGTGACAGGAAGTGGGTCAGAGGTTGCCTGGCTCTGTGGGTGGGGGTGAGGTGGGCTGTGAAGAGTCACAAGGACGCCGTGGGTGGTTTTGTGTCTTTATTGGTATCGTGGCTACGTGGCAAATATTCGTGTCAAAACTGAACAAATGGGGGCCAACGCTGTAGCATAGCAGATTTAACCTTGGCCTATAAGGCCAGCATCCCATATGGGAGCTGGTTCAAGTCCCAGCTGCTCCACTTCTGATCCAGCTCTCTGCTACTGCACCTGAGAAAGCAGTAGAAGATGACCCAAGTGTTTGGGCCCCTGCACCTGAGTGGGAGACCCGGAAGAAGCTCCTGGCTCCTGGCTTTGGATCGGCCCAGCTCTGGCTGTTTCAGCCATTTGGGGAGTGAACCAGCAGATGGAAGACCTCTCAGTCTCTCTCTCTCCCTCTCTCTATAACTCTGCTTTTTGAATAAAATAATAAATCTTAAAAAAACCTGAACCAATGGTATGTTCTGTTGTATGCAAATTATATGTTAAGAAAGTTAAGTTTGGAAGAAGTGAGTGGTCCATCCGAGTGCTTTTCCTAGATATGAAAATATACGCACGTCTGCCTCTGTGAGGAACTGTGCACCCTGGGTGTGTGTGTGGGGGGGGGGTGGACCAGAGCACCGCGAGGGACCTGGGGCGATGCCGACCTTGCCTGCAGGGCTTAGAGCTTCAGAAGGACAGCATGCTGTCCTGTGACCCTGGTCTGGGTTTCAGAGAGCCGGCTGCCCACCACGAAACCTCCCCTGAGTGTCTTCGCCCGCAGGGACCGCCCACTCTCTGCATTTATTGGTTGGCAGCAAGAGGAGCCCGATGAGGCTCTTCCTGTCTCAGCTCCGAACTTCCTTCTGCTCACGCTGGAGAAGCCGGGCAGCTCCACGTCCCGCAGCCCTCGCGGACGATTCGTCCAGAGGTTTAAGCTCTGAGTGAGTCCCGACAGCACCTGCCGCGCGGGCCTCTCGAGGGATTCGGGGAGAAAGCAGAAGCCAAGAGCCTGGCAGGGGGCTTAATAAACGAGAGCTCACTTTCATTATTATGATTATTGTTATTACTATGCTTTATTGATTGTGAGAGCTCCCTCACGTCTCACTATTTCTGGAATTAGATGCATTCTGCAGTCGATGTCATAATTGGTTTGGCAGTTGGTTTCCCTCCTGGTATGTATTATCAGGGTGCCCTTTGCAATCGGGGGTGTCTTAGACTCTGTGAGATACGGGAGAGCATCAGTGCCTCTTTGCCTTCCTTTGAGTCCTCGGCGATATTTAACCAACATTAGAATCATAGGAAACTCAGGCTCCGTGGTATCGCCACCACTACCCCAGCAGGAACACGGTCCATCTAACGCAGCCGTCACTAAGGGGAACCTGCCACCGGTGGCTTCCTGGGTACCACTCTCTCTGCTCGCTGTTGAGCCGCCGCCTCCTCCCTGCGTGGCCACGGCTGGACCCCGCTCTCCTGCCGGGTGACTTCCACCCGCCCTCAGCTTCCCCACCCCCGGCCTCCCCTACAACAACCATTGCACACATGCAGGTGATCCCTCACCCCTGCGTCTGTTCCACCATGCCATGGCCATCCCATCGGGCATTCAGCCACCGGGTTCGTGTCAACAAGCCACGGAGCCAACCCCGGCGAATGCCTACAGCACAAGACTGCTTTGGAAATAAAACAGGGGTTCTGACTAGTGACGGGGAGGGGGGAGACCCAGCCCGGGGAAAGGAGCGGAACCAAGGGAGCGCGGGTAAGGCGCTGTTGTCAGCATGGCCGCCGCCGCGCCCCCAGCCCCGGGGACTCTCACTAGTGCCGTGTGCTGATGGACGCACCGTCCCCACGGCTCTGGGTTGCTCGGGGTCTGACTCCCAGTGTTGCCTGGCTAGACTCAGGCGCGTGCCCCGACCCTGCTGCTGGGGAGGGGGGGAGGGGTGGTCCTCTTTGGGCACCTGCCGCCTCTGCCTGCCGTCCAGGAGGCATCAGAGCGCAGACATCTGTCACTGGAGAGGGCAGCAGGGATGTGCTAGACAGCTAAGGAATGGCCGGGGTTCACTGCTGTTGATTTCGGGGTGCTCACATCTCCAGCACCTGGGGGCGTCCCGTGTGGCATCTTGTCTGACTTCAGGCACGCGGAGACTTGTCAGTGCGGTGGGTGGAGGAGCCAGGCGGGGCCAGCAGCGAAATTAGTCCGGTGTCCTCCCGAGCATCCTTCCTTAAAACGTAGTCGGCAAAGCGGCCAGCGTTGGGTCTGCCCAAGCCATCCCTTAGAGCGCGGCCATCCCATAGTGAGGCGCCGGTTCAAATCCTAGTCTTGGCTGTTCCACTTCGCATCCAGCTCCCTGCTGCCTGCCTGGGAAGGCAGTGGGCGATGGCCCCAACACTTGGGCTCCTGCTTCCCACGTGGGAGAGACAGATGGAGCTCCTGACTCCTGGCTTCAGCCTGGCCCAGCTCTGGCTGTTGTAGCCATCTGAGGAATGAACCAGTGGATGGAAGATTGCTCTCTTTCTCTCTCTCTCCTTCTCTCTGTCACATTGCCTTTTAATTAAATAAGTAAATCTTTAACAAGAAAAAAAAGGAGTAGCTACAGCATTGTATTACAGTAGCTGTGAGAGATTTTCCGGAATTGTGAATTCCTGTGTGTCAAGAGTATGGTCCAAGCTGGCACCGCGGCTCACTAGGCTAATCCTCCACCTTGCGGCACCGGCACACCGGGTTCTAGTCCCGGTCGGGGTGCCAGATTCTGTACCAGTTGCCCCTCTTCCAGGTCAGCTCTCTGCTGTGGCCAGGGAGTGCAGAGGAGGATGGCCCAAGTGCTTGGGCCCTGCACCCCATGGGAGACCAGGAGAAGCACCTGGCTCCTGGCTCCTGCCTTTGGATCAGCACGGTGCGCTGGCCGCAGCGCTCTGGCCGTGGCGGCCATTGGAGGGTGAACCAGCGGCAAAAGGAAGACCTTTCTCTCTGTCTCTCTCTCTCACTGTCCACTCTGCCTGTCAAAAAATTAAATAAATAAATAAAAGCGTATGGTCCAGCTCCTAAAACCCTGAGTTCCCTCGCCTGATACGTAGCAAGCCGATCACTGATCGGGGATGATGGGGAAAGCAGGTGTTTATTTTGCAATGGAGCAGGGAGTCAGCGGCTGTTGCTCCATTCCTAGACTCCCCGAGGGACTAAGGGGGCTGACTCTGACGGATGAGAGCAGAAGTCGAGCAGGGCACGGCCAGCTCCCGGGCAGGTTACCTGGCGATGTCCGTGCCCTCCCCTGGTTGTGCTGTCTTGGTCAAGGGCGTGGGGCCGTCTGCAGGCTGGGAGTAGATTGCGTCTTCCTTGGTTTGCTGCGGGCCTAGAGCTCCTGCAAAGCATCTCAGAACAGAGTCTGGCGTTGGTGTCAGCCGTGGAGGTGAAACTGGGTTCCCCGCCCTGGGACCTTACACCACTCGCTTGATTGATTGCGTTCATCTATTAGTGAAGGGCTGGCTGTCAATCACCAAGATGGAGATACTGCAGCCAGGGGAGGGGCCGGCCTGATAAAGTCTACTCCAATGACTCAGGGGTGAGGGGTCTGGCTTTAATACGCACGGCCAACGAGGGCAACATTTAACCAAATGCATTTTGCCTTCTTGCTTAATGATCGCTAAAGCCGTTGGTCCTTGGAGGAGTGGCCTCAACCCAGAGCAGGTCAGAATTGCAAGTTCTGGGGCCGCTCCCACACCTGCTGCCTCAGGACCACGCCCCCACGCCCGCAAGCCGCCCCCGATAGAGTCCAGCCCTTGGGCGTCACACACGCCTTGCAGGTGAATCTGGTCCAGGCTGAGGTCTGAGGACTGCACTGGTTTAAGCTTCACCTTGACTTCCTGGGAGAATCACCCAGGGCGTGGTTAGCACATCAGTGCTGGGGACCCAGCCCAAACCAGCCCAAACCAGCCCAAACCAGCCCAGCATGCCTGGCGAGGGAGGGGCTTTTTTTCAGGCACCTCCCAGGGTGCACGAGGGCAGCGTGGTTAAGGGCGTGGAGGCAGCGTCTCTAACCCTGCCCCTCTCTCATCTCCCTTTGCAGGGGAGGTTGTCAGGTCTCCTACCTTGAGACTTTTTTTCTTTAAGGTTTATTTGAAAGGCAGAATTAGACAGACAGAGACAGAGAGAGAGAGAGAGAGAGAGATCTTCCATCTTCTGGTTCACTCCTCAAATGTCCATAAGAGCCAGAGCTGGGCCAGGCTGGAGCCAGGAGCTCCATCCGGGTCTCCCACGTGGGTGCAGGAGCCCCAGCACTTGGGCCGTCGTCCACTGCCTCCCCAGGTGCATTAGCAGGGAGCTGGATCGGAAGTGGAGCACCAGGACACAGACTGATGCCCGTGTGGGATGCCGGCACCGCAGGCTGTAGCTTCACCCGCTGCTCCACGGCGCTGGCCGCCGACCTTGGGATGTGTGAAACTGACACTGCCCTGACAAGCCTCCCCGTCTCCACGAAGGCAAACCCAGGTCCGTCCAGGAGGGCAGCGGCTGCGGTCAACAGGTCAGAGTCGGCAGGTGGGGTCGTCTTGGGCTCAGCTAAGTGCCCTCCCCACCACCTGCCCAAAGCGATGGGAATCAAAGCGACCAGATGCTGTGTGGGCTCACAGCCGCTGTAAGTGACGGCGGCCGGCAGGTGCTTGGCCCAGGCTGTTTGCATTGCCTCCTGCTTGCTGGAGACCCGGCGGGGGGGGGGGGGGTCATCTCTGACCCAGCCTCAGGGTAGGAGGAGTCAGGACAGGTCAACCCGTCAACCCCGGTGCTGTCTGCCCGCCTTAAAGGGGCAGGTGGCTCAGGGGTAGCCTGACCATCATCAGCATGCAGGAGAACCGCGCAAGAAGCACGTTTTGAAAACATGGTGCCCTCAGTCCAGGGAGAAGCAGGGTGGGGGAGGGGCTGGGAAGCAGGGTGGGGGAGGGGCTGGGAAGCAGAGTGGTTAACCCAGAGCGGGGCAGGGCGGGGAGCCGCTGGCCCTGGGGACCACGACCTTGAGGTTCGTCCGTGAACTCCATCCACGTGTTCTCTGCCCACAGGATGAGGCCTTTCCCAAGTCCTCTAAGCTCATCCTGCCGTTTTTAGGAAGCCGGAGTCAAGGCAAACCAGCCCCAGACACCCGCTCCCGGCGACACCGACTGATGGACGCAGCCGCGGTGGTAAGGGAGAGACCGAGCCCGGCCCTGGACAAGGCAGGGGTGACTGAGGTCTGTGCAAAGCGGGCAGGGAGGAGACAAAGGAAGCTGTGGGGAACGGGAAATGATGGAAGCGGGGGTCTCCTGGAAGCCGCGGGGCCAGGTGGGCTGGGCAGTGCACGACCGTGTTCTGGTGGCAAAGGCTCATCGTGGGGCCTGCGTCAGGTTTAAAGGCACGGTAGAGTGCGGGCGGAAGTCCAGCTGAAGACCAGCCGTGATTCTTAGCCCCGTGTTTGGGAGAGAGCCTGTTATTGCCACCACCACCCCGTGACTCCTGACCTCGCTGTGAACATAAGCGGCCAGGAGAGGGCATGCGGGTGTTCACAGGGGTGGACACAGCGGCATTGTGGCAGCCGAGAGAAGCCATGCAGACAAAAAGGATCCAATCCTGGGCCGGCTGTGGCACAGTAGGTAAGGCTGCCACCTGCAGCACCGGCATCCCACATAGGCGCTGGTTCAAGTCCCAGCTGCTCCACTTCCAATCCAGCTCCCTGCTAATGCACCCGGGAAAGCAGTGGAAGATGGCCCAAGTGCTTGGGCCCCTGCATTCATCTAAGTGAGACCCTGATGAAGCTCCTGGCTCCTGGCTTTGGATCAGCCCAGCTCTGGCCGTTGCAGTCATTTGGGGAGTGAACCAGCAGATGGAAGACCTCTCTCTCTCTTTCTCTCTCTCTCTCTTTCTCTCCTCCTGTGTCTTCTCTCTAAGTCTGCCTTTCAAATAAATAAATAAATATTAGCAAAAGAAAAGCTGGCATTGCCTCAGCTCTAGGCCAGGAACGATACCAGGACTCGCCGTTTGAGCTGGCGGAGGAATAACGAGATTTCACATCCTGCACCTCGTCTTGTATGTGGCACGATGCTTAAGGAAATGCGCTCCCTCCGTCCACTGTGCCCTGGCGCGAAGTCCCCTGTAACTGAAGACAAAGCCTGTGCCTGCTGACGCCCCGGGTCTCCGGGGTCGCGCTGGTCCATGCGGCTGCGTCAGATTCCCCCTCTCCTAGCGTGGGAGGCGGGAAGAGAGGTCACTGCCGCCTGCAGCAAGGCCCCCGAGCGGCAGAATCAAGCTATTGGGCCTGGCACTGGTCAGACCAGGCCCCTGGGAGTCTGAATGTGAGCCGGCTCCCTGGACAGAACCCCGTGTGCACCAGACGGGGGTTGACAAAGTTCTCCACCTAGCACACGCGTGTGTGTCCCCACCAGCAGCCTGAACGTCCATGCCGGCTCCATAGCAGTGCACCTGCCCCAGCCCTGGCCCCAGTCACAGGTCACCTGCGATGCCCCATTCTCTCCAGAACCACTCAGAGGCCGTGGTGCCTTAAAAACAATCATAAATGGTTTATCCGGGAGCTCAGTCCAGGTCTCCCACGTGGGAGACAAACTCAGCCGCTTGAACCTGCCTCCCGGGTCCTGCGTTCCTGCTGTGTCTTTTTGAGGTCACTGCTGTCCTACTCACTCCCTCCTCCCCCATTTTCTCATCCCTCCCCTCAACTTCTACAGACCTCAGCTTGTCCATTGCCCGCATTTTGTCCCGTGGGGTGATCTTCTTGTCCTGGCTTGTACACAGTGTCCTGGGCAGGCGCGCTGGGATGGCTGCTCACCCAGCATCCCAGATGGGAGCCAGTTCGAGTCCCGGCTGCTGCACTTCTGACCCAGCTCCCTGCTAAAGCCCCTGGGAAAGCAGGAGAAGGTGGCCCAAGTGCTTGGGGCCCTGCCACACACATGGGAGACCCTGATGCAGCCCCAGCCATTGCGGTCATCTGGGGAGTGAACCAGTGGGTGGGAGACCCCTGTCTCTCCCTCTCTCTGCAACCCTGTCTTTAAAATCTCTGACAGCCCCAGGGCCTTCTCAACATGCCCTAGCCTGGAACTTCAACCTAGGAGGAGTTGTAGGGTAAAGAAAGAAATTCTAGAACCCACAGGTCCTGTGACACAAAGGCTGCCAACATAGGGTGCCTGGGGAAGCTAATTAATTCTTTCAGGAACTAAGGAGCCCATGGGCGCACCAGGACTATACTGCTTCTTCCCGATCTGCAGGTTGTGGTGAGTTCCCACTTCATCCCGCAGCCATGGATCTCATCCTGCCAACAGCACTGAACATGGTCCTGGCACATGACGGCTGATCCAGGGACGGTTCCTGAGGGCTGCCAGCCCATCAACAAGATAGCAGTTGTTCCCACAATTCCACTGGAGTCCGTAGGGTGCCCTCATTAGCATACGGCCCCTCCTACAGCCCAGCTGCAGGTGGCTGCCATCCTGGCTCCTTTTCCAGCCCCAACTCAGCCAGAGAGACCCTTGTTCAGATTCATGTGAACGACTTAATGACAGGGGGAAGCCCAGGCCATCCAGCGTTTAAAGCCATTTAGGAAGGCTGGCGGGGGAGGGGCCGCCCAGGCCCAGTCCTCTCCCTCTCCAGTTCTGGGCAGCCAGGGCAGCCCTTTGATCCTTAACCGCTGAGAAAGCCTCCGTCTGCATATTAAGGTCAGGAAATTATCCTCTCACTTTGCTCATAAGTGGCCCACGTATTCATCTTGTGGAGCAAGAGCAGCCAGCAGCCAGCAGCTCTGTCCCCGTTTCTCCTGGCTCCTTGGCAAAGAAAAACCAAAGGTGCAAGGCCAGCAAAATCCCTGTCCCCAGAGAACTCAAGGATGAACAGGAGACAACGCAAGCCACACTGATGAGCTCATTCTCTGGGGGTAACCCAGGAGGGCTGCCCAGCGGAGGTGGCACTTCCTTGGGATTTGGAAGACCAAGAAGGAGTAATTTTTGCAAATAAATGGGTGTGAGCATGAGTGTGTGTGGTGGTGGTGGTGGTAGTGGGGATTACAAGCAGAAGGACCTGCCAGCTCCACAATTTGTACGAATACAGCGTCCTCCGTCCCACTCACCTCTGGAAGGTTCTTTCCTGGTTTGCAGATGATTTGTCTCCCAAACTCACACAGGAGTTGGAGCCCCAAAGGCTTCTGTGAAAGGCAGCGAGAGGGTGCACATCTACTTCCACTCTGGTGTTGAAAGGCGGTGTTTGGGGGCCGGTGCCGTGGTGTGACGGAAAAAACTGCCGCCTGCGTCACTGACATCCCATTTGGTCACTGGTTCAAGTCCTGGCTGCTCCACTTCCGATTCAGCTCCCTGGGAAAGCAGCGGAAGATGGCCCAAGTGCTTGGGCCCCTGCACCCACGTGGGAAACCTGGAAGAAGCTCCTGGCTCCTGGCTTCAGCCTGGCTCAGCCCTGGCCGTTGCAGCCATTTGCGGGGTTGAACCAGCAGATGGAAGATCTCTGTTTCTCTCTGTGTGACTCTGATTTTCAAATAAATAAATACATAGTTATTTACATACATACATGGGCTGCGACTAAGTCACTGGGGTGAGACCCTCACATGGCCGAGTCCTGGTGGTCGGGTGAGGAGAGGGAGCGGGGCCACGCACAGCCCGTGTGCCCCCCACCACGGAGGGCCCAGGGACGATCGTTCCCCCAGGAGCAGGGGCCAGGGTCACTGTCCCGTCTTTGTCAAGTGGGCACCCTCGGCCCTCTGGGGACAGGACTGGAAAACTGACCACGGCCTGGACAGCTCCACGCGGAGCCGGAGCAGCGCTCAGCATCCGCGCCCTGCACACCAGCGGCTGCCGGCGCCTCGTGGCTGTGCCGCCGTGGGGAGCGCCGCAGATCTGAAGGCAGCCGCAGAGCCGGGGAGCCGAGCTGCAGCCTTGGCCAGGCTTAAAAGCCCGGCTCCGGGGGCCTCTCCTGAGCAGGTCGGCCTCCCCCTCCCCTGCACTTCAAACCTCCTCCACTTGAGAGGGAGTGCGACGGGCGGGCGGGCGGAGTGGATTTAGAGCCTCCGTGAATTTCGAGATGAATAAGAACAATCGCAATTAAAATCAAACGGCTCTGCTCTCTCTCAAGGAGACCCTGGGCCCGGCGCGCCTGCAGTCGCAGCTGTTCCTTAACAGGCCTTAAATGCTGCGCGCACAGACTGGGAGCTGACATCTGGGGACCGCCGCCACCTTTGAAGCCAGTGCTGCGCCGGCTTCCGCGACGGGAGACCCAAACCCCGACGTTAATTACCCAGGAAAGCAGGAAGGGGCCCCTCCCAGACAGGCCCTGCGCTGCAATCCAGTCCTCTCTCCCGGCTCCCGGCCCCTGGGGTGGGCAAAACACACTGCAGGTGGCTCTTTCCGGGGGCTGGGGGGAGGTGAGGATAAAAGGGGGGGCAGGGCTTAGGAAACCCTAATGGATGCCAGATACGGAGTCCCCCCCCCCCCAGTCAGGGGTTTCCGCACTTCTCTTTGATCTTGGGACTCCCAGGCTAGGTGCTGTGAGCATTACTCCGGAGCTGAGGTTACCAAGCCGCTCAAGGTCCCACAGCTCATGCTTGGCCTGGAGCCTGGGGTCTGGAGCCTGGGGTCTTCAGATTCCACACAGCCGGCGGGGTGGGGGGGTGGGGGTCCCACCATCGGCCCCAGGGGAGCCAAGGAGGCAGGTTCCCGGGATCCGAGGAGAGGTCTGTCTGACCACTTCCTCTCCTCCTTCTAGAATATTCCTCAGGATCCCCAGACGTTTTGCAGGCCCGGAACACACAGGCGAGGGGTGGTTCAGAAGGGACTGCCTCTTCCGTCGGCTGTTTTCTGATGCGGACGATGTCCGAGCGCCCTGGTCAGGGCTGGTCAGGCATTTTCCGTTGGTCTGGAAGAAGCGCTGACTCGCGGCTTCCTGCCCGGCAGGATTCCAAAGCTGGAGCCTGGCAAACCCGGGGGCACCTGGGAGGGCGGAGTCTGGCTCTGCCCCTGGGTTCAGCGTGCACACCATCCTCCCTTGTCAGCCCTTCCATCCCAGGGGAGACCCTCGGGGTTCGAGAGCGCTGGGCAGCTGCGCTAGGAGGCTCTGCGAGTCAGGTGCCGGCATAGCCTTTCCCACGCAGCGTGTTTTCTCTCTTTCTTTCTTTTAAAGATTTGTTTATTTTTGAAAGGCAGAGTAGCACACACACACACACACACACACACACACACACAGCTCGTCCTTCGCTGGTTCACTCCCCAGATGGCCACAATGGCCAGGGCTGTGCCAGGCTGCAGTCGGGAGTCAGCAGCTCCATGCGGGTCTCCCACACTGGGTGCTGGGCCCAGGCTTAGTGCATCTGCGGCACGAGCAGGGGGCTGGCGTGGAGAGCAGAGCGACCTCTTCTCTGATGGGAGACGCGGGCATCGCAAGGGCCGGCTTAGCCAGCGGAGCCCCCGCTGCAGCCCCGCCTTGGGAGATTCTCCACCCAGAGCAGGTTTATGAGGGCGCAACCCCTTGGTAGGCTGGGGAGCAACTATGCAGATTCCTGGGCCCCACCCTGGACTCCGGAGAGGTGGAGGAAAGTGGGTGTTGGAGTCTAGTGAGCCCCCCAGGGGGTTCCTCCTCCCTCCAGAGCCGGGGTTCTGAGCCGGCTGCACCGAGAGTCACAGAGTCACGTGGCGGCAGTAGCGGAATCCACACCAGGGCCTCACCCTAGAGCATTTGCATTAGCGCCCGGGCTCCAGCCTGGAGCCACCAGCCAGGGAAACAGGACGCAAGAGGGGCCGTGGCAGGTGCATCTCCCAGAACCAGGGGCCACCACTCAGCGCTCCCCTGCCGGGCCGACAGCGGGGTGGGGGCCCTGCCCTGGGAGGGAGTCAGAGGCCGGGGACAGCGGGCCCGCGAAGCCGCTGGACACGGGTTTAAAGGAGTAGAGGAAGATGGGGCAGGCAAGATACGGGAGGCCGAAGAGGGCTGGGACCGGATCCGCCCTCAGGAGCAGCGGCAGAGGCTGGAGGTCAAGGTCTTCAGGAAAAGCAGGGCTGGGGGTGGGGGGCGCGCGGGGAAGACCTGACACAATGACGTCATGGAAGGGGGAGCCACTGGGGGGGCGGGGAGGGGGCACTGCTCCCTCCCAGGCCCACCCTCGCCGTCCGCGTTGTTCAGGGCTGTGCACAGGACAGGCTGAGTATCAATGCCAGGGCACGCTGCCCTCCTCTGCCTTCAGTCTCAGCCGACCCCTTGCTCAGACCCCCCACCCCGCAGTCCTCCTCCTCCAGGTGCACCAGGTCCCCTGTCCCCTCTCTCTGCTCTGGGTCTCTGGTCTGAAGACTTGCAAGGGCCGTGCTCCTGCCTCACCCTGTGCACCTGCTCCCCGCCCTGGCCACTGCCGCCCAGCACAGCTCCTGCTCCCCCTCTCTGCTCCCTCCCACAGCGTCGCGTCTCACAGGGGTTTCCTATGGGACGTGTATTTTCACAGGGCTAACACAGACCTCACGTTTGCTGTTTTCATCGAAGGGCCACGAGCCGGTCGCCACCCGCGTGTTCAGGCTGCTGGGAGCCAGCATGGTTCTCCATTTCCAAGACGTCTTCATCCCTGCCCCTCCACCAAACCCGGTCACTGCTAGGTGCCAACCTCCCAGCCTTCTGTGGCCCCGGCCCCTGCCGACTGCTGTGTTCTGTCTGCAGCGTGCGTGACCCTGGAATCATCACGGAGCGTGTGGCCTTCGGTGTCCGGCTTCTTTCCCCGCATGTTCTGTGTGTGAGGTCCTCCCGTGCTGCCACGTGTGCTAAACTAACCCCTTGCGCTGCATGGGTGACAACAGCCCACCGCCCACGCCGCCGGCGTTCTGTCCAGCTGTGTATCCAGGATCGGGTCCTCCTGCAAACCCACCCCTTCGTGCCGTCTCCATGGCTCACCAGCGTCTCTTACCAGCAGCCCCCCTTCTTTTTTGACAGCTTTTTGGAGACAGACATTGCGTGCCATCGACGTCACCCATTTAGAGTGCACTGGCTGGCAGTGCAACGTCTGCCCAGAGCTCGTGTCCTTCAGTTCTCAGTGCCCCGCCCCTCATCCGCCTCTGCCCCAGCCCTCAGCTACCGCGCGCCCACTTCCTGTCCCTGCGGGTTGGCCTCTTCTGGTCCTAGTGTTGCTGGACGGCGTGTGGCTGCCCTTCCACTAGTGCGGCGTGTCCAGGGGTCATTGGCCCAGGAGCAGGTGCCGGTGCTCACCCCTCTCTATGGCTGGGTGAGGAGACCACGCTTTGTGTTGCCGATGGGTGCTGTGTGTTGTCTTGGCTTTGCCACGGCCACCCTAAGCACTTGCGTACAGGTTTTGGTGTGGACACACGCTCTCATTTCTCTTGGGGCGGAACTGCTGTCTCCTGGGCTGACTCCATGGTGAGGTGCTTCAGGATCCACCAGACTCTTTATTATTATTATTATTATTATTATTATTATTAAAGTGAGAGAGGGAGAGAGAGAGGAGACCTTCCATCTGTTGGTTCACTCTCCAAATGGCTGCAATGGCTGGAGCTGCACCAATCCAAAGCCAGGACCCAGGAGCTTCTTCCCGGTTTCCCACGTGGGTGCAGGGGCCCAAGCACTTGGGCCATCTTCCGCTGCTTTCCCAGGCCATAGCAGAGAGCTGGATCGGAAGTGGAGCAGCCGGGACTTGAACCGGCACCCGCATGAGATGCCGGCACTGCAGGCGGCAGCTTTACCTGCTACACCACAGCACCGGCACCAGCAGACTCTTGGCCAGAGTGGCTGCCCTCCCTCCCTCCCTCCTACCTCTTTCAACTCTCCTGTAGCAGAGCAGCTGATGAGGTCTTGGAGTAATGAACTTGGAGTAATGACTGTGTTTCTTCCTTCCATTAGAAATCCGTCAGTGACTTCCGATTGTTCTTGGAGTAGAATAGGAACCGTCTCCGTGGCCCACAGGGCCTCAGCTGGGCACCGACCCCGTTGGAACCTTCTCTGCCCACTCCCAGGGTTCCCTGCTTCCTTTCCGCGGCTCCTCTTTCAGGGCGGCTGCAGGAACGCCTGCCTCTCTCGGCTCAGGGCCTCCGCCTGGCGTTAGCCTCCCACGCCGCTGTCACCAAACACCCCAGCCAGGCACCTGCAAAGCACCTGGCCCTCCTGGAGCCGGCGTCGGAATCCCAGGTGCCCGCAGGGCCACGCTCCCGCTGCGGGCTCGAGGGAGGCTCCCTCATCGGTACTCGCGGCCAACCCTGACAAGCGGGGCCAGCGCTGGCTTGAGCCGTCCGTCTCCAGCTTCTGCCCGTGCTTGTTTCTGCGTCTCTCCTCTTCCCAATACAGCAGGCGCACTGGACCCAGGGCCCGCCCTGATCCAGGATGACCTCGCCTTAGCTAGCTGCTTCTGCTGTGCCCAGGCTGCAAACCAGCGCCCTCCCGAGGTCTGGGACAGGTGAATTTGGGGTGCCGGGCGCCCTTCCACCCAGGGTGCCCCTGTTCCTCGTCTCTCAGCTCAGATTTCACCCCCACCCCCGGGGCCACCCCCAACCCCGGTTACCCTCCCCCAGGGCAGCTTTCTTATAAGCATTGGCACCTTCCCAGGCTGTCAAAGGGGTGGCTGTTGTCATCATCACTTACCCATCTCCCTGCAGGTGAGGAAGCTCCCAGGGGTCAGGTGTGTGTCCCCCCAGGTGTGTCCCCCCCAGGTGTGTGTCCCCCCCAGGTGTGTGCCCCCTCTGGTGTGTCACTCATTACTGGACAGCGGCACCCCTCCTGACCTTGAGCGCTCTCTGGGGCCCTGGTAGGAGAAAGGGAAGACCTGGTCCCGGGGAAGAGTCTGGGGTGTAAGGCGTCTGGGATCCAGGGCGGTCTGCCAGCGCCTGGGTGGGGACCTCCCGGAGCCCTGAGCGTGGCTGTGTGGGTCACAGGCGTCCCCGGTTCCATTGGAGCCCTGAGCGTGCCTGAGTGGGTCACAGGCGTCCCCGGTCCCCCACGATCCCTGAGTGTGGGTGCGTGGGTCACAGGCATCCCCGGTCCCCCATGAGCCCTGAGTGTGGGTGCGTGGGTCACAGGCATCCCCGGTCCCCCACGATCCCTGAGCATGGCTGTGTGGGACACAGGCGTCCCCGGTCCCCCTCCCAACCTCGGGGAGCATTGGTGCCTCCCGCTCTGCTGCCAGGTGGGGTTCGGGGCTGATGCTTCCCAGACGCTCAGCGGGGCTCCCAGGAGAGCAAGGCTGACTGGAGGCGCCCGTGGGTGACAGCGACCGTCCCCGGCCAGCCTCCTTCCCAGGCCAAGGGGCTGCTTCTCCCTGCACAGACGTGGATCTGGGGAGGGGACCTGGGGGCCGGGTCATGCCAGTGAGGCTCTGAAGTTGTCTGAGCAGCGCGGTGGGTGGTCACTCTGTGCCTCTGGGGAGGTGGAGGCGGCTGCGGGAGGGGCGGCTGCAGGGGCATCGCCCCCCCCGTCCCCCGTCCCCCGGCTGCTCTCTCCTACCTCCCACGCTCTCCACGCCAGCAGGCGCGGTGTGGCCGGTGTCTGGAGTCCTGTGGCTGCTGTCTGGTTTTAAGGCACCTGCCAGGACCCGAGTCGGGCACAGGTAAGCCAAGGTGCTAGGTTGCATATCGGCTCCCCTCCTCCCAGCCTTTGCAGTGTTGCCTCACGGACAGAGGGGGCGCATCTCCCACCTGTGTGGCTCCTCGGGGCTGCGGGACATGTGGCTTCCACAACGGGCTGCGCTCCAAGTCCAGGGGGCCGCCTCTGAAGGCTGGGGGAGGGGACTCTGTTCCCGGCCTCTCCCTCTGCCCTTGACTTTCCCTGGCCAGTAGCTGCCTCTCCCCATTCTGGGCCTCTGACTTCAGGCGTGTCTCACGGTCCGTCTCTGCCTGTCTCTGTGTCCTCTTGGCTTCCAAGGACCCCCGTCTCTGGACTCACGGCCCACCCAAAATCCAGGATCATTGCACCTGCAGAGATCCTGTTTCCAAGTGCAGTTGCATTCCGAGAGTCTGAGGCTCCAAACACACAGGGTGGACCCAGCGCACTCCCCCTTGCGTGGGAACAGGCTTCGTGTCCTGCTCCGGCCGACAGGATGCGGCAGACAAGAGCCCATGTCCATCCCAAGGCCATGACGCTGTCCTCTCGCTGGTCCAGCCCTGAGACCCCCTGCGACCTGGCCCAGGGAAGACAGGACACAGTGGGGGAAAGGGGCCCCCGCCATTCCAGCCGCGCCCGCTGAGGCACCCTTGGCCAGCCAGCCTCCCGCTTAAGCAGCAGCTGCGTGGAGGGACCCCGTGGGGCTTGGGGAAGTCCAGAACCCCCCGGGCCAGCTGAGTCCACCCTGAACCGGCACCCTCAGGTTCATGACCGCAGAGATGAGTTGGTGTGTCGTGATGGGTGGCAGATTCATAAGATGTGATTTGTTCTGGGTAAACAGGGCTGTAGGTGGTCAGTGACCTAAGACCTGGAGCGCCTGGGAGTGACTCGGCCACCCTCAGAAGCCACGAAACCCCGAAACCCAGCAGTGTGCCCACCCGAACCCCGACATCCCTCTGCGGCTCCTGTCACACGGAGCCACAGGCATACAGTGGTGCCTAATAAAGCCTTGGAAGTGGCAGCGGTGGTTGTGATCAGGGCAGAGGCCAGGATCCGAGCCACCAAGGTTGGGGGAGAGAAACCAGCGCCTTCCCGCCAGCCTCTCGGCGATGCGACAAGTCTGCCCGCCCCTCCTGGTCACGCGCAGGCCAGCGATGGGACCCCCACCCGGCCAGGCCGGCGATGGAGGGCCCGAGGGCCGGCCAGCAGCGGGAGCCTGGAAAATGCTGGCAGAAATTAATCCCTCGGCTCCAGGGTGTTATTTTCCCCTTTCTACCTGGAGAGAAGTGGGCTGTGAGCTGGAAATTTCCAGAACAGTGGGCTGAACTTTTTGTCTGAATGGGAACAACTTCCCTTCGAGTGCCACCATTTGCTCTACTCAATTCCGCCATTAAAAGACAATGGGCAATTTTCCGGGGACCTGGGATGGCGGCTTTGTCTAAGGAGGGAGCGTGGGGGAGTTTACTAACCTGGCCGTGCAAACAGGTTATTTAACAGGATTTAAACGCTGCGCTCGGCAGCTCAAAGCAGCAAGAGGCAGCTGGCAAGCCGAGGCGGCTCATTCCCCTTCCAGCACTTAATGAGAGACGGTAGGAAAAGCCAGCGTGGTAGGGAGAGGCAGAGACGGGGGACAGGGCCGGGCCCGACACGTGGGGAGGGGACCCCGGCGGGGCGAGAACACCCGCGTTTTTAAAAAGCTGCTGTTAAACTAGGTGTGGACCCGTGCGTTCAGTCTCCTCCCACAGCTGTAAGTCTATGGGTGCTCAAGGATCTCAGCGCGTGTTAAGCCAAGGCAGATACCAACCCTCGCGGGCTTCCTGGAGGAGGCATTCGGTGCAAAATCTTTACCGAACATTTTGCGGCTTCTGCCGTCGTCCTCTATCAACACCCTCCCTCCCTGCTGCTGACTAAAGGCGGGAATGAACAGAATGAGAGAGTTCGTGTCTAGAGGTTCTTCCCTCAGTTTGCTCGTCTGTAAAATGGGAGTCCCCCTCAGAATTAGTGGGCGGGGAAAGCCTCTGGCACGGCTCGAGACACAGGTGAGCTGCCCACGGGCAGTGGTTTCTTTCCTGTCCCTTCTCGGTCTTGGCCAGGCTTCCTGGTCCTTTCTGGAACCTGCCTCTTTGAGAGGCTCCCCTCCTGGCCCTCAGCTCGGCGCGGTGCCCGAGAGCGAGGGCCGCGGCTGTGCTTTGGGAGCCAAGACTTGATTTCTTTTCTTTCTCTTCCTTCCTTCCTTCCTTCCTTCCTTCCTTCCTTCCTTCCTTCCTTCCTTCCTTTCTTTTTTAGAGGCAGAGTGGACAGTGAGGGAGAGAGACGGAGAGAAAGGTCTTCCTTTTGCCGTTGGTTCACCCTCCAATGGCCGCCGCGGCCGGCATGCTGTGGCTGTGCATTGCGCTGATCTGAAGGCAGGAGCCAGGTGCTTCTCCTGGTCTCCCATGGGGTGCAGGGCCCAAGCACTTGGGCCATCCTCCACTGCACTCCCTGGCCACAGCAGAGAGCTGGCCTGGAAGAGGGGCAACCGGGACAGAATCCGGCGCCCCGACCGGGACTAGAACCCGGTGTGCCGGCGCCGCAGGCGGAGGATTAGCCTAGTGAGCCGCGGCGGCCAACACTTGATTTCTTACCTCACCTATGGTGTGACTCCAAATCCGATTTGTTTGTAAAGATCTCTTTATTTACAAAAGGCAGAGTTACAGTGAGAGGTGGGGCGGGGGCGGGGGGAGATCGGCTGGTTCACTCCTCAAAGGGCTACAACAGCCAGTTCTGGGCCAGGCCAATGCCAGGAACCATGGACTCCATCTGGGTCTCCCATGTGCAGGCAGGGGCCTGAGTACTTGGGCCACCTTCTGCTGCTTTCCCAGGTGCATTAGCAGGGAGCTGGATTGAGAGTGGAGCAGCCGGGACTCGAACCAGCGCTCCGATGGGATGCCGGCGTCGCAGGCAATGGTTTAACCCACTGCGCCACAGCGCCAGCCCTCGAATCGGCTGTTCATCTACTTTGAATTCTCGGCTTCTCATCAGAAGCACAGGACACACTCCATAGAGCTGGGCGGCCCACAACGCCCTCCCGGGGGACCTACTCGGGCTGTGCGGTCAGTAAGTGACAGCTGTCCCCTCTCACCCTCCTGGACCGGGATCGTGAGGGAGGGGACCCCTTGGAGGACTGGACAGCTGTTCTACAGCTCCCATTGCTAAGAAATCTTTGTTCTTATTTCAAAAGCAGAAGCAAAGACGGCCCTGTCGGAGCCGCCCCCCGCTCCCCCCGCCCACCCCCCACCCCGTGAAGGCTCCCTCTGCCCCCTGGGCGGCGCCTGCACCTTCGGAGTGGGAGGAGACTCAGGTCCGGGCGGAATGTGCTCATCCTCACCCCGCGGGGCACCCCTTCATTCGGGCCCTGCAGAGCACGGCCAGGGGTTTGGAGGCGGATTGCATGGGGTGAGGGACGGAGGTCGCTCCTTGGCCTGTGCAAGGGGCAGGAAGCAGGCTCCTGCCCGCCTGGCTGCAGCTGGGGGCCGTGGCCTCTGTCCCCTGCAGCCTTCCTGCCCCTCTGTCCAGCGCCCTGCACACACAGTGTGGAGAGAGCTGGGAGGGGCAGCCGGGGGCAGGGGGAGGCAAGCAGGGGGTGCAGTGAGACAGCCCCCCAACACTCTTCCCAGAGCCCCCATCAGGACCCAGAGGACCCGTGTGTGGGTGCGTTTGGGGGAAGGCAGTCTTGGCTGAAATATTAGCATTTCATTGGCCGGTGGGCACGGAGGGACAGCCTCGTCAGACAGCCAGCGTGGACAGCAGACGCTGGGGCCCAGGGAGTTCAACCTCAGTGGTGAGTTTATGCGGAACAGAACAGCAGGACAGAGCGGCTGCCACAGCGGCCGGCGCGGGCCTCAGGACGGGTGCGGAGCCCTCGCTCGGTCTCTCACTGCGCTGCCGGCGACTCTCCGCATCATTATTTATTCATTGCTGCTCGTTAGTTGCCAGCAGATTGTGTACCCAGTGGCCATCTCCTTTGGGTCCATCCTATGCTCACGAGCGCGGGGGCCATGGCCGGCTCCTCCGTGTAATGCC
The DNA here is from genome assembly GCF_051225735.1 of Oryctolagus cuniculus. NCBI lineage: Eukaryota > Metazoa > Chordata > Mammalia > Lagomorpha > Leporidae > Oryctolagus > Oryctolagus cuniculus. Next base: position 6,254,931 of record NC_142883.1, on the reverse strand, counting down.
AAGCCCTTGGTCGGTGTGTTGAATGAATGCACACAAGTGTGTTCCTGCAACATCACTTCCACTTGCAAGGAAGTGAGCGGGCGATCGGCACCAGCACACCTTGCCCTGCAACTGGGCGGCTCTCTGTCTCCCTGGCTGCTGACATCCCGGAGAAAGCCAAGGGGACACAGCATGGCCCGCTCCAAACCCCGCAGCCAGGCGCACACGCAACTCCAAGGAATGTTCCATCGCTCTCCTCCTGGGCCCAGCAACGTGACCCAGCACGGCCAGAGTCGGCAGCGTGGACACTGAGCGCCCTTGGGTGTAGCAAATCGGCCCCCCTCGGCCAGCAGGGGCTGAGTTCCAAGTCCCGGCTGGCTCACGTGTGCCTCTTCCTTCCCCGCTCCCCAGGCCCCGTCCACATTGCACTGCCTCTGGAAGCGCCGGCTCCGTGTCCAGTTTGCAGCATGAACTCCCAGCCTCGTACACAGCCATTCTCCCTCCTACCTGGGGCCTTGAATCCAGGGTCGGGGGAGACGGGGGAACAAAGCACAGGGAGCCACACACAAGAACAATTGCATCAACACGGCTCTCAAACTGTTTTTCAAAAACCAAATCGGAGCTGGTGCTGTGGTGCAGCGGGTAAAGCCGCCACCTGTGACATCAGCATCCTATATGGGCACCGGTTCAAATCCTGGCTGCTCCACTTCTAATCCAGCTCCCTGCTATTGCGCCTGGGAAAGCTGCAGAAGGTGGTGGAAGTCCTTGAGCCCCTGCACCCACGTGGAAAACTTGGATCAAGTTCCAGGCACCTGGCTTCTGCCTGGCCAGCCTGGGCTGTTGCGGCCATCTGGGGAGTGAACCATCGGATGGAAGACCTCTCTCTCTCTGTCTCTACCTCTCTCTCTCTCTCTTTCTCTACTTCTCTCTCTCTCTCTGCCTCTCCTCTCTCTCTCTTTCTCTACTTCTCTCTCTCTCTCTCTCTCTCTCTCTGCCTCTCCTCTCTCTGTGTAACTCTGACTTTCAAATGAATGGATAAATCTTTAAAAAAAAAAAAAAAAAAAAAGAAAAGAAGGGTGAATTTTGCCCAGCCAAGTCCACAGACCCCCTGTGCTTCTCTTCCCAGCTCCCTGTCTCCCTGTCTGGTCAGGGGCAGCCCTAAAGACTCCAGGAAGGGAGTGTGGTGGGGTGAGGCGGCAACACCACAGAAAAATGAGTGAATGAATACTTACTTCAGAATAGAAACTAAAAAGACACAGGCCACTTGGACATCTGGTCTACCCCCAAGCCGTGTGGTATTGTAGGTCCAGAGTCACAAGCAAGCTGTGACAAAGGCCTCCTTTTGTATCTGAAAGCTCCCTGGGACCCCACTGAGCCCCTGTCCCAGGGCTACCCAGCTCTGCCTCCTCCCTATCCCAGCGACCCCTGGAAGCCCCTCCTGCCGAGGGTCTCTGTCTCTCCCCCCCACCCAGCACTTTGCGGAACACCAGCTGGGCCCCAAAACCTCACTGAGACGCTTGCGGGGGGGGGCACGTGGCCAGGCAGTGGGGACGTGGTGACCCCGAGCCCAGGGAGCGCTCTCTCTGCACTCTCCCCATGAGCCGCTGGGGAATTCCGGAAGGTCACAGAGGACAGGAGCCTCTCTGAGCCGGCTTCCCCTCCCCCTCCCCGCCCACGGCTCTCCTTGGCGGTCACCGGCGTGGGCTAACTCAGGACACTCTGAGGACCCTTCCCTGCCTGCTGCGGGGGCACCCGGAGGAGAACAGGAGCTCCCACCCTCCCTCCCAGGTGACAGCGCTGCGGTGGGAGCGCCCAGAGGCGTCCCCTCCTCGGTCCCACCCCCTGGCTCTGCACCCTGATCTCCGAGCCCTCAGCCCACCTGCTCCGGAAAAGGGGGAGAGGGTCCTGGCCAGTGGGGCTGCCTGGCAGGGGGACTGGGCACTTGGGGGCCTGGGGCGGGACGTTTGGCACTGCACTGGGAGCGAGAGGACGGAAGGGCGAGAGCTGGCGCGGACAGCTGGGCACGTCGCATAATTACAGGAGAGAGAGGAGGCCTCTCAGTGATCATCGCCCTTATTATAAAGCAACTAATTATTAGCCTGGCTCATTAGCAATTATAAATCTCTGACTCCAGAACTTCATTAAAAAAATGACAAGTTAGCACTTAATTATTTTCCCAACTGCCTGGATCCCGCTCAGCATGAACACCCCCCATCCCCCCACCCCCCGGCTTGCTGCAGCTCCCGGAAGCGTGTCCGTCTTCGGGGACTCTGCGGGGGCAGGGCCCGTGTGGCTCACCCGCCAGGAACCTGGGTGTCCCCCAGCGGCTGCAGTGGAGCACCCGGAGACGTGAGGGGGAGAGGAAGAGGGGGGACTGTCCTCTGCGCCCTGCTTTCTGGAACGCATAGAAGCCACCCCTTAAGGTCACCTCTGGGTGCCGCTGCTCCCCATTGCCACGTGGACCTGACGCTGTTGCTTTCCACCCGCGATGCACAGAGATCGCGACACCTGTCACGTAGGTCATGCGTGACAGCTGTCACATGCTCGCCCACAACTCTGCACAGCTCTACAGAGAGAAGGGGCCCAGAGAGGTGGCCGCCAGGCCCCCTGCACCCAAACCCTCCCCATGGCTGTCCTGGTGAGTCAGATCCTGACAAGGGGCGGAATGGGGGAGATGCGGGGACGAATCCCACCTGCTTGATTTACTTGACAGGCAGAGTGAGAGAGAGAGAGAAGGAGAGGCTGGAGGGGCCAGAGCTGTGGTGTAGTGGATAAAGCCGCTGCCTGCAGTGCCGGCATCCGTATGGGGCACTGGTTCGAATCCCGTCTGTGGGAGCATTAGCAGGGAGCTGGATCGGAAGTGGAGCAGCCGGGACCTGACAGTCACTCACGTGGGATGTTGGCTGTGGGGGCGGCGGCTTCACCTCTGCTCCACGGCACCGACCCCAGCGAGGCGGGGGCTGAGGCTTCTGACTGCGTGGTTCTAGCAAAGCACGGGTGGCTTCCTCCCTTCCTGGGCACCAGCTGAAGGGTGGAGCGCGGCGGAAGAGGGGGCCCCTTCCTGCCCCCCTCTCTCTCTCTTCAGGATCTGGGGGAGCCAGGAGGGGGAGACGAAGCGGGGACAGGCTCAGAATCCTCAGACCCAGAAGGAAGAGGCCACCCCCCCTGCCCTGTGCACGGGTCGGGTAAGATGAGCCCAGGACAGGGTCCCCCCGGGCTGTGACCATGGCTCCACCTGGACAGACCACGTGGCTACTCCGACTTTGCACCTGGAAAATGGGCGGGCGTTCAGTGAGGCGGCTAAGGCGCCGCTCGGGACACCCACGTCCCACATCAGAGTCCGTGGGTTCAAGGCCCAGCTTCTCCCTCCATTCCAGCTTCCTGCTCCTGTGGGCCCTGGGAGGCACAGGTGCCGACTCAGGTACTTGGGTCTTTGCCACCCATGCTGGGAATCCCAGGCTCCTGGCTTCGGCCTGACCCAGCCCCAGCTGTCGCAGGCTTGTGGGAGTGAACCGGCAGATGGGAGACGTCTGTCGCTCTGCCTTTCAGTTAAATGAATAAACAAAAATTAAATATATAAAAAATAAAAGTAAAGGGGTGTGGGCGCAACAATTCTTCCAGCTCTGACAGTGACATCCGTGTGGAATTCCCCACGGAATGTGGGGAAATGCGTGGTTTACATGACTTTCTGTAACAGAATCCGTGAAATTCCGTGGGAATAGCGCCGCTGGCTGAGGAGGAAGGAAGATGGGTGCTCCCGAGGAGCGGGGCGGCGAGGGGATTGGCTGGGGGACTCCCACGTCCCCGAGGGCAGAAAGCCTGGAGTCCAAGACAGCTGGACCCGAGCAGCCGTGGTACAGGCTGATCCGCGTGGGCCACCTCTCAAGTGCTCTCCCTGTATTAGCTCGCCTACCCGTCACAGTACCACAGACATCACCCCCATTGCGCAGACGGGGAAGCTGAAGAGAGAGCACCGGCCCTATCGCCCAGGAACAGGTGGCGCTCCACGGTCTCTCTGTCCTTGACCACTGGGCTACCCTGCCTCGTATTGGAGGGGTTGAGCCCGGTCTGTGGAAAGGGCGATGCAAGGGGCTCCCGTGGGAATACTGGATTCCCGCTGCAGCTCCCTCCACTGTGCAAAGCCCCTGTGCCATGGAGGGGCTCTCACCTGGAAATCAAGCCCCCCCACCCTCCCGGGAGGCACCCAGAGGCGGGAAACTGCACCCCACTGCTGTACGTGGAGGCGGGATCTTGGCCAGGCGATTGCAAGGACTGAGGCTGCAATGCTGGGGCCCTAAGTCAACGGGACTCTGGCTTAAGGGGCGGAGGTGGGGGGCCTGAGCTGGACACTCGGTCCCTCCCACCCTGCGACGCCTCTGGGCCCTGCAGAGACCCCACCCATGCGAAGGCCCCAACAGGTGCAGCAGCAGCACCTTGACCTCCCCGGCTGACAGAACCACGACCCCAGAACCTCTCTCCCCTGTGGGTGACTCAGTCTCCGGTTCTGGATTCCACGAGAAGACCTGGGACCACCCAGAGACCCGGCCGCTTGCTTCTCCATCCCCCCTGGACAAGGGCCAAGTGGGCGTCCTGTGGCCCAGGCTGCTCCGGCCTCCGCTCCGCTCCCCGGCTCCCGGGAGGCCCCTGTCCGGCTGCAGGCACCGCGTCCCTCCCGCCCGTGGGTTCCTGCGCCCAGTCAGGTGGGTTTTCCAGAGCCGTAGCAGGTGATGGCTGCCTGCCTGGGAACAGCCCCTCTCGGCAAACTGACAGGTAATTGGCCCCTAAATCCCCTGAGAGATCCAGAGAGGATGGGGAAAAATTACGGCAGTGGAACCGAGTCTTAAAAATTATATCACCCTTGCTGACAGCGTAATTACTCCTTTTTCTGGAGATTTAGTGCAGATCCCCAGCCTTAAACAGCTGAGGGATATTTTAAGGGCTCTTCTCTTCCCCTCCCACTCTTCCTGCTTCCCCAGGGCTGCCGGAGCCTGGGTCCCGGGCGTTTGCCAGCCTGCTCACCCCTCATAGGAAATACAGAGTGGCCACCCCTGTAGGGGGCGTGGTCAGTGGTGGGCGTGGCCACCCTGCAGGGAGGCGTGGCTGTCAGTGGGAGTGGCCACCTGCTGCAGGGAGGTGTGGCTGCTGGTGGGCGTGGCCATCTCTGCAAGGAGCATGGTTGGCGATGGGCATGGCCACCCACTGCAGGGGGCGTGGCCGTCAGTGGGAGTGACCACCTACTGCAGGGAGGTGTGATGGAGTCTGGGAGGAAGAGGCCTTGGCCCAGGACTCCCTGTGTGTGGGCCGCTCCCTGGCCACCTGTGTGAATGTCCAGGACAGTCAATGGGTGTCCCCTGGCAGACTCATCGCTGCCACCCAGAGGTCCGCGGCCCCCAGCAGAGACCATGGGAGGGCAGGTCTTACCCACTCATCCTGCATGGAGCAGGTGGCGACCCTGGGGTTAACCCCACCAGCCAGGAGGTGCTGGGAGGTGGCGCAGTGTCTGGGCGCGTTCTGCTTGGGCTCTCCCAGGCACCCCCGCGCCCGGAGCCGCAGGTGCCCCCTGGAGTAGCGGGCACCCCTGTTAGCACTGCGCCTGCCCTGTCTCGCGCTGCGACCAGAGCCTCCTCTTGGGGTCTGCTTTGGGAGATGCTTCCCCTGCAGTTCAGCCTGAGTGCTGGGCACACAGACTTGTCTGAAAGTGGACATTCTCTGAAAGCCTAGGGCGGTACGGACGCTGGGGGGGTGGGGGGGTGGGGTGGGGGTGGGGCCCCACTGGCCGCCTCAGTCTTGAGAGGCAGCGCCCCTCCCAGCAGAAGGAAAGGGCTCTGTGGACCTGAAGCCTTTTCCTTTTTTTTTTTTTTTTTTAAATTACTGGCAGAGAGATAGAGGCAGATAGAGAGATCCCCTATCCATTAGTCCACTTCCTCATATGTCTGCAAACAGCCAGGGCTGAGCCAAGTCGAGGCCAGGAGCCTGGAACTCCACCCAGGTCTCCCACGTGGGTGTCGGGGACCCGTGTACTAGGGCCCTCACCTGCTGCCTCCCAGGGTGCGCATTAGCAGGGCGCTGGAATTGGAAGCCAGGACTCCCATCCAGGCGCTCTTACCTGGGACGCAGCCACCCAGGAAGCCCAGGACCTGACCTGAGTCCTTGAGTCACAAGTGTCGGTCTCTGCAGGGGGCTGTCGCCCCTCCTCCTGCTCTGGGTCCTCCCTCTGCAGGGGAGGCTGAGACCCTCCTTAGCACGCCTGAGCTCCGGTAAGCATCGCTGTGGGAAGCTGGGCCCCGCAGAAGGGGGCATTCGTCCTGGTCAGCATTGTTGGCATCTGGAGTCAAACTCAGGCAGTCTGTCTTCAAGCGGCCAACAGAGCAGCCTCCGAGAGGCGGAGGCCGAGGGTGGGGGTGGAGTTTCTCAGGCCAGCGCTGGCCAGTCTTGGCTCTTCCCGAGAGGAGGCTCCTCCACACTGCGGAGTGGTCACCAAGCCGGGAGATGCAGCCGAGCACCCGAGCCGGTGGACTCAGGCCAGGGCAAAGAGCGTTTTTGGCCACCCTGATGTCCTAGGCTTCGCACTTGATGCGAGCCGGATTCCATCGCTTATGGAGACAGCTTAGGGGAGGCCAGAGCTGGATCCAGCTGGAAACGGAGCCCGGATCCGATCGGCCTTGAGCCTTCTCGTCTTGAGGTCTCCAACGAGATCCACGCTCCCGGCATTTCCGTGTGATCTCATCATCACCCCCCCCCAACCTGATCGTGCCCCCCGCTGCAGGACAGCTGGAGCCTGACACTGTAGGGCTAGCCAGCATTTATTAGGCGCCAGCTGTTTGCCCAGCACTGAGCATGTGACAGAATAACCTGCTCATTCCTCAGAGCAGCCCCACAGGAAGGTGTGCTGATCCCAGCCTTGCAGTGAGGAGACAGGCAGCAGAGTTTACCTGACTTGTCCAACGTCATCAGGCTTCTTTGCAGCATTGAACTCAGGCGGTCTGCCCCGGGCGGAGTCCTAACCACCTGTCACAGCCCTTGAAGCTTGGGGGCGTGGCCTTGGGAAGTGGCTTCTCCCACTCCAGCTCGTCCCGTCCCCAGGGAGGGTTGATGCTGAGCCTCACGTGTGGACTTGACTGGGCCACGGGGTGCTGAGACGTGTGGCCAAACACTGTCCTCTGGGGGACACCAACACGACTTGAATACGGGAGATGGCCCTCCCAGCCGGGGCAGGCCTTGTCCAGCCACGTGCAGATCTGAAGAGAACAAAAGGTCCAGGGAGGAGGAGTGCCCCTCCCACCTGGCCGCTGGAGCCGGCCACTGGCAATCGCAGCGTCACTTCCCGGGTTTGGGCGCAAGGCTCTCGGGCTGCAGGGTCCACCGGGGCGCCCTTGGTGCTCTGGCCTTGAACTCGCAGTAACTAGACCATCAGCTGCCCTGGGTCTCCAAGCTCCAGCTGGCTGACGGCGGGTCCAGGGGCTGCTTAGCCTTTGTTATTGCAGGGACCAAGTCCTTATCATGAATCTCTGTGTGTTCATACGTGTACACATGCACACACGTGTTTACATGCATATCCTACAGGTTCCGTTTCTCTGCAGACCCCTGGCTAACAGCGGGGCGGTGGGCTTTGCTCAGCTTCCTCTGGGGCATGGCCCTCGTCCCTGTCAACACCAGGAAGGCCACCGGCAGGGGCCCAGCTTGGAGAGATGTGGCAGCAAAGAGCCACTGAGGGTCTACACTGCATGAACCAATCAGAGCTGAGCGTGGAGAGAAACACCAGCAGGAAGCAGCCTCGGGTCTGCCCGACCTCAGGCCAGGGCACAGCACAGAGGCAGTGGCTGCCGTGTGCCAGCGTCACCCATCCCACTCCCTGTGTTGGGGAACGTCCCTGGTCTAGAATCCAGACATGCCAATCATGTGCTCTGCCAGCTTCCCTTGCTTGGAAATGAACTTGGCAGTCAGACCGTGGTTCCTGGGTCTGTTGTGTGGAGCTGGCCACAGCAGGGTGAGTGAGAGAGTCGCTGGCCACGGTGGACATGGCCACCGTCTGGTTCCCTACAGAGGCTGCAGTGGATCCTGGGTCCAGGTTCAGTGGCGGAGGTGAAGGGTCCTGGCCAGACCAGACCCAGGCGTGACTTTGGCTGTGGGTCCGCCTGCCTTGACACCAGCAGTCCTGCAAGTCCGTCCCCTTGCACGGGTTTGCTCTGCTGCTTGGCCAGTTTCCGTTGCTCTAATCTAGAACCGCAGCGCTGAGCCGGGCCCTCGGCATTCAACCCCGTCATCACCTGCAGCGCCTTCCCGGCCCCCAGGGAGGGTGGTGTTTCGGCGACCTCGCGGAGGCTCAGAGAGGCTGAGGAATTTTGCCCAGGCCACAGCGCTTTGGAAGGGGGAGGTAGGATTCAAACTCAAGTCTCACTGACTTCAGAGGCGCGGGATTCTCAGCTGCCCTAATTACACCCGCACAGCAGGGAGAAGGAAGCCCGCTCTGACGGATGGGCCTGGGAGGCAAACTCTTTCTGAGCTGGCCGCTGTCCTGCGCGCCTTCTACGCCTAACTGCAGCCCTAACATCGACTCACAAACTGCAGACCGGAGCTGCACAAGGAGTGGCCATTAATCCCCACTCAGGCGCTCCACACAGCACGCGATGATCTGCCTAAGGCGGAAGCCCATTGGTGCTGGGGAGCGGGGCGGGCACCCCGAATCCACAGCCTGCGGCACACTGTCTACGCTCCACCACCCAGCTGCGCCAGTCGCCTCGCGCCCTAATGGCTGCATCCAGATTTCGTGGTCGCCTCCGACAGGTAAATTAATGCATTGCCCCCCAAGCCATAGGAGGCACACTCGAGAGGAGGCAGACATCCGGAATTTAAAGCAAACAGCCCTGCCACGCCTCCCTCCTCGCAGCCCTGGAGGGTGAGCCTGAGCCACTCTCCTGGCCAGGGGGGTGCAGGCAGTCATTTTTCTGGCATTGATCCGTGGGTTTTCCATTTGCCGGGAGCTGCCCGGAGCACGGGGTGTGCAAGAAGAATCTGCAAGGCCTTCCCCTGACACCAGCCGCGCCGGGAGGGGCCGGGCAGCGGGCTGTGGAAGTGCAGAGGTGGCGGTAGGCAGCTCTGCGCGGGGCCTCGCTGTTAGTTTTGCCCCAGGGCAGCCGGGGTGGGGGAGCGGAGGTCTGGGTCTGGCCCCTGGTGGCTGGGGCGGAAGCTACAGGATTGAGGTCAGCGCGGGTGGTCGGAGGTACTTGGCATTCCAGGCGTGGGCTTCCTGAGAACTGGGTCTCGGCCCCAGGCGCTGCCTCCCCTCTGCCTCCCCCCTTGCCACCTGCCTCTGTGGCCGCTGTGCTCAGTGCTGCCCACCTGCCACCTCCCCCAATCCCCCCCTTCTGACCTCTGACCCTCCTCACTACCATCTTTATTGTCCCAGCAGGTGCTCCCTCTCTGAACTCAGGGGACGGCCAGTCGGCACCTCCTGCCTCGGGCAGCAGGGCTCTGTGTTCAGGACAGACCCCCTGAGTGGCCTTGCAACTGCCTCGCCTCCTCCCTGCCCCCACAGCCAAGCCACGCAGAGCAGCTTTGCAGTCCAGCCCCAGCTTGGCCTCGGTTTCTGTCATTTTCTGGTGGTGGCCACTGGGCCCTGGGCAGGCGGCGCAAACCCTCTGCTCCTGGGCTTCCTGTACCCTGAACAGCACCTGCCTTGCATATTCCAATGAGGTCAGATGAAGCCGGTTTTTGTTGTCAAAGATTTATTTGAAAGGCAGAGTTAGAGAGAGAGAGAGAAAGAGAGGTCTTCCACCTGCTGACTCCCCAAATAGTCACAAACGGCCAGGGCTGGGCCAGGCTGCAGCCAGGAGCCTGGAGCTCCACCTAGGTCTCCCACGTGGGTGCAGGGGCCCAAGCACTTCCACTGCTCTCCCAGGCACATTAGCAGGGAGCTGGATCAGAACTGGAGCAGCCGGGACTCGAACCTCGAACCGACACTCAGACTACATGCCGGTGTCGCAGGCGTACGCGCCACAGCGCCAGCCCCTAAATTCTTTGTTGTCAAACTCTGCTTTCAGGGGAAAACCTCCCCCCTCCCCTGCCGCCCAGGAACAACCAACCGCAGCTTTCCAGGGAGCAGGGCTGGTCCCTCGGAGGCCTTGGAGTCCTCGTGCCCCAGCGGGGTCAGAGGTGGGCCTGGGGTCAGCATGAGCGCCTGGGAATGGAGCGGATGGGATAGGGAGAGTAAGAAAAGGAACCGGCAAGGTGGGGGCGCCTCGGGGCGTGGGCTGACCATTGAGAGCTCTGCTGGCCAAAGGACTTGGTCACAGGGAGGGAAGTTGCGGCCCCCGTTGCCTCCCTCCACACCGCCAAGGCTTTGAAAAGCCCAAGCAGGACTGCGAGGGATTCCGCCTTAGTGTGCAGGGGTTAAGGACTTGAGTGCCCGTGGCCTGGGGCCCAGGCGGCGCGCACGGGATACTGGGAGGAATCCAGCCCAGCAACGGGGTCGTTCCACGGAAGCAGGATGGACGATTCCACAAGGACACAGCTGCGGGCTCCCCAGGGTGTGGAGGGGGCACAGGCTGTCTTCCCGGGGTTCTGAGGGGCAGGGAGGCTCCCTCTGGCACCGGCTGATGGGTCTAAATCCGCCCGGCTCCCTGGTGGTGCCCGGATGTTGACCCATCCCTGCTCCCACCCTGAGATGTGGTGCAAAGGTGTCTGAGGCAGGCCCCGAGACCTGCTCTGCCCCTGGTGTGGGGCTGACCCCTAGGCCGCGGGCTCCGAGGACCAGCGGCCAGGAGGTCCTGGCTCTGGGCCCCCTCCCTGGCCCCCAGCCCAGAGCCATGTGTGAGCCGAGTGAGCAGGCTGTATGGGCCTTGGAGGAAAATCCTGTTAAGGCTCTGGCTAACACAGGGTGACCATGCCAGCCGCCAGCTGCCAGCCACCGCCACGCCAGGAACCGGCAAGTCGTGTCAGCCAGGCTCTGGTCGGGGGGAGGCTGCCCTAGGAACCTGCTGTGAGTCAAGCCGGTCTGAGGGGGGCCAGTGGGCAGGCCAGGGAGACCCCCACCCGCCCCACCCCCTCCTCCTCCTCTAAGGTTTTTCTGGAAACTCAGATGCTTGATCCCATCACAGCTTCCTGAGTTTCCCTGAGCAGATTACAGCCAGGCTCAGTTTTCTCAGCTGTAAAATGGGATGGTGCACGCCTGCTGCATGGACCTGTGAGAAGGATGTGGATTCACTTAGGGCGAGCGACCGGCGGTGTGGACCGGGCACACCCTCGGCGCTGGGATCTGTCCCCACCGACTCCATGAGACCATCCCCGGCACTGGGCCACTGCTACTGGGGTGGGAGGGAATGGTCTCAGGTTTTTTGTTTTGTTTTTTTTTTTTTTTTTTTTCCGTGCCGCCTCTGATTGCCGTGGACAAAGGCTGGGCCCGGCTTCCCCTTTGAGATGGTGGTACCATTAGAACCATAAACAACATCTGCGCATAAAAGGGCTTCAAGTTCTTCTCTGGGAAGAAAGGGGATCCAAACACCACCTCAATGTCACCCTCCAGGAAGGAGTCACCGCAGCCGCCGGGCGGGCTAAGCCCACTGCCCCGCCCCCGTCCTGCCTGGACGCTGAAGGGCGGCCTTCGGAGTCCATCAGAGTTCGGCTTGTGAGCGACCAAGCCCCAGGCTAGAGAGGTGTCTGGAAGGACCACACAGCCTCAGCGGGAAGATGAAAAGGAAGCTTAGAATGTTCTGGAAGCTGGGCCACAGACTCTGGCTGTGAGGCTGCAGCCCCCAGGGTCGCTGGACACGGCCGCTGTCTCCAGAGGCCGCTGTAACCATTCTACCTGCCCCTACAGCTCACACTGAAGCCCAAGCCAGAACGCACCACTGGCCTGGCCTGGTCATGGGGTCAGCACTGGGCACACTCGGTCACCTGACCGGGCACTGGCCTCTGGGGTTGGTCAGGCCAGGCCGCCTGGCTGACCCTGGTGCTCTGTGTAAGCTGAGGGGAGCTGTACCTCGTGCCACGGCCACAGGTGTGCAGCATCCATGGCCCGTCCTTGCCTCTCCCTAGGTGACCGCCCCCCCAGGTCGCCTGCAGCCCTGGACGCCGGGGACACATTCACAGCTTCCCCCACGTCCTCCGCTCGGGGCAGGCAAATCGGAAACCTCCCCTGGGAAGGAAGAGCTCGGTTACAGAGCGACCTCCTAAAGGAGACTGAGTGAGGACGCGTGGGTCATCTCCCTGCGCCAGCAAGACAGAGTCCACCCACAGACACCCGCGATGCAGGGCGTTGTGCTCCCACGAGGCGGCAAACGGCTGCTAACAAACCCCCGGGCCTCTCCTGCCCCAACCAGCTCCACCCCCACTGCCCCGAGACCTGCCCCTCCCTTGCCCACTGCATCCACGCAGTGAGTGAGCCCAAAGCCAAAAATCCCCGACCCTGGTGGGGACCTTGGAGCCCCCAGATCTTCCCCAGCCCCCACTCAAACCCCTGCCGGTGGGCAGCTCTCCCCGGCAGCTGGGGTCCCATCCACGCCCCTCCCCAGGGCAGCCTTGGGCTTTGGGCTCCTTCCCCACCACCTGCACTCCAGGGTCCCTGCCGCAGCCCCAAATCTCGCTGACGGATGAGAAGAACTGGCACCCGTCCTCCGAGGCCCCTCGGCACGTGCATCCGTAGACAATGGATTTCAAATTGATTTAAAGCCCATGTCACGCTGGCTTGAAGACACCGCCTCCAAAGAAATTCACCGGATTGCTTAGGGAAGCCTGCAGTGGCCAAGCGAGGGGCAGCTGGCCCTCCCCCCAGCCCGGGCAGAGGGAGGCGGCAGTGCCGGGGAAGTGTGGACATCTGCCCCGGCCCCTGCCCAAAGACCTGCTGAGGAGCTGAGAGTCCATCTCCCCTGAGGCCGGTGCCACAGACCCAGTGTTCTGTTGGCTCCTCTGCCCGCCAGCGCCCGCATCCATCAAGACCCAGGAGCGCCGCGTGTGTGCTTCTGCCGGGGTCCTGGCCATCGGAATCGCCCACCCAGCCCCCTGATGCTCCCGTGTTCAGTCTCTTCCTCCTCCTGCCCACCCCTGTCCCCACCATGGCCACCAGGGTGGTCTCCCCCAAGCAGGAAGCTGACAAGTCACTCCCACAGCACCAACAAGCTTCAAGTTAGCCAAGAAGGGGGCTTCTCCCAGCGGTCACTGCTGAGGTCTAGGCCCCCTCCCGCACCCCTCTGCTCTTGGGGGGGGGGGACCGTGCAGTCACATGACCATCCCTCGGCCTGGCACGCCCACTCACAACAGAGCCCACTTCACTCCCAAGCCTCTTCCCTTCGGAAGGGGCTGTCACTCCTCCGTGTGAGTTCCATCCGTTCACACACGTGTCCTCCGTGCGTGTTTGCTGGCTGTTAAGTTACACGGAAGGGCTTTGCCAAAGTCCCTTGACAATGAGAGCAGATGGCCGGAGGGGACACTGGGGGTGTGATGGTCCATCTCAAGCAGCAAGGGCTGGAGGAGGAAGAAGAGGAGGAGGAGGGACCTCAGTAGGCACAACCCCGCCCTCAAGGGAACACCTGCTAACGCGACACTGGCAGGCAGCCGCGGTGCTGGCCACCAGCATCTGACTCTTGAGTGCCTACGTGGGTGGGGCCCACTTGTCTTCAGTGCAGGGTCCTGCTAGCGATGACCGTTCTGAAGGGAGCACGGAGAGCCTAGGGGGCCCAGGCCGCTGTCCGGAGCACGGTCTCCACGAGACGCCCAGCGCGTGACCCCACCTTGGGGCATCCCTGTCCCGACTCATCAAGAAGGATGTTGAGGTTCAGTGGAGTTAGGGCGCTCATCCGGGCCCCCTGGGTGAGGCCGCATCGTGATGCAAGGGTGGGGTCGGCAGAAACATAGCCCCCCCCCCCCCAAGAAGATAGCCGCACCAACCTTAGGAGGAAAAAGCCTTTTTGTATATGTGATGGACTTTGTGATGAGATTCTCCCGGCTTGTCCGGATGAGCCCTAAATGTCATCACATGTGTCCTTAGAAGGACAAGGCAGAGGGGGCTCTGTGTGTCCTTGGAGGCGGAGCCTGGAGTGATGGGGCCGCAAGCCAAGGGTTGCCAGTGGCCACCCTGAAGTCGAGACAAGACAGGGTCTTCCCGAGAGCCCCCGGGGGAGGGCAGCCCTGCTGAGTCCTGGGTTTCGGAATCTGGGCCTTCAGAGTTCTCTGCTGCTTTAAGCCGCGGGAAACAGCGCCTTTGGTCAGATCGCTCTGATGAGCTGAATGACGACCCTGTGGCCCCGGCCTTCCTCCTCCCTGGGGCTCCCACCCAGAGGAAGGGGCTCTGCCTGTTTCTCTGTAGGGGGCGGTCGGGCAGGAAGTGGTCCTGCTTGTCTTTTTATGCCCAGGCTTCTTCAGTGGATGATTGAATAAAGAAATTTCTCTCGGGGCTCCAGCTGCGGGAGGCGGCCAGGATTTCAGAGCTGGCTCCTGTTCAGGGTTAAGGTTCTCCTGCAAAAGTTTTTCCGCGGCCGGAGGAGCCGGTGAGTCATCCCCTCGGAGAGCCTCCTTATACATGTTCGCCTCGGAAGCAGCCATGTGAACAGTGCACGGCGGTGTCCTGGGCGGCACCGGGGGAGCTTGTTAAAAAGCAGGCTCGGATTCAGCGGGGCCGGGCAGGGGCCGGGGGCGGGGGCCGGGCCGGGCGGGGCCTGAGAGGCTGCATTTATAACGAGCTCCTCTGGGATGTGCAGGCTGCTGCCTGCCGGCCGGAAGGAGCAGCCTTGGAGTTGCAAGGCGAGGTCATTCAAAATGCACCTGCTCCAGAGAGCGGGGGGTGACGGCTGGGCCGGGGTCCCAGGGCTAGGATTCCGGATCTGCTTCTAACTCTCAGTTCCGGCCTTGGCTTGTCCAGCTGAGGAAGAGGATGGCGGAGGGAACCCTCTGGGGCAACGACCCCCTCCCCAACCAAGCCCGGAATGCCCCCCGCCCGCACACACACACCCCGGCGGCTCTGTGGCCCGGCCCCTTGCAGATCTACAAACGCGCGTCAGCCGCCAGGTTGATCGATCGCTCGCTCATCTGTGAGGTTGGAGGCTCTCTCCACAGATGTAATCAGGG
Organism: Oryctolagus cuniculus; assembly: GCF_051225735.1. Lineage (NCBI taxonomy): Eukaryota > Metazoa > Chordata > Mammalia > Lagomorpha > Leporidae > Oryctolagus > Oryctolagus cuniculus. The sequence goes on along the minus strand of NC_142883.1, from coordinate 6,239,895 downwards.
CTCCGGAGACGGCCTGGCAGTGGGCACGTGGGGAGGGAGCACTCCAATATGCTTAATCAAGGAACAGATGGGGAGCTGATAGAGTGTGTAGAAAAACCAGGTTTCTGTGATAACAGCCCCCCCCCCCCGGCCTCCGCATCCCCTACTTTGCCAGCAAGAGCTCCTGGCGCCAGCTCCAGCCCTGCCCTTTCAAAAGACGTTTCCCCCAGGAAGCTCAGGGCCCCTGGAGAGCTCGAGTGAGCGGTGCGAGTAGGGGAGCCCCCCCACCCGTGGACATCCGGGCTTTCTGCACACGCGGAGCCCGGCTCCCCTCTGCTAACCAGAGCCAGAGGAGACCGGGAGGGCGGCGAGCTGCAAACAACACAGAAGGCCTCCGTGGTGCTGTCGGCCGCGCACTGCCGGCAGCTTGCCGAGCGGGAGCGGGGCTCATCGGTCCGCTCACCCCTTGCCACTGCCAAGTTCAGAGCCCCTCCACCCGGGGCAGGGGCGTCTGGGTCTGAGGCCAGGGTGGGTTCCGGGGTTCCCGATGGGGGCGACTTTGTCCCCAGGGGCCCTGCGGCAGTGTCTGTCTGGAGACATTTGCTGATTGTCACGACTCGGCTGGGAGCATGCGGCTGGCGCATAGTGCGTCGGGGCCAGAAATGCTGATGAGTATCCTGCGATGCACAGGCCGCCCCCACGGCACGAACCATCCTGCCCAAAGTGCTAGCAGGGCCCACAGACATCCCGCTGTGCGGGGAGCCCCGTGCGGGGGGGCGGAGCTGCCGCAGGGGGATCCACCTGGCTGGCTTCCCCCCGTCTCTACGGGGTCCTCCGACCGCCATGTCCAGTGTCTACCCAGGGCCTGCATCGTGTGCGTGGTCTCTCTCTCTCCTCTGCCCCTCCAGAAGAGGTGGCCGTAAATGGTCGCAGCAGTACAGAGAACTGGCCCTGGCAGACACAGCCCTGAGAGTCGCAGGTGCACACAGAGATAGTGCCACTCAGCCTGCTGGGCCAGCAGCCGTGTGCAAATCTTAATGTAGGCCGTGTGCTGTGCATCCCACCCCTCTCTTAGTCAGCCCTGGGTAGGGGTGTGGCACAGGTGGGCAGGAGCCCCGGCCATCCTGTAGAACCTCCCCCTTCCCCCTGCCGCGAGCGTCACCCTGCACTGGGTGTCTGGGTGTGACAAGCTGAGCCGAGTGAGGCTGCTGGATCTCCCCACCCCCACCCTGCCATGCTGGAGGGCTGCGAAGAAAGTCCAGCAGGTGCAGATCCAGAGAGAGCAGGCGTGGGGGTCACCGCCCAGAGCTTGGGGGGCCCCTGAAGCAGCAGCTTGGAGTACACCTCTCGCCCTGGTCGTTGCAATCAGACTTTGGCTCTGACTTGCTGTGCGGTCATAACCGAAAGCTTCCGATTTAGTGCCTGCTGCACGGATCGCAGCATCTGAACCCCCACGGAGCCTTCTCAGCCGTCCTGTGACAGTGTTTTCTCCCCATCTCACAGATGAAGACATTGGGTCACAGAAGGGCTACAGAGCCAGACGTCAGCAAGACACACAGGACAGGAACCTTGGCCTGGCTCCAAAGCCCAGCCCCTCGGTGGCAGGCTCCCCACTGCCCCAGTGGCGGCTGCCCAAAGTGGCCCCCACACTCAGCGTCCACACTCCCCAGCCGCTTGTCAGATAAACAGAATCCCCGCCCTGCCCCAGGATAGGGAGCTGGCGCCCGGACTTCCATATCCAAGTCGCCGTGGACAAGGACGCTTCTGCAGGACTGGTGCTGCATCCCTGGCGGGTGGCCGGGCTGGGGTGAAGGGGTAGGGGACAAGGACATGTCAGAGGGACGGAGGAGCCCCAGGCGGCCCGAGCAGGTGCACAGCACATCTGGGCCAGTCGGTCCAGCCTGTGAGACACGGCCTTTGTGCTCTCTGGAGCTGGCCCTCGGTGTCCAGCCACATCCCGGGCTTCTCTCCCGGGCCCACAAGTATGCTGAATCCCCAGGGAGAAGTCCCCCTGCTTCCCACACCCTGGGCCCCTGATCCTTCCCCACCTCCCCCTGGCCGTGCACGCCGCTGTGTCCATCCGACTTCCAGGCTCAGACGAGCCGCCGGTGAAGTCTGCAAGAGCTGCTCCCCCCTGCGCCCCCACTTCCTGAGGACTCCCCCAGCCACTTTGTGCATACCCCCCTCTCTCATCGGAAACGCTTTCATCTCCCGTCTGAGCTGGGACCTGAGGCTCCTCCAGGCTCCTCCTGGGCTGTTTCTGTGACCAATTAGAATATAAAAGCACAGCCATTTATCAAAGACACACATGCAGCAGTACAGGCCCGCACTGCAGAGGGCTGTGTGCGTCTGCAGGCCCAGGTGCAGCTCCGGTCCTCCAGGGAGCACCGTCCCCGCCCACCACGGTCAGAGGCGGCGACTCTTAAATGCTACAAGCACGCGTTTCAACACAGCTTTGATCTGCTTCTTCCCTCCCCGGTGCCACCCCCGGGGTGGCTAAGACCAGCTGAGAACTCAGACTCCCAGCTGCTAGGTGCCTAAGCGCCAAAACATCCGGAAAGTTCCGGGCACAGGTGTGCTAAGGAAGTATGATGGTTCCCAGGGTGAGCGCACGAGCTGTAGATTTGTGTATGTGTTTGTTAGCAGCAAACAGGCTCCACTCGGGGACCATGAAAGGTAGCATTTATGGGGAGGTGACTTCCTGTGATAGAAATGGCTAGAACTGGGGCCGGCACTGTGGTGCAGCGGGTTGAACGACTGCCTACAGTGGCTGGCATCCCATACAGGCGCTGGTTCGAGTCCCAGCTACTCCACTTCTGATCCAGCTCCCTGCTAATGTGCCTGGGAGGGCAGAGGAGGATGGCCCAGGTGCTTGGGCCCCTGTACCATGTGGGAGACCCAGAGGAAGCTCCAGGCTCCTGGCTGTGGTCTGGCCCCGCCTTGGCTGTTGGGGCCACTTGAGGAGTGAACCAGCAGATGGAAGACCTCTCTCTCTCTCTCTGCAACTCTGCCTTTCAAATAAATAAATCTTCATAAAAAATGAAATTGCTAGGATTTGCCTGGGCTGTGTCCCCACTCCACCAGCTGGTGACAGGAGACAAGGATCCTCAGACATTTTGGGAAGCTGTCCCGTCGGGCACTGTGGGTGTAGTGTCAGGACCGGTAGTAGAAGCAGCAGGAGGAGCCCCTGGACTACAGCCGCTACGGACGGTCAGGGCTGACGTTCTTGAAGCACCAACACAGGCACACAGGGTCCCGAGTTTCCACGGTGGTCTCCAGGTGAGAACCTTCTAGAACTCCCTCCTGGAAGGGAGTTGGACACAGATCTCCCCCCTCCCCCTCCCCCACACCCCATAAGGGGAGAAACAGGGTCTGGTGGGCGGAAGCTGACATCAGCCTGGCTGTGTCCCAGCCAGGGCACCGGCCCCTTCCAGTCCTGGCACAGCCCGTGGCAGTGTTGAGGAGGGAGGCCCTGGCTTTGCCTCCTGCCCGCTGCCCCCAGCCAGGGCCTGGGGGCCACCACTGTCTGCCTCCTGCTGCCAGCGCGCCCTTCCACCCAGGACAGGGTCCACGAGGCAGGCGGGGACCTCTGGGCAGTAATCCTGTTGCGAGTCTCCCCCAGGTAGTCGGGAGCCCTGGATGGGGAGAGAAGCCGGTAGGAGGCCTGGGCCTGGGCCCCAGGAGGACTCCCCAGCCCAGCTTTTTCGGGGAGCTCCCAGCTGTAGACCTGTGGCCTGCAAACATTTCTGTCCAAGTCCAGAGAGATGTTCTCAGCTCCGTGCCCAGACAGCGTCTCAGCACAAAGAATACGTAAATGCGCGGGGGCGGCTGCGTCTCAATAAAACTTTATTTACAAACACAAGTCGCAGCAAGGCTGGTTTGGAACCGCGGGCCAGAGTCCGCGATCTGCTTAGAGTTATCCACGGATGACTCAGCAACTCTGGCTCCCACGGATGACTCAGCAACTCTGGCTCCCACGGATGACTCAGCAACTCTGGCTCCCATGCCGCTTTGGGAGGGCAGAGATCAGGAAGGGCAAAGAGCAACGGGCCCGATTTTCAACCCGAGCCCCCAGCACCACTCATTCACCTTGTGAGTCTTCCAGACCTTGCAGGTGAGGAAATGGACAGGCCCCGCCCCCGTCACGCTTAGAGCCACGCCAGCGCTGCCAGGGGCACGCGTGACGAGAGAGCAGACTCCACAGCGAGCCCAGGGCAGAGCGGGGGCCGCTCAGGGCAGGCGGCCCCTCCCGGCCGCACTTGGCTGATTGCCGCTGAGGCTCCCTCCAGCTCCCCAGGTGGCACTGGGCTCTGCGGATACGGCAGTGACTGCTCCCGCTCGCTTGCCCGTCTGCTGCTCCACGAACCTGACTCCCCTTCTCTCTGCTCTCTCCCAGCCTCGGTCTTCCTTCCTGGAGAGGAGAAGGACCCCTGTGTCTGTGCACGCACCTGCCCGGAGCCCCGCAGAGCTCTGCCCACAGGGAGCCCGACTGAGCAGCAGAGAAGGTGACAAGGACATCATCACCCCCGGAGTGGACGCCCTGAGGGCCCCGCGGGGGTGGGGTGGGCCTGATCCCTGCTCTTGGTCCCTGGCAGGGAGCACCCACCTGTGTTTTGTGAACGAGGAAAATGCAAATTCTTGTCTGACTCCAATACTAAGCAGTGAGCCCAGCGGGAGGTCCCTGCACACCCTGCCGGCGCTGACAGGGAGGACGCGGTGACAAATGCCATCTGGGTGACAGTCACCAGGCAGGGCTGGGAGGCGAGAGCAAGGGCCGGGCTGCACACAGCGCGCCGACCGCCAGGCAGCCTTGCCACTTTCCAGATGTGGCAATAGAGACCGCAGAGGTCAACGGGGCTGGCACCCAACTTCCTGGGGGGCGCAAACCCCCATCCACTTCTGGAAGTGCTTGGGTGGGAAGGGGCTCTGTCCGGGTCATCCACAGCTCCATCCGGGGCCCGGCACACAGGCATGGCAGGCAGGGGCAGAGACTGGGGCCTGGCACGGGAGACCCAGCACTCGTCTCCTCTTCCTCCCGCACCCTCTCCCAGGCACCAAGTTCCATGGGTCCACAGTCAGCGGGGACAGAGCCTTGTGCACTCTGAGTTAGCCATCCACCAACTTAGCATTCCAAAAGATTAAACACGTGCAAGGCCCACATGGGACGTCCGTGAGGTGAGCCCGGCTTGTCTGCAAGGCTGCCCAGTGAGGGTTTCTCTGGGCCACACCGGCTCCAGGAAGCCACCTGCCGGGCAGTGGCTGGCGCCAGCGAGCCTGTCTGGAACACAGTGTGGCAGGGCAGGCTGGCAGCAGGCCACGACTTCAGCCACAAACCTGCTCTCCGCGGCTCCTGCCTCCAGGTGCCCGGGGTTGGGGAGTCGGCGGCTGAGCCGGGCGCTCCATCCCCCCAAGACGGGGACCAGCATATCCCAGAGCCCAGTGGCTTCTGAGATGAGGCCCAGGGAGGTCCAGGCTATACCCTCCTCCGCCTCTCAGCATTCGACATTGGCTCTACTGCCTGCGGAGGGAAAGGCATCCGTGTGGGGCTGGGGTTGGGTCTGGCTTGGCCACACCTTCCGTACTTCCCTGCGAAGTTCTTCCGCCCTAAGCCACAGCTTCAGCCTCTGTGTGCAAAGCCCTCAGAACGCTGCATGCAAACAGCAAGCATTGCACCTGCTGATGCCACGGTGGGGGGAGGGGGGTTAACTCCAGCCCCAGGCCACTGACAAGGGAAGGGTTAGTCTGCTGGTGCCCCGGGGACCCTGTCTCTTCTTTCTACTGTCCCCAGGGATCCCTCTAGAGGCTCAGAGGGAGGAGCCAGTCTGTTCAGGGAATTTCTGCACGATCTGCCTCTCCAGCTGGCGACATCAGAACCAGATCTGCCTGGCACCGTGGTGGTGGACTCCAAGGAGGCTGTGGGAAGAGCAGGAAGCGGGCGCCCTCGGCTGCAGAGAGGCCATGGCGTTCCTGATGACCCAGCAGGGTAGAGTCTACAGCCCCAGCTTCTCCCTCTGGCCAATCCCATATCCTCCTCTTCCTGCATTTCTGAATAAACGCCATGCACTTCTCTTCTTGGAGACAGGGGCCTAGGACAGCCACCTCCTCCCCGCACAGGCACCTCTCGGCCCCGCCCCACGGCAGGAAAGCCCCGCCCCCTGGGAGCCCACTCACCTTCACTCTCACTGCCCGACCCCCAGCTCAGCTCAGAAATCTCTCTCTCCACCCTCCACCCCTTCCTCCTTTCTTTGCCCATCTCCCCCCCAAGCCCCTTCGCTTCCGGCCGCTGGCCGTCTGAGCGACTGTTGGCCCCCGTAAACCACAGTACAATTCCATAAATATGTTATTTTTCCTTCCTGCTATTATTCCCCAGTATTTATTTCTGAAACTCAATTATTAAATCTGTAAAGTGCTCGGTGATACACGGGCAATGAAAGACACTATATAAAGGCGAGTTTATTATTATTATTACTCTGTGATTAAAACAAGGAAGAAAAATGAACCGAATTAAATCAGACCAGCTTCCCTTCGGCCCACAGGGGCCCCGGCTTGGCTTGGCGCTGCAGGTGCACCCCCAGGGCCCGGGGCTGGGGGCAGGCTCCCTCTTCCATGCCGGCCGCGCTCCCAGCTCCTTCCTCGGTGGTAGGCGGTGACACCGCGGAGAGCTGCAGATTTGCAGAAGGCCCCGTCGCCGGGCGGAGTTAGTTCTGGGCAAAGCGAAAGCGATTCCGTTTGCAATCTTACTTTTCGCCATCCGTCACTGCCTGTGACATGAAGAGGTAATAGAAGTGCCTAGGGATCCTGCATTTTATTTCCACTCGGCCGCATTCTCTTGCAGGAGAAGCATAAATTTGGCCGATTTTTGTGCAGATTTTGCAAAATTAAGTCTCTCGGTCTAGCTCTCTCTCTGTGTGTGTGTGTATGAATACCCTCCACGCAGGGCCCAAGGAGCCTCACGTGGGAAACCTTAGCCTAGGAGAGACACACCTGGGAGCACGCAGGCGTCAGGGGCTGTGATGGGAGGACCCTGCCCCGGCTGCGGCAGCCCGACCTCGGGGCAGTGGTCCCCAGCGTGCAAGCCCACGGCCAGCAGTAGCATCCAGGTACGGCGTTGGAAACGTAACGCTCCCCAGACCCAGATGCGGGGCGTGGGGTCTGCTGGAGGTGGGAGTCTGACGCTTCCCCAGGAGCCTCCCCAAAGTTTAGGGAGCCGCGCCGCTGGCCGGAGCTTCCTGGGGCAGGGGCGGGAGACGGCCGCGGAGGGTGGACGCCGGACGCCGTGGCCGTGAGTGATGGAGAGGCAAGTGGGACATTTAGGACAATTGGAGCTGAGCATCTGGGGGTTAATTAGAAAGACACAGACAACAGAATCTGGCTGGAACTTCTCCCACGTCAGAAACAAAAGCAGAGCTCGTCTCCGCGGGCTCGACTTGGGACGTCTGAGTCCTCGGGAGCCGAGCTGACATCTTGTCATTTTCGTCAAATCTCTATGACAGCCCCACCAAGAGAAAACGCAGTGGAGCTCCGGATTTGATTATTCCGTGATGGCCTTCAGATAATTTTATATACCACGGGATGTCACAAAACCAAGCGCACCCGTGGCCAAGTTGGGATCCGTTGCTATGGAAACCAGGGGGCTGAGCGTGGAGACACTGGGAGTCCAGACCTCGGCCCTCCCCTCCCCCAACTCTGCGTGGGACTATGGCCCAGTCTCACCCGCCCTGCCCGTAGCCAGCTCCCCCTCATACACGGCCCCTCGGTCCCAGGTGCAGTGACGTCATCTGATCTTCGTGAGAAGGGGGTTGTCAGCCCCATTTCACAGAAGCGAAGGAGAAAGTAGACGGAGACGGAGGGATTGGAGAGTCACAGGAGGACACGTGCCAGGGGCTGAAGCCAGGCCAGCTTCATCGGGCTGCCATCGGCAAATCAAAGTCAGATCTCCAGTGCCCAGCGTGGTGTTTTGATACCGGGAGACGCTGTGAGATGCTTCAGTCAATCAGCCAATCCAATCACTGTGACCGATTCAGTCAATCAATGAACAGATTCAGCAGCTCGTAGGCAGACTTCTGTGTGACGGGAACCTCTCGATCCCGTCGCCTCGGCGACTTTCAGCGCACAACACGTTAGCCGTCACCACCACGCCTCCGGGCAGGCCCCCAGGACTCGCCTACCGTGTCCCACTGAAATCTGGTACCCTCTGCCGGGCACCTCTGAGTCCTCCGCACCCGGTTCTGAAAGCATTTGTAAGGACAGACTGGATGCTTGTTAGGCTTCCCTGCCTCAGTTTGCCCGGGCGTGAAATGGGGACACAGGCTAAAACAGGCTCAAAGGAGAACTGAGCTTTGTGGGGGTCCTGCCACCTTGCTCCCGCCTGGCGTGGTTGAGGCTAAGTGGGGTGGCCGTGGCTGGTGTCCTTCTCAGCCAGCTACTGGGCCACCCTGCGTGGCAACCTCTTTGACTGGCACCGCTGGCTGCACCCCAGGACAGGAGAGCTGCCGAGTGCCGGTGCAGACGGGACCCAGAGCCAGCTTGGCCACTTGGCCACTCAGCCAAGAGAGAGGACTAACGAGGAGACAGATGAATGGAGCCTACGAATCCCCTCGGGGCGACACCGCTTGATTAAGCTAAGCACTCCTGCTGGCACCTCAGCTGGGATCGGCTGGGATCGCTGGTTTATTTACCGAAGCCCAGGAGCTGGGTTTTGCACCTACTTGGCTCATCTGGGCTCAGGGCGGCCTGGACACTGCCCCCGCCAAGGACACGGCGACTCACTCACCTCTGACATCTGCACCGCTCCTTCCTCCTGCCGGCCACCAGGTGCAGTGCCCTGGCCACCCCCGAGGGACGCGTCCACCTGCCCCCTTCCCCAGAAGCATCACCGCCCCCCCTCCCCGCCGTGAGTTCATTAGGCAGGAAGTCAGAAACTGAGCCTGTGTGTGTATGAGACAGGCCTGAAGCCCAGCACCCACTGTGGAAGCCCCAGAAGCCCAGCATCTGCACTGAAAAGCCCTGCCCGGATCCTGGCGACCTTCCAGGGGTCCTGCCCCTTCTACCCCATAACCATCCTTCCTCTAAGGCGGGGCGACGCCAGCCAGGCTTCCCCTGTCTGGTAACTTCTGGGGGAAAACTCAGAAAGGAATGTTTCCTATCTACACCCAGCAAGTCCTGTGTTCGGGAGGAGAAGAAGGAGAGGGGGAGGGAAGGCCAGACCCAGCCCCTTAGAAGCCCAGCCCAAAGGTGCACTGGGCACTCTCTGGGGTCCTGTCAGGAGAGGTGCCCACCCGCTCTCACGGACGGCCCTACCCTGGCAAACCTTGCTAGGCTGCTTCCCCTGCCCTCTGTCTCACGCCTGAATTCTTTCTTGCGCGAAGACAAGGACCCTTTGCTTCTCCGGGAACAAGTTGGCCCGGAAACCACAGGCCTGTGCGTCCGGAGGCCTTGGCAAGCAGCTCAGAGGACCTGGGCCGTGCAGCAGCCGCTCTCCCTGGACAGGCTGAGTTCACTTGGCTTCTCACTGTGAGGGGAGGGACAGGGGGCCCGGAAAGGGCAGTTCTCCTCCTCCTCCTCCCTCCTCCCCTCCTTCTCTCTCTTTCCTTCCTTCTCCTCTCTTCCTCCCCCTCCTCCTCCTCCCCTCCCTCTTCCTCCTCTCCTCCCTCCTCCTCCCCTCCTCCCTCCTCTTCCTCCTCTCCCTCCTCTTCCTCTCTTCTCCTTCCTCCTCTCTTCTCCTTCCTCCTCCTCTTCCCCTCCCTCCTCCTCCCTCCTCCCCTCCCTCCTCTTCCTCCTCCTCTTCCCCTCCCCTCCTCTTCTCCCTCTCTCTCCTCCTCCTCCCTTCCTTCCTCCTTCCCTGCCCCTCCCTCCTCCTCCCCCTTCCCTCCTCTTCTTCTCCCTCCTCCTCCTCTCCCTCCTCCTCCCCTCCCTCCTCCTTCTCCCTCCCTCCTCCTCTCCCTCCCTCCTCCTCTCCCTCCTCCCATCCTCCTCCTCCTCCTTCCCTCCTCCTCCTCCTCCCTCCTCCTCCTCCTCTCCCTCCTCCTCCTCTCCTTCCTCCTCCTCCCTCCCTCCTCCTTCTCCCTCCCTCCTCCTCTCCCTCCCTCATCCTCCTCCTTTCCCTCCTCCTCCCCTCCTCCCTCCTCCTCCTCCTCCCCCCTCCTCCTCCTCTCCCTCCCTCCTCCTCTCCCTCCCTCCTCCTCCTCCTTTCCCTCCTCCTCCTCCTCCCCTCCTCCTCCTCCTCTCCCTCCTCCTCTCCCTCCTCCTCCTCCTCTACTCCCTCATCCTTCTCCCTCCCTCCTCCTCCTCTCCTCCTCCTCCTCCCCTCCTTTCTCCTCCTCTTCCTCTCCCTCCTCCTCCTCTCCTTCCTCCTCCTCCTCTCCCTCCTCCTCTCCTCCCTCCTCCTTCTCCCTCCTTCCTCCTCCCCTCCCTCCTCCTCCCCTCCCTCTTCCCCTCCCTCCTCCCCTCCCTCCTCCCTCCTCCTCCTCTTCTCCCTCCCTCTCCTCCTCCTCCCTTCCTTCTTCCTTCCCTGCCCCTCCCTCCTCTCCCCTTCCCCTCCTCTTCTTCTTCCTCCTCCTTTTCCCCCTCCTCCTCCTCCCTCTCTCCCTCCTTCTCCTCCCCTCCTCCTCCTCCCCCCTCCTCCTTCTCCTCCTCCTCCCCCTCCTCCTTCTCCTCCTCCTCTCCCCTCCTCGTCTCACTCCCTCTCCTTATCCTCCCCCTCCCCTTCCTCCTCCCTCCTCCTCTTCCATTTCCTCCTCCTCCTCCCATCCTCCTTCCCCCCTCTTCCTCCTCTCCCCTCCTCTTCCTACACCTCCCCTCCTCCCCTCCCCCTCCTCTTCTCCTTCTCCTCCTCCTCGTCCTCCCTCTTCAATGAAAGACACAGGCAGAGATTCCATCCTCTGGTTCACTCCCCGAATGCCCGCACCGGCCAGGACTGGGCTGGACTGGAGCCAGGAACTGGAGACCCATCGCGGTCTCCCACACAAGTGGCAGGGACCCCAGTTACTGGAGCCTGCACCGCACTGGCAGGAAGCAGATGGAATTGGGTGCTGAAGCCAGGATCCAACCCAGGTGCTCTGTCCAATGTGGGATCCAGGCACTGGACTGGAGTCCTAAGGATTTTTATTTATTTACTTGAGAGGCAAAGTTACAGACAGAGAGAGGGAGAGACAGAGAGAGAGGTCCTCCATCTGCTGGTTCACTCCTCAAATGGCCAATTCAAAGCCAGGAGCTTCTCCCAGGTCTCCCATGCAGGTGCAGGGGCCCAAGTACTTGGGCCATCTTCCACTGCTTTCTCAGGCCATTAGCAGACAGCCAGATAGGAAGTGGAGCAGCTGGGACTCGAACTGGTGCCCATGTATATGGGATGCTAGCACCGCCTTAGCCTACTGCACCACAGTGCCGACCCAGCGCCGGCCCCTGAACTGGGGTCTGGATGGCTGGATCCAATGGCTGCCCCTGGTGAGGGCAGTTCCAAGTGAACTCCTTCTGCTGGGCTGGTCAGGGTCCTGGTGGGCGTTTCCTGAAAGGCCACGGCTGCCCAGTGAGCAGCAGTCCCTCCCCCAGCCTCCGTGGTGAGCAGTGAGAACAAGGGCTGCTGGGACACGGGACATGAAGGGCCCGTGGCAGCCCAGACACCACGTGGCCTTCCCGGTGCACTTAACCCTGAAGGCACAGACGTCCGCTCCCCCCCCAGGCTCTGCCCCCCACCCCGTGTCCCTGGCACAATCCCAGTGTTAGGTAGGAAGTCAGTTACGAGCTTATGTGTGTGTGTGTGTGTGACATAAAGGCCTAAAGACATTGATGTCCAGCATATGCATCTGCATCTCAAAGTCATCCTGACAGTGTTTCAGGGGCAGCCCGGCCTTCTTCGCATCCTGCCCTGCCCCCTTCTACCTGATAACCTGCCAGGTGGGGGTCCCGCCCCTTCTGCCTGACAAATCTTCCACAGTCTCCCGGTGCAGCCCAGTATCTGCATTTCAAACACCCTGCTCTGATCCCCATTCTCCAGGGGTCCTGCTCACCCTTCCGCTAAACCCAGGATGGCGCCAGCTGGGCTTCCTCCTGTCTGATGCCTTCAGGGGAAAACTCAGAAGTTTTTCTATTTACATCCAAAAAGCCCTTTGTTCCAAGAGGAGCAGAGGTGGGGAAGCAAGACCCATCTCTTTAAAAACCCCCGGCCTCAGCCAGACTGCGCGCTCAGCCCTCTGCCTCTCTGCTGAGCCGCCCGCCTGCCTGGCCAGGGTAATCTCTCCACTCAACAGGTAACCTCGCTCTTTCCCAGGGTAATCTCTCCACTCAACAGGTAACCTCGCTCTTTCCCCCCCACCCCAGTCCGAGCAACTGGGCACCCTCTCAGGCTCTGTCTGGAGAGGTGCCCATCCATCCTTACGGATGTCCCTTCCCTAATAAACCTTGCTATCTCACCTCCCACTACTCTGTCTCACGCCTGAATTCTTTCTTGCGCGAAGACAAGAACCCTGCAATTTCTCCGGTAACACCAGGAGCTCACTGCTGGAAGGGCTCTTCAATTCACAAACAAGGGAAGCAGCTGTGTGAGCACCCAGCTGGGGCACACCAGACCTGGCGACTAAAGCGCAATCACTTGTTCATCCATCCATTCCTTTGTTCATGTGTTCACTCATTCAATATGGCGGCGTCGCTCTAGTTTGCTCCACGCACATTGACAGGTGAAACCTCACCGTGCTCTGGCTGCAAGCAAAGCCCCGGGCTGTCAGGGTTTCCCGGGGAGAAGACCTGACTGGCCCCAAGCGGCTGGGAGTGCAAAGGTCAAAATGGTCTGGGAGGGGCTTGCTGGCCCCTGGGGTCTGTGCCCTGGACCGAGGCCTTTCCTATGCCCCCAGGGGAGCCCAGCGCCATCCGTCTCCAGCCGCACTCTGCACCTCTTCAGTGCGATCCCAGGTTCACCGAAGGGGCCATTTATTTCCTCCCTGGGAATGTCTGGGTTGTCAGAGTTAGCGGTGAGTTATGAGGCCCGGGGACCCTCGGCTTCTCGGGGTCATATTTCAGCCCCAGGCAGCTCCTGAGCAGGCTTCCAGGCAGTGGTGAGGTCCCAGGAGGCGCAGGGTACCGGGGAGGAGAGCCCAGGGGCAGGGCCCCCCCACACACACACTTAGAGCCGATCCCGGCGGTGGCGTCTGGGAACAGAGTGGCAGCCTGGCGAGGAGCACTGTGGGACCGGGGACCGGGCAGGTGTTTGCTTCGGAGACGGCCCAGCTGCAGCCTGGTTCCCCCCCCAGAGCCTCCACCCCTTCCTCCGTCCCCACCCACTTCCCTCCACCAATCAGGGCCCTGCTCTCATTCACACCAGCACCAACCTGCGACCACCGCCCAGACCACCGCCCAGCGGTCCCCAGACAGACGCGTAATGACAGAGCGACGTGGAGCGGCGTGACAAATTGTCCGCATTACAGCACGTCGCATCTCGGTATCCATCCTCCTCAACGGCTTGTCTGTAAACCCCGGAACTCACGCTGGGACGCTAAGAAAATCGCTGTCGGGTAATAGATGGGGGCTCCCGGAGAATGAGCATTTACAAATGGCTGTAGCATTTACTTAAAATGTCATGCCAATTGCTTGCTGTTGTCTTTATGCGATGAGATTGATTTTACTGCTCCTTGGAGTCCTCGGCCTTGATGGGTAGTTCTTAATGCAGCGGGAGGCGCTTCTTGTGTTTAATCTATAAATACAGCAGGCAAAGGCCGCGGCCCCCAAGGTGCAGCCCAGGAGGTGTCCAAGCCTCCTCCTCCAGGGTCTCTTCCCCTCCCCTCCCCTCCCCTCCCCCCTCTCCTCTCCCCTCCCTCCCCTCCTCTCTCCTCTCCTCCCCTCTCCTCTCCTCCCCTCTCCTCCCCTCCTCTCTCCTCTCCTCCCCTCTCCTCTCCTCCCCTCCTCTCTCCTCCCCTCTCCTCTCCTCCTCTCTTCTCCCCTCCTCTCCTTCTCCCCCCTCTCCCCTCCCCTCCCCTCTCCCCTCCCCTCCCTTCTCCCCCTTCCCTCCTCTCCCCTCTCCTCCTTTTCCCCTCCTCTCTCTTCCCCTCTCCTCTCCCCTCCCCTCTCCCCTCCTCTCCTTCTCCCCCTCCCCTCTCTCCCCTCCCCTCCTTTTCCCCTCCTCTCTCTTCCCCTCTCCTCTCCTCCCCTCTCCCCCCTCCCCTCCTCTCCTTCTCCCCCCTCCCCTCTCCCCTCCCCTCCCCTCTCCCCTCCCCTCCCTTCTCCCCCTTCCCTCCTCTCTCTTCCCCTCTCCCCCCTCCCCTCCTCTCTTTCTCCCCCTCCCCTCTCCCCTCCCCTCCCCTCTCCCCTCCCCTCCCTTCTCCCCCTTCCCTCCTCTCTCTTCCCCTCTCCTCTCCTCTCCCCCCTCCCCTCCTCTCCTTCTCCCCCTCCCCTCTCTCCCCCCCTGCTTTTCCCCTCCTCTCTCTTCCCCTCTCCTCCCCTCCCCTCTCCCCCTCCCCTCCCCTCTCCCCTCCCCTCCCCTCCCCTCTCCCCCTCCCCTCTCCTCTCCTCCCCTCCTCTCTCTTCCCCTCTCCTCTCCTCTCCCTCCTCCACTCCTCTCCTTCTCCTCTCCTCCCCTCTCCCCCTCCCCTCCTCTCTCCTCCCCTCTCCTCTCCTCCCCTCTCCCCCCTCCCCTCCTCTCCTTCTCCCCCCTCTCTCCCCTCCTCTGCTCTCCCCTCCCCTCTCCTCCCCTCCCCTCCTCTCTTCTCCCCTCCCCTCTCCTCCCCTCTCCCCTCCCCTCCCCTGCTCTCCCCTCCCCTCCCCGACTCTCCCTTCCCCTCCCCCCTCTCCTCTCCCTTCTTCTCTCTTCTCCTCCCCCTCCTCTCTTCTCCCTTCCCCTCTCCTTCCACCTTCCCTCCTCTCCCCTCCCCTCTCCTCTCCCCTCCCCTCTCCCCTCCCCTACTGCTTTCTCCTCCTCCCTCCTGAAGTTGGGGGGGCGGGGTCTGGGCTGATGCAGCGCAGGGATTCAGATGTAGCTGACACTTGGTTTAACAAGGGTCACTCATTTGCCTGCAGAGCCATTTAGGGGCTTTCATCTCCCTTCCACACCCGACCACGCCCTGGGGGTTGACTCGGCTGATAGGGTGGGAGCCTAATATGGGATGGGGGAGGGGCCCCTTGCTTCCTCGATAAAGGGACTGTGCTCCTCCCCAGAGGGGACCCAGGTCTCCCGGGTGCCCTTGCTATGCCATGAAGCCTTGGGCAGCCCCCTGGGGGGCATTTCCTGGGCACCGTGCAGCACTCCCCACGCAGCCCACAGCTCAGCCCTGGTGTCCCGAAACACTAACACCTGCCCCGCCAGCAGCCCCCACGACAGGAGCACAACCCCCCCCACCGTGCTGGAGGAAGGAGCGAGCAGGAGCTGAGGGGGCGCAGGTGGCGGAGCTGCCAGGCCGGGAGGAGGGGCCCCCGCGGCTGCTCCCTCCCAGCTGCCGGGAACGTGGCGGGTTTCCCACAGGAGCCGTCCTGGCGCCCTCTCCATCTCCAGCGCCCTGGCGGCACCGGGAGAACACAGCTCTCTGTTCTCAGCTCGCAGACCCCCAGCAACAGGTGTGATGACTCCGCCCCTGGAGCCCTGCCCCATGCCATGCGTCCCGGGGGGCCTGGCATTGTCTTCTCTGCTCCACAACTGGGTACTGAGTACCTCCTGTGAGCTGGGGGCTGTGTGCGGCCTGAGGACGCTCAGGGAGGCCAGTGTGGGTGTCTTCAAGCAGCCTGCCTTCGGGGACCCCTGCGGGTGGGGAGCAGCGGTGGCCCTGGCTCTGGGGCACCTCCTCCCCCGCCCCTTCCATGAACACCCCTGTCTCAGGCAGATGAAAGACAGCTGTGGCTATCAGCGATCAGATGGACTCCAAGTGATGATTTAGATTAATCACGGGCAAATGACCCTCCGTGGGGACAGGCAAAGGACAAAGCAAGCCGACGTGTTCAAAGCGTGATTGATTCCTCGGAGGTCGGACCTGGCACGCCGGCTTCCGGAGCTGGCTGAAGGACATGGGGGAGACTCCCTTCCCCGCTGTTTGCAGAGATGGGCGGAGACCCTCAAGGCCAGACGCGATGGACCACAGCAGCCCAGAGCAAAGAACCGGAGTCCACTCGGCCCAACCTGCCCCTGAGCCAAGGCGGAGAATGAGAGCCGGGGAGCAGCAAAGCCGTGGCTAAGTCCTAGGGGAGCCGGGCCGGAGGAAGAACTAGGTGAGCTTCAAGCTTTTGCTGCCCCGGTCCAGCCGTGAAAAAACCAAGCTCATGCTTCTAAGGAAAACTGCTGCAGGTGCGGCCCTGAAAAGGCCCCTCCACTCCTGGTGCCAGGGGGCCCCGTTGCCCTGACAACCACGGCTGGGCAGGGCAGACTGCACTCTGGCCACAGGCAGTTGTGGGTAAGGCGAAGGCAGGGGAGACAGCCAGAGCCCTCCATGGGGATGCTGACCGCACCTGTTAGCTACCACCGGGTAATGAGTCCTCCAAACTTAGTGACAGCCACTGCCTCCTCACCTGTCACGGCTTCTGTGGCTCAGGAATTTGGACAGGCTACAGCAGGAACTTGGCGTCTCTCCTGGTGTCCAGGATCTCGCTAGGAAGAGCAGGCGCGAGGGAGGCTCCACGGGTTCAAGGCTGGGATCAGCCCGAGGCACCTTCACTCACAGGTGTAGCGGTTGACGGCTTCTGACAGCTGAGACCTCGGCTTGGCTGTCCTGGACTCTCCTGGGCTTGGGGCACGGACAGGATGGCGCCCGCGTTCCAGGACCCATGACTCCAGCAGAGCTGAGCGGAAGTGAATGGCGTTTTTATAATCTAGCCTAGGAAGTCACTTAATGTCACCTCGGTATATTTTATTGGTGCGGGCAGTCGGAGTGGTCCTCCTAGCAAGAAAGCGGGGGCTGGGAGGGGAGCGTCGCAGGCAGGAGATAGAAAGAGCCCGTGGACTAGGAGGTCATCAGCGGCATCCTTGCAAAGCTGAGCCCGCCGGGCAGTGCCTGGGCAGTCTATGCCAATCCATCCGTTCCTGGACACGCATTCCGAAGGCCTGCTGCACCCTACACAGGGAGCTCTCCGCGTCGTCCTTTCCAGGGAAGCGGAAGTCAAGTGCAAGGTGACTGGGGGTCGGCGTTGTGGTGCAGAGGGTTAAGCGCTGCCTGCCACACTGGCACCCCCTATCAGAGCACCGGTTTGAGTCCCAGCTGCTCCTGTTTCCCATGCAGCTCCCAGCTGATGCACCTGGGAAAGGCATGGAGATGATGGCCCAGGCGCCTGGGTCCCTGCCACCAGCACGGGAGACCTGGATGGAGCTCCAGGCTCCTGGCTAAGGCTCGGCTCCAACTCCAACTGTTGAAGCAATTTGGGGAGTGAACCAGCAGATGGAAGATCTCTCTCTTTGTCTGGCTCTCCTTCTCTCTCTCACTGTGTCTTTCAAATAATTTTTTTTTTACAGGCAGAGTGGACAGTGAGAGAGAGACAGAGAGAAAGGTCTTCCTTTTGCCGTTGGTTCACCTTCCAATGGCCGCCGCAGCCGGCCCACTGCGCTGATCCGAAGGCAGGAGCCAGGTGCTTCTCCTGGTCTCCCATGGAGTGCAGGGCCCAAGGACTTGGGCCATCTTCCACTGCACTCCCTGGCCACAGCAGAGAGCTGGACAGGAAGAGGGGCAACCAGGACAGAATCCTGCACCCCAACCGGGACTAGAACCTGGTGTGCCAGCGCTGCTAGGCGGAGGATTAGCCTAGTGAGCCGCGGCACCGGCCCTCAAATAAATATTTTTATTTTTTTTAAAGTGCAAGGTGACTGAGAGACGCCTGGGGGAGAAGGGGACACAGGGCTGGGGGGTCCTGGCCCCAGGTCTTTCTGCGTCAAGCAGCCACCTCTCCGTGCAGACTCGAGGGCAGGGGGAGGGCCACCAGGTGTTGCCATGACAACAGAGTCAGGCTGAGCCTGGGCCCATACAGTTCCTGCAGCCCCCGAGTCCCTGGGGGAAGAGAGGTCCTGTGTCTCTGGCCCCCCACGGACCAGGGTCCCGGCCCCCTCCAGCCTCTCCAGCTGAGCACCGTCCTGGTCCCCTCCCACGCCAGCTGCTGCAGCTGCTCAAGGTCCTTCCCAGCACCCCCCCCCCCGACCCCTCTGCACCAGGTTGACTCACAGGAGCCCCTGCATTCGCTTCTCCTCTCTTCCCAAAGATTCCCAGCCGGGTGTGGCCTTGTTAACCCTTGGCGTCTCTCCGAGGGCACCCAGCCACGGGCAGCTCACTCCCCGGGGGCACCTGCAGGCGGCTGTGTCCCTAGGAAGCTCTGCAGTGGCGATCACAGCACAGAGAGACCCCTCTCCATGTCCAGCTGCCAGCCAGGGGCCTCCCTCGCCCGCCAAAGCTACCGAATGGAAGGGAAGGGACTCCCCGGCAGGCCTGGCACATGCTAAGCGCTCTGTGTAATCGGAAGTCTTTCAAAGAGTTCACTGTGGCGGGGGCTGGTGGCTTGCCGGAGAGAGAAGGGGATGGCGTCGCATCAATGAAGCAAGTGTGAGTTCTAAGCCGCTGATGACAGTGAGCGAGGGAGACCCAGGAGGCGCCATCGAGGGAGGGCCAGGCGACTTCAGACAGGAAGAGGAGGTCCCGGGGAAGCCGACACCTTGTGGCATAGCAGAGGTGGGGGAGGGGAAGGGTCAGGAGGAAGGACAGAGGAAAGCAAACATCAAGCCCTTAGCATCCCTGGGGTGGGCCCAGGCCAGCAAGCTTCAGGCAGCCGCTCCAAGCAGACACCAGACTAGAGAGACCCCAGGGTCAGAGCAACAGGGACCTGTTTCTCAGAGACCTGGGGGTGCGGGTGGGGGCGGGGGCACAGGTGGCGCTCAGGGCTGACCCGGACGGCAGGAAGTCGGGGTGCAGAGGCAAAGGCAGCCGCTGATTGGCTCCAGTGTGCCTTTGTTCGCTGGGGTATTCAGCAGTCACTGGGTTTCTCCCGGGGCAAAGCTCTGAATTCTGCGACCCCCTCTCCACACACCCCCCGAGAGTTTCTGGGAGGAGCTGGACCCGCAGCCCTGCCCCCAGGAGGTGACGGAGCAGACAGCCCCAGGACCTTCCCGGCTGAGGAATGAGCGGTGCCGGGAGCCCCGAGAACTCTGCAGAGAGAGAGGCCTGCAGCCAAGGGGCAAAGGTGACTCCGGCAGGGGACAGGGCCCTCTTGGCCTCCCCGGCGGCTCCAACAAGTGCCTCTCTTTCCTGACGCCTTCTGTGCCCCCGCCCAGTGCTCAGCACCCCGGGGCCGGCGCCCACGCTGCGTTCCAGGTGCTCGGTGCCACCTGATGATCATTTCAGCATCTCAGCGGTGTCCCCCTGCCCCCGCCACCACCGGGGCCTCTGCTGGCCTCACTCACCCCATCCCCCTCCCCGTGCCACACAGGCCACCCCTCGGGGGCTTCTCACCACGTGTCTCACCCCAAACGGGGGCTGGGTGGGTGGGGAGTGGCCACACCCCTGTCTTCTGTCTCCGTGACTTAGCGGCTCTTAACTGGGTTGCACTCTGCCCCTCTACAGGGCATCTGGGAATGGGGTAGGGGTGCGTGGGGCAGGGGTGCGTGCCACAGCCAGCCAAGGGAGCTGCTGGCAGTAGGGCCAAGGATGCCCACCATTGCACAGTGCCCCGGGCAGGCCCACACAGGGACAGTTTGTTCCCCTGAACCCCCAGCTGTTTCTCAAGGCCGGCTAGGGAGGATGACCCAGCCATGCGTGCCTGGCCGGGCTCTCTCTCTCTGTGCCTGTAAGGCGGGGTGATGGCTGCCCCTTTGGAGGGACGTGGCTGGTTCAGCACGGTGCATGTGGCACCGCACGGGGCCTCCCAGCTATGCCAAGCCTTTGACGGGTAATAGAGCTGGGGTTCTGTGCTCCCTTCTTCTGACGCCTGGGTCTGGCTCTCAACTGGTCCCAAATGCAGAGATGGGGCCAAGGCTTTGACTAACCACTGCCGTGCAAAGAAACAGATCCTGCAAGGCGGGGGGCGAGCCTGGGCCCGGGACCTGCAAATCCAACCAACGAAACTCACGAGGTGGATTTGGGGAGCTGATGTTCTTCACCCCAGTCCCCCATCCCCCATCCCCCACCCCCACCCCCCACGAGACTCCCAACACGGGAAATGCTTTTGCATCTAGGCACAGCCTTCTCAGCCTCGCCACCTGCTCTCGCGTGGGATCTCCGATGTCCATAGACCAAGAGCATCTTGATGAAGCCCAGGGACCTCAGGGCGGGGACCCACAAAGTACCTGCCTTTTTCTCTGTCCACGGGCGGTGTCGGGGGAGGGGCTAGACGCTGGCCATTGCTGCACCTGCTCCACGCGGGAAAACCGCTCTTTCACTTCCAAGCTGTTCTTGGCCTGGACGACACCTGCACGCCAGGCACCTGCTCCATGCACTCTGCTTTTGACGCCAAGCCAGAGGAAGACATATGTATCGCCAGCTTCCCCCCCAGCCAGCCAGGGCTGGAACTGCCTCTTCTGACCTTGGCCAAGGTCAAGGGAGGGATGCCTGCCTGCCACTCCCTCACAGCCATCTCGGCTTCTTCCTGGGCAGCAGCAGGGACTGTGACACTCACGAAGCCACCCGACAAGGAGTGGCACTTGCTGTGGACTCACTGGCCACGTGCACCTGCTTGCGGCACTGGGGTGAAGCCTGTGGTCTTGTGAAAGAGGACTTCACTCCACCAAGAAGCCAAATGTCAGGGCTGGCGCTGTGGTGTCGCGGGTAAAGCCTCCACTTGCCGTGCCATATGGGCATCCCACAGGGCACTGGTTCGAGTCCCGGCTGCTTCACTTCCGATCCAGCTCTCTGCTTGGAAAGCAGTGGAAGATGGCCCAAGTGTTTGGGCCCCTGCACCTGCGCGAGAGACCTGGAAGGAGCTCCTGGCTTCAGCCTGGCTCAGCCCTGCCGTTGTAGCCATCAGCGGAGTGAACAAGCGGGTGTAAGACCTCTCACTCTGTCCCTGCTTCTCTGTAGCCCTGACTTTCAGATAAATAAATAAATCTTTTTTTTCCTAAAGAAGATAAGTGGCTTTGCCTCCATTCCCAGAGGAACCCCAGCTCCTGCCTCTGCCTCTGGGAAGTGACCCAGCCTGGCTCCAGTGCTGCTTCCGATACAGGCACCGATGCTGTTCTCCGCCAGCCCCCGGCCCTGCCCCCCACGCCCACTGTGACCCGTGTGGACGCTGGCCCCCGGCAGGAAGGGGGCCATTACGGTGGTGTGTTGTTTCAATTTGCATCTCTGGGTCAGGCTGCTCAGGTTTTCCTGCACGTGGGGCAGTGGCAGGAGCCGGTTAGCCCATCCCCCAACGTCCTCAGGAGGCCCCCTGGTCTCCGCCCTAGTGGAGGGGGCTCCCCAGAGACCCCTTAGGGCAGAGGGCAGGCAGCTCTCTTGAGCCCACATAGGCGAGTCCACCTGTCCAGCTGTCCCTGGGTGGCCACGGTCTTCACTCAGCGCCACAGAGCTTCTCAGGGGCACCATCCTCTTTGCCAGGGATGCCCACGGCCCAGCGCTGGCCAGGGGAGACCCCAGCCCACTCAGCCGAGCCCGGCCTTGCCCGCTCGCTCCTGCTTGCTGCTGGGGTCTGTGGTGGGTGTGGACACAGTGGGGCGCTGGTGGCCCCTCCAGAGCACTGGGGGCTCCAGCCTTCTCATGTGCCTCTTCCTCGCCGGCTTCGCTGGCTCTCTGCTGCTCAGCTCCAGCAGGGCCGGCCCGGAGAGGCCGGTGACTGAGAGGGGAGCCCCGCACCTGCAGGGGCGTGAAAACCTTTGTGGTCTTGAAGACGTTTGCACTTGAGAAGGGGCCAAAGGGGAGCTTGCACGGCGCATGCTCTTGGCGCCGTTTCCCATTGGGGATGTGCTATTCAGCAAAAATCCGATTGCACCGGACGTCCCGAGCGCACGGAGAAGGGTGGGAGGGCTGGGGAGCTGCGTCCTCGCGAGCTCGCTGTGGCAGGAGGGTCTCTGTCTCCAGGCTGCTAGAGAAAGGAGCCCTGGCCCCTGAGGGTCACAGCCCGAGGGTCCCGCCCCAGCTCCCCCTGCAGGCCCCCTTCGCCTCCGCCCTTTCCGTGCGCTCCAGGGAAGGCAGCTACAGGACTCCGAGTGCCAGGCACCGGGCAGGGGCCGCCGTGACCTCCACTTGAGGCTCAAGGGGCGGGGCCACCCGCGGGGACCCTGCCAGAGCTCGGGTGGCGGGCGCGACGGCCACGTAGCTCAGGGCTTTGGAGGGAAGATGGGGAGGACGCGGAGCTGCCTCGGGACAGAGCCGTCCGCGAGCTTCCAAAGACGGCATTGCTCAGGCGCCCCGCGCTTTCATCTGGAACTTATTGGAAAACCTTGCTGAGGGGCTCAGCCGCCTCCTGGGCTCCGACGCCGGGCCCCGTCCAATGGGTGTGCAGGTCCTCCCAAGCCATACTGCTGACACCATGAGCGCTGTGTGCTCCCGACGGGATAAGCCGGCCACAAATTAATACCTGGGGCCGATCCGAAAACACAATTCTTTCCGGCTGCCATCATTCCAACCAGGGCTCTATCTCTGCTGACAGAGGCAGTCAATCTTACAGCGCTGCAATTCGTACATTGTTTTTTTCCTTCGGTCCCTGAAACGGTCCAGACAATAAACTGAACCTGCTTTTATGATTATCGATGTGCTTAGGGGGCACCCACGCTGCCCGCTCTGCCAGCCACCAGCGCAGGGCCCCTTCCCGCCTGTAGGGGGCCCTCCTGCAGGCTGCCGGAAGCTATCCTGGTTCTGCAGGTGCACAGCCCCACGCTGAGCCCGAGGCAGAGGTTAAGTAAGGACCCCTGTGTCTGAGCAGCCCCTGGGGGATGCAGAGAGAGGCCAGGGTCCCGTGAGGACAGCAGGAGAAGCCCAGGGCATGAGCACCCTCCACCTGCCCTGCACTGGCCAAGGTGAACCAGGCAGAGTGAGGCCCCACCGAGCTCCCTGGTGCTGGGGACCCTGGGAATCCCATGCCTGTGATTTCCACCTTCTCCTTGTTGAAGGGCAATGTCAGAGAGCAGGCCAGGTCCTAGCCCTGCAGCCTCTGTTTCTCCATCTGCAAAATGGGACTTGCGACACTGGCCCCGCTGGTTCCGCAGAGCAGCGGGGTGGTGGGGATGGGTGTTGCACATGGGATTCAGCCAGGCCGCTGTGCGGGGCTGGACCCTGGGGCCCCGGTGCCTCCAGGAGTCTGGACCAAGCAGTTCTGGACGCAGGCAGGCCAGGCCTTTAGGACTTGCCTTTCTAGGGCTACTGTGGCAGATCTGCAGGTCCAGCCCTTCCCAGACCGTTTCTGCTCCCTCCCAGCCAAGGCAGATCACTCATTCCCCTTAACCCCCGCCCCTGGGTTCTGCCCCAGCTCCTGCCCCTTGAGGCCCCCGGGGAAAGTGCTGAGACCGAGGGCTTGGCCTTGGCCTTGACACTGGGAAGGCCATGGAGGTCTTGCAGTTCTGCTCTCGCCAGCACGGGTACCCAGGCTGTCGCCCACGTGAGAAGGTTTCTCGGAGACTTCTCTGGCCTAGATAAGTTGTTAAAAACCAAGATCAATTCGCTTCTGAAAATTAGGCAGATCAATAGGAATAGCACTGTCTGCCACGGAGCGCGAGTCCGCGCCCCCCTTCTCCCTTCCCGATTCTTCCTGCCTTACACCGCTGCTGACGGCTCTGCCAGCCCAGACCAAATTCCCAGCCCGTGACCAGCCTTAGGGTGGGGGGATGCAGAGGAAACTTGCAGGCCGGAGGTCGCAGTGGCTGGGAGTCCAACTTCCTGTTTCAAATCAGCTGTCTGCGCTTGACAACGTGGGCGACCGTGGGTGCGGCTGATTAACCCACCAAGCCTCAGCGTCTCCGTCAGCTCATCAGGATGGCGACAGCCTGGGTGGGCTCCTGCCCGACACCGGTGAGACGCAGGCAGTGAGGATTTCAGCCACCAGATGGAGGAGCACCTGCTGTGCACCGGGAACCAGGCTGACCGGGGTTGGCTCATTCACGCCTTGCAGCGATCCTGGGTCTCCGGGCCGTTACCTCCCCTGTCTTAGAGATGGGTAAATGGAAGCCCAGAGAGGTCAGTAGACTGTCCACGTTTGCACAGCTACAAGTGCAGAGCCAGGATTTGAACCCACGCCGAGGGGGCGGGGCCTCACACCCCCAAGCTCCACCCTGGCCACTGGGACCAGAACACAGCACCCCAAGGAGCTCTGTGCCAGCCCTTGTCCTCAAGAGCAGGTCCTCCTCCTTGGTGGTCTCCAAGGTGAAGAGGGAAGACATGGGCTTCCCCGGGTCTCCTGTGGGCAGAAGCTCCCGCCTCCGAGATGTCAACCACGTCTCCTCCCACTCCACTCAGCGGCTTTGCTTAGAAAATGATGGCCGAGGAAGAGTGCGAAGCTGGAGAGTGGACGATTACTCTTTATCAGTGCTAACAAGCGCGAATGCATCTTAGTTCCTGGGTCTGAGTGTGGCTCAGACGCCAGCATGCCCCACTCCCTTCTCCCCCGCACCCAGTCCCCAAATGCCAGGAGGGCAGGGGGTGGCTAGGCTGGCGCGTGCTCCCATCGGAGGGTCACTCTACAAACCTTTGTCACATGCACCTCCACCCCAGGAAGCAGGGACAGTGTGGCAGGTAAAGCAGACCCCTTGCTGGCACCAGCCTGCGGGGTGAGACACACTATGGAAATAGACCAGCGAATACAGAACACAGCGCAAGCTGGTGACCCGTGCCTGTCTGAGCTGAACCAGGCCCGGGGCGGTGGAGCAGCAGGTTAAGCCACTGCCTGCACCATTGGCAGCCAACGTGGGCACCAGTTCATGTCCTGGCTGCTCCACGTCCTATCCAGCTCCCTGCTGATGCACCTGGGAAAGCAACAGAAGATGGCCCAGGTGCCTGGGTCCCTGCACCCACGTGGGAGACCCAGACAGAGCTCCAGGCTCCTGACTTCAGCCTGGCCCAACCCCAGCTGTTGCAACCATTTGGGGAGCGAATCAGCAGATGCAAGATTCTCTCTCTCTCTCCCTCTCTCTCTCTCTCTCTCTAAGTCTGCCTTTCAAATAAATAAGCAAATATTTGGGGGAAAAAAAGAGTTGATCAATGAGACCACAAACCACATAATCTTGGAGATCGGTTCACGTTAGATGCACACATGCACACACATGCACACGCATACACATGCACACACACACAAGCACACACACACACGCACCACATGTATCCGGTCTGATTTCCTCCCTGGATTCCCCATGCTTCACAGAGCACAGTTGGCTCCCCTGGGACTCCTGAGGCGGGGGGGGGGTGCGGAGCTGCAGGTGCACCCGGTTCCTCGCCCCCCCCCCCCGCCAGGCTGTGGAGCAGCCCCCAGCAGGACCTGCTCCTGCAAACCCACCCAGCCTGACTCCCAGGCTGTTCTCACGCTCTACAGAGAGAGAGAGAGAAGAGAGAGAGCAGCATCCCAGGGCCTCCTTTCACCTTTGTGGGAGCCCCCAACTCCTCCACCATCACGTCCCTCTCTCCCCGAGGTCTTCAGGGAACTTCCTCCCCGGGACCCCTGCCTCGGGGCGCACCCCGGTAGCTGTGGTTTCAAGCACACCGGTCTTGAGGCCCCCTGTGCTTCACGCCGGTCACCCGTTCCCTTAGCATTGCCAGACGCCGTCAGCTGTCTGCATTTTCATTGCCCTTGGAATAAATTCCCAGCTCCCTCCGGCGCCCCACAAGGCTCTGCACCACGTGCCTGCCCAGCGCCGTGGGCCGGCCTCTCCCTCTGGCCCAGGCTCAGCCACTTCCGTCCCCTTCCGGCTCCTGGAACACA
Source organism: Oryctolagus cuniculus (assembly GCF_051225735.1). Taxonomy (NCBI): domain Eukaryota; kingdom Metazoa; phylum Chordata; class Mammalia; order Lagomorpha; family Leporidae; genus Oryctolagus; species Oryctolagus cuniculus. The sequence continues at coordinate 6,214,140 of NC_142883.1, read as the reverse complement.
CCCAGCCCGCAGCTCCTCGAAGCTTCCCTGTTCCATCGGGGCCTCGAACAATTCCGCTCCAGCCCCCGCCGTGCACGGTCTTTGGTTCTTAACTCAAAAGCCGCCTCTTGGGAGGGTTCCCTTCTCTGTCTCTTTCTCTGCTCTTCCGGCTCGGCATCCTGTGGTCCCCCTGGCTCTTGCGTTCATAAAACTCGGGACCAGCTGTAGTTAGGCTGTTGGCTGGCGGGTGGTGGTGTCGGGGACCGGATCCATCTGTCTTTCCCTCTAGGATGCAGGCTCCGGGGAGGGTCAGGAACGGGGCCTGTTTCTGTGCAGTAAAGGATTAGCAACACCTGGTCGCAGCGCCCCGCCAGCCGGTCCCACGCCACTGCCAGCACAGCAGGGCTGCTCCCCTCCCCGCTGGTCTCCCCGACTGCGGACGCTCACGGGGCTCCTCTCGCTGGACCGGCTCTGCTGAGCGCTCTGAGTCTCAGTGAATGTCAGGACCTGAGGGTGGCCTTGGCTCTCAGGATCAAAGCGATCTTGGGAATCCTTGACCTTCTCTGCCCAGAGTCTGGGACCACGTGTGGCACACGGCCAGAGCTCACGACGAGCGAGCGTCCCTCCACAGTGAACGTCCCTGGGGGACAAAGGCCTCCCCGACACAGCTGGCATCCCTGGGACGCGTTCTCATCCACCTGCCGCTCCCACCTCCCCCACGTCGAGTTTGCCCCTCCTCCCCATAACGATTTCTAGTTCCCAGAGCAAGCTGAGCTCCCCCAGGCCTCTGCACCGGCTCCCTTCCATGGCTGGGTCTCCCCCACTCACCACCTCCCCAACCCCTCCTCCTCCTCCCGCCAGGCCCAGCTCAGCCACCACCTGCCCTGGGAAAAGTCGCCCAGCCTGCATGAGCTCATTCTCCGGTGGCCTCCGGTGGCATTCTGTCGTCACCTCTGTCGGAGAGGCTTGTCATCGGAGAGGCCTCTGCTTAGCTTCCCCTTGCTAGAGCCGTGTTGCACTTGAAAAGAGCCTTCTGCCTGCATAAGACAGCAGGGAGCTCTTAGAAGCCCGGAGCTGCGTGCGTTACCGCGAAGTCTTTGTTAGCCGGCATTGGGCCAATGGCGTAGTAGAAGCTCAGTGAATGTTGGCGCGAACCGAGAGAAGAACCTGACAATTAGGAGAGGCAGCAGGCAGGGCGGGCCCTGTTTTAACCTGACAGCTGTGAGCCCAGCACTGTTGTCAGAAATGCAATCCTGGCTGCTCCTTCCGCACCTGCAGGAAGGGAGGGGATAAGGCGCTCAGTCGTCCTCCCGAGGGGCTGTCGTGGGGCACAGCGCGGAGACGGGAAGCCCAGGCCCTCGGCCTTTGCAGAATCGTCACCCGGTCCCAGACGTGGGCCGTGGGCTGTGGCCTGGCAGCTCTGCCCTCTGTGCAGGCTAACTCTAAGACAACGCCCCACTTCCTGGCGCTCACAGCCTTTGGTAAGCTCCTCTCCCTGAGTGTGGGCAGCCTGGTGCCTTGCTCCAACACGGCAGAGGCAACGGGACAGCCCTTCTGGGATGAGCAGGAAAAGGTTGCGACGTCCGCCTTGCTGGTGGAGTCTCCCCCTTGCAGGGCAAGCACCCAAGGGACGTCTCTGGCCAGCAGCCCGCCTGGAACCGTAGCCCTCGGCCCAGCGACCCTCCGAGAACCGAGTCTTCCAGCAGCCGCGAGAGGCAGCACTTCCCCGATCAAGCCTCAGGGTGAGAGGCCATGAGCAAGGCTTTGTCCAACTGCCAGAGGGACTTAAGGGATCAACACCAGGTCACCCCCTGCCCCCTTCGGGGAGCAGCGGAGCCGTAGCCGCTGCAGCCCCAGGGCTTGGATGTAAATCCGAGGTCTGCTCTGTACCTGTGTGAGCGTGAGCCGGTTACTCGATATCAGCTCTATCATCGGGCACATGAGGATATGAACTCCCTGCTAGGTAAATCGTACATGCAAAATGCTACAGTCGTCATCGTATTTACAGCCGTGCACGCAATCACATAAATATTGACGGCGCTCATTCTTCAAAACCATCCCGGCGTAAGATCCCTCCTACACCAGCACATAAAGTCGATCCCCGCAGCAGAGCCCAGCCCTACCATAAGCCAGGAGTCAGAAGGCCCCGGGGCAGAGAACAACCTTCCACTCCCACTCCCTGCAGCCTGGAAGGTCAAAGCCTGACTCGCATCACAAGGCCACCCCCTCCTCTCCTCCCAGCGCCCTAATTACCCCACGTTCAGCACAGCGAGGGAGGGCTGCACGCGCAAGTCCAATCACCCCACGAGTACGGTCAGGATCCGTTCCCTCTGTGCTTCAGGGGAATTCGATACGAAATCATCGCAATTAAATCCCACTCCAGACAGTCAGGACGTCTAGGAGTCCCGAGCAGGAACACGCCGGCACAGGCTGCCTGCCGAGGCTGCCTCCTGGCTTGCTGCTGGCCACAGAGCTGCCCACGGCCTGGAAGAGGACCTCTTAGGAGGCAGCTGCTGTGCCGGCCAAGCCAGGCTCAGTCCCGAGGACTTGCTTGGGGGTCACAATCATTCCTGCTGTCGCTGACACCATCTTCCGAGGCTCTCTCGGCAAATCTCAAAGGCGTGTGGTTCTCACAGCACAGAGGCCTGCCTGGGGGGCAGTGCACGGCCGAGGAAGGCGCGCTGGGGCAGGGGAACCAGCGGGGTCTGTCCCCACTCTGTGAGGGGCTGAGGGCCTCTGCCTTGGCTCTTGGACCTTGGCGATTCCCCAGTCGGCATGGGGGATGCTCCAGTTTGACCCCAAATCCTTGCAAAGTAAGGCCAAGCTTTTGGATTGGAGAGAGCCTTCTAGCCGCGAGAATCGGGGTGCAATGGATGTCCCTGGCCCCAGAGAGCCTGCCCCTGGCTGCCCCAGTAGAGTCTGACCCCCATTTACTTTTCTAAACTGCTTGTGGGCACATAGATGCCCTTTGAGTACTGCAGCACCAGTGTTCCCGCCCGGGCCTCCCCTGGGAGCCCAGCCGACGCGTCTCTGTTCCCTGCTGCTCAAGGTGACGGTGCAGAGGTGCCGGCGGAAGAATGAAGCGGCGAGGGCCCGTTGCCGGCACCGGCGCGGTTGCGTGCGGGATGTGCGTGTTCCGGCTAATGAGCGGCCCAGACATCCTCGGGAGGACAGGATCAAATAATCGCTGTCAAAGATGTGCTTCTGATTAGCTTTCTAGTCCCAAAGCTAATTGTCCAATTTAATAGGCATCTGCTATTTTTCATGCCTGTGTTTGAACTTCACAAGCCAACTGATTTTTTTTTACCCCTAGCAGATAGTCAAACACTGGGAAAATAATGCATTCTGTCTTCTTTCCAGTCCCTCTCTGTTGAATGACAAAGTTACAGAAAGGAAGAATCAAAGGGGGGGGGGGGGTCAGAGACACAAGCTTGGCCATGAGCCTTGTCGCTCCCGAGTCGGGGTTGTTCCCCACTCGACACATGGGCTGAACCCCGTGTGAACAGAGCACGGCGTGACCACGCTGGCACAGAAGTTCTCTCCCCACGAGCCAGGTGCGCCCCAGGAGAGCCACGGTGCAGCCAGGAGGAGACCACGCCCCTGTGCGGCCGGCGTGGGTGCTGGGAGGCTGTGTTCTCGGTGCTGGGCGTCTCAGTGGGTTCAGGGCTTGCAGCCCATTAACCTCCGGCTTCCCACCGCCTTCAGGTTGTGCATCTGTGACCAAGTGACTGCCCACGCGGCAGCACGAAGAGGTGCAGCGTTAGCTGATTGGACGGTGACGGTGTCACCCCTGTGGACAGGACTGGAAAGCATTAGTGAGTGCCCCGCTGCCCCTCCCCTCCTGTCCACCAAGGGAGGGGCAGCATCCGTCTCCCGGAGGACGCGGCCAGCAGGAGCCTGCAGGAAGCAGACCCTGAGCCCTCGCCAGACTCCAAACCCGCTGGCTCCTTGGTCTAGGATTTCCCGGCCTGCACAACTGTGGGCGTTAACTGTCTTTTCCTCTTAAGCCACCCAGGCCTGGGCGTTCCGTTCCAGCTGCACAGACAGAGGAAGACTACAAGGATTCCATCGCTCCCGCCCTGAGGAACCCAGCCATCGAAGGGAAAGCTGAAATCCGGGGTGGGGTAGGTGCAATGCCCGAGCTCCCACTGAGCCCTCAGTTAGATGCCCTGTTCACTCCTCCTTGGTCCCCTGGCGCTGCGGAGGCCGAAGCTTGTGGCCTTTGCTCTCAGTTGTGGCCACGTGGTCTGTGTCTCTTTCCCCAGCCGAGCCTTCGGCTGAGGTCCCAACCCCGACCCAGTTTGTGACAGACCCTGAGAGGGACCCAGCTGACACAACTAGACCTCTGACCCACAGCTCCCGGGAGACGGTACACGTGCGTGGTTCTATCTGGTGACAATTTGTCGTGCAAAAACAGGGGGCTAATACAACAAGGTCAATGGGTAGAAAGGGGGCCCATGTGCTCATGTTTGAGATTCGGGGCCAGATCTGAGTCTGAGGGGGGAGTCAGACAGGTTTGGTCCAGAAAAGCTTAGGTAGAGCCACATGTGGGAGCACTGGGGTCTGAATGATGGAACCCAACAGCCCCATGTGTGGCATGAAGAGGTGGAGCCTGGTGCCAGCTCTGGGGCGTGGTGGGCAAAGCCACTGTCTGTGGCACCAGCATCCTACGTGGGCACCAGTTCATGTCCTGGCTGCTCCACTTCCAATCCAGCTCCCTGCTAATACACCTGGGAAAGCAGCAGAGGATGGCCCAAGTGCTTGGCCCCTGCACCCATGTGGGAGACCCAGATGAAGCTCCTGGCTCCTGGCTTCAGGCTGGCTCAGCCATGACCTCTGTGGCCATCTGGGGAGTGAACCAGAGGATGGAAGGTCGCTCCTCGTCTGTACCATTTAGAGATCACCAAGGCAGAGAGGCGTGGAGCAGTCAGCTTAGCCCACGAGGAGCCCGGCCAGCTGAGGGCTCCGCCCTGTCGGCCTCATCGAGGGTCAGCAGAGTCATCTTCAACTGAAAGTGCAGAGCTGCGCCACGGGGCTCCTCACGGCTGCCACGGCCCCCGCGCAGGTCTTTGCCAATGATCCCAATGCGTTCTCAGCGCGGCTCTGCGAAGCAGGTGTCATGCTTCCTCCTCAGGCCCTGATGCTCGCTGGGGATCATTCAGCTTCCACGAGGCGTAGTGACAGAGAGAGAGAGAGAGAGAGAGAGAGAGAGAGAGATCGTCCATCTGCTAGATTATTCCCCAAATGGTTGCAATGGCGGGACTGGTCCAGGCCAAAGCCAGGAGCCCAGAACTCCACCTGGTCTCCCACCTGGGTGGCAGGACCCAAGTCCTTGAGCCATCTGCCGCTGCTTCCCCAGGTGCGTTAACAGGAGCTGGATTGGAAGCAGAGTAGCCGGGACTCCAACTGGCACTCTGGTGTGGGATATGCGCATGGCAAGTGGTAGCCTAACCAGCCACCCACAATGCCACGCCCAGGCCTTTCCCTGCCCCCACCCGCCCCTCCAGGCAGGCAGAGGAGCCTCCAGTGTGCTCCCTTTGCTCCCTGCTGCCTCCCACCCTCCCATCTCAAAGCTGAAAGGCGCTCTGAGCCCACAGTGTCCCCAGCAGGTGGCTGAGCCCTCCCTGATCCTCCCGCCGCCATCCCCCCCTCTCCTAAGACCCCACCCCTCCTAAGAAGTGTTTCCTCCCCTGTCCGTCCGCACCCTGATTGTGAAATACAACAAAAACCCCGACTTTGGCTTAATTTAAAGATATTTATGTCACCCTTTGAAATGTCAAACGTTGTCATTAAATCTTCTCACACTTGGGCTGGCAGAGGGATGCCAAGATCTTGGGGAGACACTTTAATCTCAATCAATTAGGGATAAGGTAGTCCTAGCAGTGTGCCGACAAAAGAACACTTTAATTTTAGAGCTAATTAAATATCAACAATTGGACTGCAGCGACAGACACTTAACCTGCAGTAACCCGTTATTTATGAGGAATATAATGCGCGGACTCTGGACGTGGAGTGAGTTGTAGTCATTTTAATATCAGCTGTCACAGCTCAGCGGCTCCCTTTTGTTTTGCTGTAGTACCGCTGTCTCCCAGGCTCTGCCGGGAAACCTCCTGCACCCGCGCTGGATGTGAGCTTAATTAAACCGTGGCCCCGCCCAGGACCCGAGGAACACAGCACAGGCAGTGGACGGCTAGGACAAGGCCAGCCTGGGCCAAGGGCTGGAGTCTGGGTCTCAGAAATGGACCAGCTGTGCTGCTTTGGGCTACAAATAGGAGAAAAACGAGAAACGCTCAAGTGCTTTAACAGTACAGGTTCAAGTTCGCTAGGGGAGCAGGCGGACAGGGGGAGGGGCCAGACTGGAGGCTTAGTGACCTCATCGAGCCGCTCAGGGGCTCGCTGTCTGTCCACTCTGCCAGCCCTGGCAGGCGGACGATGCCACCGTTCTGGGGTCAGGGTGGCCCCTGCTGGGGTTTCCTCACAAGGGGTAACATGCCACAGAGGGGAGGGGGCTTTCTTCTGGGCATCGCTTCCTTCCACCGTTTTTTGTTTTTTGTTTTTTGACAGGCAGAGTGGACAGTGAGAGAGAGAGACAGAGAGAAAGGTCTTCCTTTGCCGTTGGTTCACCCTCCAATGGCCGCCACGGCCGGCGCGCTGCGGCTGGCGCACCGCGCTGATCCGATGGCAGGAGCCAGGAGCCAGGTGCTTCTCCTGGTCTCCCATGGGGTGCAGGGCCCAAGCACCTGGGCCATCCTCCACTGCACTCCCTGGCCACAGCAGAGAGCTGGCCTGGAAGAAGGGCAACCGGGACAGAATACGGTGCCCCGACCGGGACTAGAACCCAGGAGTGCAGTGGAGGATGGCCCAAGTCCTTGGGCCCTGCACCCGCATGGGAGACCAGGAGAAGCACCTGGCTCCTGCCATCAGATCAGCGCGGTGCGCCAGCTGCAGCATGCCAGCCACAGCAGCCATTGGAGGGTGAACCAACGGTAAAGGAAGACCTTTCTCTCTGTCTCTCTCTCTCTCACTGTCCACTCTGCCTGGGGAAAAAAAAAAAAGATGAACGAAAGAAAGGGTTAAAAAATTCTTAAGTAAAAATACAATATGTTTGTAGTTCAGAGTAAATTTGCAATCCTGTATATTTCTTATCCAGTTGCCAATGTTATTGTGTAAATTTTTCATTTATTTATTTACCTATTGATTTCGAGAGGCACAGAAGCAGAGGCAGCCGGACAGGCCCGCCCACCTGCGGATTCATTCCTCAAATGACAGCCAGGCCAGAGCCAGGAGCCTTGACCTGCATCGGGGTCCCAACGTGGGTGGCAGGGACCCGAGTCCTTGAGTGTCACCACTGCCCCCCGGGGTGCCAGCAGCAGGAAGCTGGGACTGTGGTGGAAGTCAGATAGAACCCCGGCGCTCTGACACAGGCTGCAGGCGTCCTGGGCCACAGCTCAGCCGCTGCCCCAAAGGGGCTTCCCCAGGCTGCCTTATTAGTAGCTGAAGAGATGTCATTTGAACCTCACGAATCTCCCCCCTTCCCTTGCTGCCCCCCAGGGCCGCCTCAGAGGACGCACCCGGCAGGGTCATCTTGGCTTGGCCTGCGGCGATCCGGGAAGTTTCTCAGTGTCCGCTTGTCGCTAACGCCCTCGGTCATTTCGAGAAGCACTGGCGGGGTCTCCTGCAGAAGTGCTGCCGCTGGGGCCTGTCCGATGCTTCTCTCGTTCTCTCATGGCTCGGATGTGGGGCAGTAGTGAAGGGCCGCTCCTGGCATCTCAGCAGGGGAACGTGCCATCCACATGACCTTGGCTGATGGTCGTGACCTTGGCCACCTGCTCCAGCTAACACTCACCAGGTCTCCCCAGGCAGGGTTGCCCTCCGTCCCTCTCACCCCACCACCTCGGTGTCTTCTCATTAGTGAAGAAAGCCCCAAGCTCTTGTCCCTTGGTTCCCACCAGTGGGGACAAAGGGCTGAGGTTTTGACCCTGTGATAACTCAGCCCCGGGGCTTGGGGTGTGCTGGCGAGGGGCCAGCACCCCTAAGCTTGATAGAAACACAGGGCACCCATAGGCACCAGTGGACACAGGCAGGGCTACTCAGGTTCAAGTCCTGCTTCTGCTGCCTTCCGGCCGGGCGACCTTGAGTGAGTCCGTGCCTCCTTTGTCCCCATCTGTAAAATGGGGGCGATTACAAAGCCTCCCTCCCGAGGCGCGGTGAGGTTCAGGGAGCACATGGTGAGCCTGCACGGGCGCCAGCTATGACTGCGCTGAGTTCACCAACGTGCAAAACCAGGCAAAGTCTCGGCGGGAGCGTGGCCCCCCTGACAGCCAGGGAACAGTGCGCCCAAAGTCCGCGCAGGACCCCTGTGGGGCAGGGGTGGGTGGGAGAGCTCCGAGGGACCCAGGGCCTGGAGGCCTCCCGGCTGCCGAAATGCACTCTCTCCTGCGCTGGGCTCGGGGGACCACGTGATGAATGTTTATATCCTGCACGCGCACACGGCACATTCTTTCTTCGTGCAGGAGCTATTTCACAATAAAAGGCTTCGTCCATCAGGCCCCTCGGCTCCCTGTCTGAGGCCAGTCTGGTCCGTGCGGCTCCGTGGAGGCACAGCCAAGCTGTAGAGGTCACTCCACCCTGCCCCACCCCCTAGCATGGGCGGGCTCTCCTGGGTCCCATGCAGCCATCCCCCGGCTGCTGTACCCTGACCAGGGCACCTCTCCGGCCTCAGGGTCTCCTGCAGTAAAATGGGATTGCAGAGGCTTTCCCTCCCCCTCCTCCTCCTTCTCCTCCTCCTCCCCTTCTTCCTCTCCCTCCTCCTCCCCCTCCCCCTCCTCCCCTTCCCCCTCCTTCCTCTCCCTCCTCCTCCCCCCTCCCCCTCCCCTCCTCCTCCTCCCCTTCCCCCTCCTCCTCCTCCCCTTCCCCCTCCTTCCTTCCCCTCCTCCTCTTCCCCTTCCCCCTCCTTCCTTCTCCTCCGCTTCCTCCTCTTCCCCCTCCCCCCTCCCCCTTTCCCCCTCCGACCTGAACCAAGACAGCTGGAAATGCCACTCCTGGAGCTGCTGTCTAAAGCCCCAGACACCGAAGCAGGCAGGTAAGACCCGGAGGGACGGAGGGACGCTCCCGCCGACCCGGGAGGCAGCGTTGGTGGTGCGGGTAGTTGGGTCTCTGCCAATCACGTGGGAGACCTGGGTTGACTTCCCAGATCCTTCGGCCTGGCAGAGCCCCAGCCGTTGGGAGTGCTCTCTCTCAATCGCTCGCTCGCTCTCGCTCTCTCTCCCTCTCTCTCTCTCTCCCTGCCTCAAATAGATAAAGATCAAATCAATAAGTACCACCATGCCCCCCACCCCCGCCCAGGAAGGGGCTGGCTTGCAGATGCTGCTCCAGGCCTCCTGCAGGTACCTAAGTCGTCACACACAGGTGCCACCCCCTCCTCTCCCCAAAGGGCCCCAGCGGATCTGAGGCTCTGAATCCGGTCACCCTCTGCATCTGCGCCTCCCCCTTCTCGGTCCTGGTTCCTGGAGCCCCTGGCCCCTCCACCCTCACCCCCTGCAGAGCAGGGCCGCCTCCACTTCCCCTGCCCCACCCTGTGTGTGACTGGTTAGGGAGCTGGGTGACCTGGTCTCCAGGATTCCCGTTCAGCACAGGAAATTCTACAGCCGAGGGGAAGTGGGAAGAATTCGACCCCAGGGCTCACCCCCACTTTGGACATGGCCTCCTGTGTTCAGCAGGGTGTCGTCCTCTGCCTTGCACACGGTCTGCGAAGATGGCGCGGGGGAGTGGGTGCGTTGGAGAAGCCTGAACGGCCCGAGCTACTCCCGCAGGGCCGCTGGACGTCGGGCAGCTGGCAAACAGCCGTGGCGAGTTTTAAAATAGCCGGCAGATATAGTTTACCCTTAAAAAGAATTAGCTGCATCTTTTTCTTTCACTTTTTCCCATTGATTTTTACGAGGGAATCCGACCGAGGTCACGGCTGGTTTCATCCCAGCGTCTGCATCGCCCGGCTGCCGGAGCCGGCACACCGCTGATCTTGACCTCGAGCCGCAGTCTTCCGCGGTGGAAACAGTTAGGAAATGGGGAGAGAGGCAGACATGCATGCGCTCAGAAAATCTCAGAAACGGAAAGTCGCGGGGCTGGGGTCAAAGCCAAGGTCACCGTGATGGCCGGTTCCCAGAGCAAACGCGAGCCTTCCTGAGGAAAGAGGAGAGCGTGTTTCACCCGAGCCGGTGCCACCTGCTTTGGTCTCGCCGCCCAGAGAAGGCAGCAGGACCCCTGGAAACCACAAGTGCACGCAGCCAGGAGGCACCGACACCTCCTAGGGTTGCACCTGCAAGGACTACACCATCTCCCACGTGACCGCGGGAAAACACAGACAGGAGCTTCCTCTCTGAGATCAACTCTGACCCACAGAGTGACGGGAGCACGTGCTGGGGGGTCTGCCGCACTCTCCCAGGGGAGCTGTGAGGGCGGCCACGCTGCATCCTGGGGTGCAGGAGGAGGGTCACGGCAGCACTTAGGGGTCCCTGGTCAGTTTGCCATGACCTTGAACCTTTCCCAGTTTGCTTGGAATTTTGAAACACGGTCAAGCCACACGGTCAAGCCACACGGTCAAGCCACACGGTCAGAGCCGGCTGAGTAAGAGGAAACAGCGGTGGGCCTCAGACGAGACCGGCTGGCACTGGAAGCTGGCTGGCCCTGGCAGAGCTACGGACACGCAGCAGCCTCTCTGTGACCAAGTGGTGTGGTCCACTGCTCCTGCCCGGGAAGGCAGTTTGCCCTGTGCTGTGTGCGACTCCAGGGGAGAGGCCAGGACCCCTGCCTCTCCTCCTGTGTCTTGTGCTGCTCGTGTGCTCAGACCAAGATTTTACCCAGAGGGGCTCAGGGGTCAAGGGCTCAGACCCCAGGGAGTCACGTGCTAGCTTTATGTCCCAGCTGTCAGCTTTGAGCCTCAGTGTCCACATCTATAAAATGGGAATACGAACAGTGCGTACCTCGTGGGTAGAATGGCCACATCATCTACCGTCCAAACCAGAATATGGTGAGAATTATTCATCTTCAAATCAAAAGCAGGCAAAACCGGGAGTCAGCCCAGACAAACCCGGGTGTCTGGTCGCTTTGGGGACGTTGTGAGGATGCAAAGAGGAAACACGGAAGTTTCTAGAACAAGAAATTTCTGGATCAGGAAGTCTCTGGGACAAGCTCTTCTGTCTGTGGTGAGCTCGCTTGCCGTTGCCCCGTCCACAGCATCACTCCTGGCTTCCTGTCCCCGAGCCACTGCCGCTGCTCCTAAACTCACACTAACAGCTCCACCTGGAGGAGGGAAGGCAGGGACTGGCCAGGCCCTGCCACCACCACCCCCCACCATGTCCCACCTCCGCTCCTCGTAGGAAGACCCCCGGCACCTGCCTGCGGTCTCGACCTCCACCTCCCTCCTCCAGGGACCTCCTCTTCACTCGGCGACAGCCACGTCCTCCCCGTGGTCTCCACGCGCCTGTGACCTGTCCCAAACTCTTCCCACTTTCCGTCTCCACGGTGGCTGCTCCCTGGCGAGACATGGTCCGGGTTCTTGTCTCCGCATGAGAAGGAACTCAAGAAAGAAAGTGGACGAGGGTGAGCAGGGAAGCGAGGTTATCTAAGGACAAACGGAAGGTGCACACTCAGAAGGGAGAGCAGGCAACCTGGAGGCAATGCTGCGGGGAGCAGTTAGAGGGTCGTGTTTTTATAGGCTAGAGGGCGGAGTCTGGGGCAGGGCTTCATTGAATATTCAAATGGCACGGAGTTTGGGGCAGGGCTTGAGTCCCACCCACTTCTGTGGCCTTCTTGGAAACCTCGGAAGTGTCACGGCGTCAGGGGCTGTGGGAGTGGGAGTGCGGACCATGGTCATTTTATAATCGTGACATTATAGTCACCTAAACGTCATCGCAGGAAGCCAGCCTGCAGCCGTATCGGATAACACCAGCCAGCCCACGGAGGGGTGGGGTTGGGTGCTGCACGGGGGGGGGGGGCTGCAGGACGGGGCTGGACGCCCAGTTCCTCTTCATTAGCTGCCTTCTGCCTCCACCACCCATGCCGGCACACCTTTCTGCTCCCTGTTACACTCAGGGCTGGCCCCGCCCACACCACGTGCGTACCTGAAGTTGGATCACACATTCACCAGACGCAGTGGGCTGTCTGGGCTCCCTCTCGACAGCGAGTTTCACGCCAAGGACTGATCTGCTGGTGTCCTGGAGCCCAGAACAGTGCCTGGCACCCGGCAGGTGCCAAATCAGTACCTCCCGAATTAATGCAAAGGCACTCGTATTTCAGCACGCTCAGATCTGTGCTCCTTAGCTCTGGGGTGCGGATTTACCAGCGCAGGAAACCCCAGCACACTGGAGATGTGATTTTCAAACTGATTCCCCCACTCCCCGCCCCCAACCTCTACCTGTCAGGAGGGCAGGTGTTCCCCGCCTGGGAGGGGCTTCAGCCCCCGGTTCTCCAGATGGGCTCACGGCATTCCCTGGCATTCCGGCTCCTCCGATGTGATTATCACCAGTCGGGGAGCCCTGCCCATCCATCAGGGCCCGGAGCAAGGCAACCCCGTCCGCCCCTGCTCACACACTCGGCTCTCGGGCTGCCGCTGAGCGTTCATTACAGAGCCAGGACGGCCTGGACTGGGACGCCCCCAGCGACATCCAGGCCAGAAGGTGCGGCTGACACTGAGGGGACACCTGCCAGCCAGCACCTGCTGGCCCGGGGCTGCCGGAGCCCACTGCAGGCCCCCGGGGTGGGTGTGGCAGGAGAGGAGCGCTCTGCTCACCTCTCCCCAGCCTAGAAGGGCTGAGTCAGGGCTGCAGCTCCTGGCGGGCAAGGCCATTGCTGTACGTGTTGAGGAGGCGCCCACTTCCCAGTTGGGTCGTTTGCCTCGGCCCTCAGCACCCAGTGCTGGCCGAGCTGGACCAGGTTTGGCCTTGTCCCCTCCCCAGCACCCAGCGCTCCCCGCCTCTTGTGCTGCGGAATTTCTGGAATCCAGCTGGACCGGTCAGCTCTGTCTCTTCCTGGATCGGAACAGGCCCTGGACCCCAGGGGTCAGCCAGCATTTTCTGTCCAGGGCTTTAGGTTTCGGGCCACACAGTCCCTGCTGCAGCCGCTGGGCCCCGTCCTTGTGGCTCCTGGTTAACCCCGCCAGGCGCAACAGAGGCCCCGCCCACCTGGCTTTCTTTTCCAGGGCCCCTTCGCGCGTTTTCTCTTACTTAGTTTGCTCATTGCCCTGCTCCCAGTCCACCTGACAACTCCGCCCGGCTCCTTCTGCTCCGTGCTGCTCCCGCGTATCCCCGCGCGTCACTGCCCCCAGGGAGTGGGCACTTGGCTGGAGCTCGGGGTCGCACGTCCTCCCCTGGGGCCCAGGCCGCCCTGGGCTTCTCCCCTGGTGAGTTCCGGCTCTGCTTCTCCTTCCCAAGGCCCTAGACGTGGAGGCCCATAGCCTGCAGAGAAAGGGATGGGGGTGCCCTGCGCACGGGGTGGCCCTGGCCTCCTGAGCCCTGAGCGGTGCATGGGGGCCCCAGGCCTGCCTCAGGCCTCACCGCCACCCGCTTCCTGACAAGGCGGTGACGCCCAGGCAGGCTGGATTCTCCCGGGAGAAGACAGCGAGCAGGGGACCCCAAGACGCCGCTCCACCAGCTCCTCCCAAGTCACCACCGGGTGCCTGCTGGACAGGGGTCCTGGGCCCATCTGCCCCTCTCCCCCCACCTACCATTCCCCCACTCCCCCAGCCAGCGGGCATCAGGGCACCTGCACCCGACAACACACACACAGACACACAGGGAGACACACACAGAGGCAGATAGACACAAATAGACATACAGAGAGACACAAGCAGACACAGAGACACACACACACAGATATACCCGAACACACAGAGACACAAGCAGACACAGAGACACAAACACTTAGAGACACATAAACACAGATACACACCAGCACATACGGTGAGACACACAGATACACAAACACACAGACACATAAACACAAACATAGAGATACAGACACATGCAGACACAGACACACAAACACAGACACACAAGGACAGTCACACGCAGAGACACACGCACAGACACAAGCAGACAAACATATACAAACACACATACATAGAGACACAGAGACACACACAGACACAGATACACGCACACAGTGAGACACATAGACACACAGATACACAGACACAAACATACAGCGATATAGACACAGACAGAGACAAGCATACAACAAAACAGACACATGCAGACACAGACACACAAAGACACACACAGACACAGTGACACAGAGACACATGCAGACAGACACACAGAAATACAGACACACACAGAGACACACGCACACACTCAGACACACAGACACAGATAAACACACACACGCAAACACACACAGACACACATGAACATAGAGCACATGTAGACACAGATACACACAGACACATGCAGACACATGCACACAGAGCACATGTAGACACAGGTACACACAGAGACACACATGCACACACAGACACACAGAACACACGTAGACACGGAGACACATGCATACACAGACACACATGCAGACACGCACACAGAGACACATGTAGGCACAGAGACACACAGAGACACACATGCACACACAGAACACACATAGACACAGAGACACATGGATACACAGACACACACACAGACACATGCACATAGAGACACATGTAGGCACAGAGACACACATGCACACACAGACACACGCACACAGCCGGTCTTGCTGACAGCTCGCCCCCCCCCGGGGGGCTCCGCGCTGGCTGCGTGCCAGGGACGCGCTTTCCACGAGAGCGCAGCTATTATTTCTGCGGCCGCCGACACTGGGAGATTTACTCCTCCTTTTGTTTAAGAAAACACCTTAATGGGCCTGCGGGCCCCTGGGTGCCCCTGGATGGGAGAAGATGGAGACGGAGAGGCATTGACTTGCTCTCATCCACTCGCTCTGCATCTTAAGTAAAAGGAGCTCAGGTTCCCCACGTGGAGAAGGGGGCAGGGGTGGGAAAGGAGTCTGGCAGAGGATGTGGGGAGAGAAGACCGGGCTGGGGACAGCCCCGGGGCCTGGACAGACGGCGAGGAGTGCCCAGACCACACACAGCCCCCACAGCCCCCACAGCCCCGAGGACTGGCCTGGGGCTGGGGTGGCCCTCGTAACCACGACCCCCATGCCGCATCTTGGAACCAAGTTCTGCAAGGAACCCCTTCCTGGGGCTGGGACCTCCTGCACCAAGGCCACCTGGGGACGACACACAGGCCCAGCAGCGCGGCTGAGGCCGCAGGCCCTGGCTCTGCCGCAGTGGGAGCTCAGGGACTGGCCCTGTGCCGCGTGGCAGCACCGTGGTAGGAGGACTGGTGGGTGACTTCTGCCCAGGGCGCGGTGGTGCTGCCCTAGGGGAGGCTGCGCCCAGCCAGGTGGTCTCTCGGGAGGGGCTGTCTCCACCTGCAGACACCTTTCGGGTCCTGTTAATCCAAGGGCTGGCCCTCTTCCAGCCAAGCACCAGAGGGTCTGGCTCCTGCCGGTCTCTCTGCCAGCACGAGGCCTCGCTGCCCCCGCCCCCCTCCCGTGGCTCTGAGGTCCTGGCAGAGGTTGGCAAGCGGCGGCCTTCAGCTGTTTGGCGCGGGGGGCCCTCTCCCCTCTCGGGGGTGGGGCACAGCGTGCTCACCTGTGTCTTGTCGGGGCTCCGAAAATGACCGCCCCAAGCATGGCACCTTGTCCTGCAGCGCCGGGGAACCTCAGAGGGGAAGTCCGTCTCCCACGGTCTCTCGCTGGTCTCGGACACTTCTGCATGCCGGGTTGCCTTGCCTGGCCAACAGGGGCCCCTCCCAGCAGAGGTGCAGCGGCTGTGACACGGTCCAGGCAGACGCTGGACATCAGGCACCGCACCTGGAGCCCAGAGGCACTCTGTCTGTTCTCAGAGCCCATTCATTTCCTCTAAAAATCACTTACTTCCATTATAAATCTGCCCGCCCCCACCCCTGCCCCGCCACCGTCTCTCCCTACACAGAGGATAGTTAAGCCTCAACCACCTGGCCCTCTGAGTTTCCTGTCGTCTAGGGCTCCTGCGTGCCTGTGAGTGCGTTTGTTGCTTTTTCTCCTGCTACTCTGCCTGCAGTGGGTTCCTGCCAGTGACGCTGCAGGGGGGCTACCTGCACGGGCTCCAGGGGAAGGCTGGCCCCCCCAAGAGGGGAAGGCTGCCCCCCCAGGGGGAAAGGCTGGCCCCCCAGGAGGGGGAAGGCTGGCTCCCCAGAGGGGGAAGTCTGGCCCCCCAGAGGGGAAGGCTGGCCCCCCAGAGGGGGAAGGCTGGCCCCCCAGAGGGGAAGGCTGGCCCCCCAGAGGGGGAAGGCTGGCCCCCCCAGAGGGGAAGGCTGGCCCCCCAGGAGGGGGAAGGCTGGCCCCCCAGAGGGGAAGGCTGCCCCCCCCAGAGGGGGAAAGGCTGCTCCGGCGCCACCTCCAGCACCTGAGAAAGGTCACCGTCTGCAGCATTGTCCAAGGACACCACGGGGTCGCTGGACAAGGCGGCTTTGCTCTGCGCGTTGTCTCCACGTGGGTTTCTGCAGGGGGACACCAGACACAGGGGCTTGGGTGCACAGGACAGTGGCAGTGTTGACCTTGTAGCCTCTTGTTGTTGGTTTCTCTTTACAAGGAGCCTGTGTTCTTTGATGGAAGGCAGTAGAATGGAGGGTGCTGGGGAGAGGCAGACGCCAGGAAGACGCCAGCCACCCTGCGCGGCTTGACTGGGCCTCCAGGGAACAGCTCCAGGCCCATTTCACAAACGGAAACTCGGGGACCAGAGGCAGAGGAAGAGGCCTCAGCTTACCCAGCGTCTAGGGGCCACACTGGCTTCCTGCGAAAGAGACAGCACTTCTGTCCACTGATTCGCTTCTCAAATGCCTACCAGAGGCCAGATCTGGGCTCAGCTGAAGCCAGAAGCAGGGAACTCAACCCAGGTCTCCCACGTGGGTGGGAAGGAACCCAACTACCTCGAGCCACCACCCGCTGCTTCCCAGGGTCTGCATTGGCAGACGGCTGGAGCCAGAGCTGGCGCCTGGTGTGGAGCCCGGGGCTCTGATGTGACACACAGGCATCTTAATCAGTATCCAAACTGCAAAGACAAGCGCATGACCCAGAGTGGCTTTTAACAGGCAGATCAGGGAGCTGCACGAGGCAGCCAGTGCTACACAGCGGGCATCCCGCATTGTAGTGGCTCCTCGTGAGTGTGCAGGCGGCTGGGCTGGGCGTGGTTCATCTTGGCTGCTCTTAGCTGGGCTTACGGTGCGTCTGGGATGAGCCGGCCAGTTGGAGGGTGGCTGACTTGCCCCGAATGCCCAGGGCTGCAACAGCTTGGCTCTCCTCCCGCACCTGTCACATCCAGCCAGGGGAAGTGCACACACTTCTGTGAACCAGTTGGCTACACAGACCCTTGGGGAGCGTGGGAGGTCCATACAGAAGGGCCTGGCCATGGGCAGCCGCTCACAGGGCCACTCCTATCCTCTGCTGACCACCCCTCCCCTGCCCCGCCAGCCAGCCCAGGGCCCTCACTAGGCCTGGATCACTCCCTCCCTAAGGCCTTGGGAACCTGACCGTGGGATGTCCAAGTTCTGAGGCCACCACAGTGAGCAGCCTTCCAACCTCTGCTGGAGCTCCAGGGAGAGGCTAAGGATGCGAGAAGGGAGTGGGGGTACCGGTTGAAAGCAGAGACGAGCGGTGGTGAGGTGTGCAGGGGTGGGGGGGGGATTTAACGAAACACGGGGCCAGCCCCCAGCAGCTTGGGTGTGGATTTGTCCCAGGCATTCTTCATAGTGTGGCTGTCTGCCCACCCTCCACCCTGCCCCCCACTCCATCTCTCCTCCCTCTGGTTTCCACGACCCCGGCCCGTGCCCCGCTGGTGAGCGAGTTCTGACTGTGCCAAAACTCGTGTTGTGTCAGTTTTACCCCAGGCCGGAAGTTCTACTTTCCACTCAGAGACTGGGGACAGGGTTTGTCTCCCGCCCCTGGCTGCCTGGTCCCGTCACCCAGCCCTCTCCCCGCTGCCCCCGTCCTGGGCCGGCAGCCCTCACCCGCACCCCCTCTGCACACAGACAGCTGCCGGCCTGGTATGCGGGCACACTGCCGTGGAGTGATGGATTCTGCCGCTGCCCGCTTCCAGGAAATATTGCCGCTCACTTCACATTTATCCTGGCCCCGCGTCCCAGGTGGAGAGGGGCTGAGGCGGGCTCCCGGCCATCCGTTATCTGCCTGTGTTGCAGATGGAGCCCAGGCCGGACCGGGAGGGCCGGGTGTGGGCTGGGGCTGGGGCTGGGGAGGTGGAGCGTGCGCTCAGTGAGCCACGGATGCTTGCTGAGAGGCGGCTGTGCAGAGAGGCGGAGGAGAGGGGGTCAGGGGCCGCCAGCGTTGCTGGACTCGCACTGGGCGCCTGCGCCGAGCAGCGTGAGCTTTAGAACGAGAGCTTCGTGCAGCACGAGAGGAAGTGAAATGGGACGAGCGTGCCCAAGGGCAATCTGAAACCAGGTCTAGAAGCTTCCATACGCTGCTCTTTGAGCCTTTGGCATCCCGAAAACTCTCTGGGTAAATGCATCCAGGAAAACGCCTCCCAGAGCCTTATATTAAGCCGAGCCCTAAGTGACAAGCGTCCGATGGAATAGAAGCGACAGAAGCCACCGTGGTCCATCCCTGCTGCTGGGCCACCTTCCAGCGTTTCCGTGCGTGCGCGGGAAAATGCTTGCTGACACACGCAGAAGCCCATCGACTCTGGCCGAGAGGGAGCTGGGGAGGGTTAGTGCACATCGCCCCGACCACTGGGCTCCAGAAAGTCTGCAGAGAGTGGAACTGAAACACAAGTTTATTTTGGTTGCAAAAAAAAAAAAAAAAAGGAATCCATGGGCAGTTTTTCCTAATCTGCATATCCCAGGAATGTTTTTGGAGACTCCTATTTTGCTACTGTCCTCATCTCCCTTTGCCTAAAGGTCTGGAGAAGTTTAGTTTACAAAAGAACCAAATAGGGGTCAGTGCCTTCACCTGTGCCGCCATTCCATATGGGCGCCGGTTCGGGTCCCGGCTGCTCCTCTTCCAATCCAGCTCCCTGGTAACACACCTAGGAAAGCAGCAGACGATGGCTCAAGTGCTTGGACCCCTGCACCCACGTGGGAGACCTGGATGGAGTTCCAGGCTCCTGGCTTTGGCCTGGCTCAGCCTCAGCCTTTGTAGCCATCTGGGGAGTGAACCAGTGGATGGAAAAATCTCTTTCTCTCTGTCTATCCCTCCCTGTCTCTGTCTCTCTCTGGCAATAAAATAAAATGAAATAAATCTTTTTTTAAAGGATCAAATGGGGTCACGGAGGGTAAGAGCCAAGAGACCTGGGACCCCTCTGGTCCCGACAGAGTGCACACGGCCACCAGGGCTCTGCCCAGCGGTGCTGATCACGGAGCCCTCAAGGCCAGGATCTTTCCAGAAGGTGGCCTTCGGATGTGCAGGCCAATCAAGAAAGATCTCCATTCCAAATGACCAGCAGGCAAGTCTGATGGTGAGAGACGGGCACTTGTTATTGAACGCGTGCGTGTGTGGGCGGAGTCCTCGCCTGTGCTGCCTGGATGTCCGTCATCAGGGTCTCTCACCTCCCCGCGAGAAGCTGCGTTTTCACCTCCACCCCCGCTGTAGCCCCCCCGGGGGGGGGGAATCTCTGAGCATCACCCCCGCAGACGCTGTGGAGGGAAAGCACACTGGTGCAGGAACTAGGACCTCCTCCGAGAAGGGTCTGTTTGAACAACTGCAGGTCAAGGAGTTGGCGAGAGCTGGGCTGAGTGCAGCGTGGGCCACCCCCGGGGACTAATGTCTTCCGGGGAGGCCCCGGGCAGACCTTCAAGGTGGAGGGGGCTTCAACAGGCAGCCGGGGGCAGACCAGCAGGGCTGGGAGAGGTCACGTCACACGATGGTAGGGAGCCTTGACCGACCTCGGCTCCTGCAGGGCCAGAGGCTCCTGGTGCCCCGGGAGGATGGAGGAGCCGGCGGGGACCGGGTGGGAGGCGGCCTGTCGGCTCCACTTTGATGGAGTGTCTCGCGCGTGGTTATCACGGGCAGAGCGCCTGGCGAGATGGCCCGCTCTCCATTCCGCTCATCTGCATGTGTAAATGCGCGTGTATATATATTGCTTATTAGTGTCAGTGGAATTTGCATTTTAAGTGGATTGGTTTGTTGGCAGTTCTTTAGCGCCCTGGACTCGGAAGGAATTTTCCGACTTTAATGCTACTGCGCCTGGCGTAATAAACCGCTGGGCTCTTTCCCAGGAGCCAGCGAGAGGCGGTGGGCGGTGTGGGGGTGGTGTGCAGGGAGGAGAGGGACTCTGGGCAGGGTGGCCAGGCAGCAGTGACCGCTGGGTGACCCGGGGCTGGCGGCGGGTCGCCCCACCTCAGTCCGGGACTGACTTGGAGTTGCAGGGGGATCACTGTCACGGCGGGTCACGGGGACGTGTCAGATGCCCAGCTGCAGCTCAGCAGTCCACGAGCCGCGTGTCAGCCGCGGTGTGCGCTCATCCGTGTGCGCTCACGGTCTCTGCGCTCCACCCGGGGACGGGACCTTGTCCATCTTCACAGCTCTCCGAGTCTCGGAATGATCTTGAGAAGAGAGACGGGGGCGGGGGTTGTGTTGAAGACCCCAAAGCCACTCAAACGCACCTGTTAGCCACTTCTGTGGTCCAGACCCACGTCCGCTCCCCGCCCCCAGCCCCACCGTCTCGACCCTCACGGCATCTCAGCTTTGTTCTGGAATCTTCCATCTTCGTCTCTCCTACCTGTGGAATGGCTTGACTCTTCTCCAGCTCTGGCTCCCACGTCTGTCTGCCGGACCCCAGCAGGATGCCCGGCCAAGCAAACACCCCGCCGTGAGTCGGCCTCCCCAGCCAAGCAGAGAGCTGGGAATGTTCTCCGTGGCTGCTCACAGACCACGGAACCCACGTGGAGAGTTCGCCCCCGCCTGGAGTCGGCTCCCGTGTCGAGGAAAATCGCGATTGAAGACATAGGTGATGCCTTTCTCTTGTCCAACTGCCTTCTGCTACAGGGGTGTCTGTCCCGACCCTGTATAACAGAAGGGCGGGGACCAGACCCTGCTCCACCCCACGGAGCCTTCGCCCCTGTGCCGCTCGGCTCACCCTGCACCCTCGTTGCCTCTCGTTGACTTGATGACCGGAAACCAGGCTTTGGGGGCGTCGTCACCACAGAGAACCTCTGCCGAGTGACAGGAATCGTGAGGGGTCGCCCACCAGTGCTCGCCCCGGCCCGGGGACATCTGCAGGGAGCAAGGGCTGGCGGTGCGAAACGTCACCAGGAGATGGAGGGGACGGGGAGGCAGGGGACAGTGAGTGAGCTGTGCCACCAATGGCTCTGCAAGGTGTCACAAAACGGGGAGAACAGGCCGATCCCTCACGGTGAGGAATTCTGAGTACAGGACGTCACCGCTCCCTCCGGGGTGTGGATGGAGCATGCCTGCCCGCTCCCTGGTGTTGGCTGTGCACATGGAGAACAGCATGGGCAGAGAGGAAGAGATGCGTGGGGTGCAGGGAGAGCCCCCCACACCACCAGGCCATGAGAAGAGCAGTGTTTACCAATGGCCTCCCCATCACTCCGGTGTGGTGGTGAGGAAGACACCAGGCAGATCTCAAGCCACCAAGGAAGACAGACGCACCTCAGGGCCGTCAAACCCAGGGAGCTGGGCGGAGCAAGCGTGGCCTCCAGCCAGTTGCGTGGTTATCAGCGGCTCACGGATCGCAGCGAAGGTGCCCTACTCGGTTTGGATGTCGGTGCAGGGCAGTGAGTGGGAGGAACGAAAGAAGGTTCTGCCCTACCTGTGCGATAACTGCTAACCCGGAGCGTTCCAGAAGGAAGCCCTCCTGGGAAAAAGCTGGGTGTGGGCGATGCCGTGCACGGCTTGCTGTGGTCCAGTCTCTCTCGAACCTGACCGAGAAGCGGTCGTGTTTCCGGTCCCCCGTGTGCTGGTTGCTCATGGATGTTGGCATCGCCAGGAGCTCGAACGCCAAACGGCTCCTCTGAGAGGCCTGGCAGCAAACCCGGCTGGCACACAAGAAGCTGCTCAGGACTTAGTGTGCCCTGCCCAGGGCGTCCCCCCGCCCTGCCCCCACCAGGGAAATCACGCTGCCCGGGAAGTTTGCTCCTCCGGCTGCGGGTGCACCTGGGAACTCGCTGGTCTCTGCCGAGCTTCCGGGTGCCCATCAGTGAAACAAGCATGACCAGCACCGCCCTCGTAGGGCTGCACAGGACACACGAAGCACAGAACACGTCTCCCTCTGCTGACAAGGCTGATGCCCCAACTCAGCGGCCGTGGGCATCGAAGCCCCCCTTAGCCCAGGTGTGAATCTTGTGGCTCTCCAACCCCCGCCCTATCCCCAGGGACCAGAGGAGTGTCTGGTACCCAGCAGGTGCCCAGTACACGAAGGGTTACTCCGTCATTGCTCCCCATTCTTGACGTTGTCCCCTCTGGCTCCAGACACCCCCAGCAACCCCGGACACGCCCCACCTTCCTCCAACGTTCCATCGAAACTCACATTCCTGCAAACGTCGAGTGTCCGTGATGCACGCACCCTTCGCCCATACACACTGAGCCCGCCCCCGTCTCTGGTGTGACAGGTGAGAGCAGGTGCGTCTGTGCCGGGGGCGGGGCAGAAGGAGGGGCACGGGCTGTGAGGTCAGCGTGCCGTTCCCCGCGCCTGCACACGCTTACACTCCAGCGGGCACGGCGCTGAAGTAGATGCCTCCCATGACCCCCCTCTGGAAACAACTGGGGTTACTGGGAGCCGCACAAAATCAAGGACCTCTTGTGGCATGCGTGGATGGCACGGAAGGACTCAGAGCCCCCCAACAAGACAGAAGCAGAAGAACCAACGTCAAGTGCTACTGCAAAACCTGGACCACCTGGGCTGCCATTTGAACGCTGTCCAAGGGGAGGGAGGCAGGAGGAAAACCCTGAATCTAACAGCAGGCCACATGCGTCTCTGAGCACCGAGACTGCTCCGTCACGTAAGGAGAATGTTCGAGGCTCCGCCCCTCCAAATCGGAAGGGAGCAAGGAACGTTGCTCATCTTGCTCGACCTTGACGTTGGGTGGAGGAAGAAAAATGAACTCACTTGAGACTTCGCAGTCGTGAGCTGATCCTCACATGGGGTTATGGTTATAATTAAAGCCGCCCCAAGTCCCAGAGATCTCGAGAGGAAAATCAAATTGAAAGTTGTTCTAGCTTGCTAGAGCATGGCAGAAACCGATACGCGTCCCCTCTGGGCGACTCCACAGCGCACCCTTCATAGAATTCCTAGAAAGGTCTAGGGAACATGGCGGCCGAGAGAAAAAGCCCCAGAAGCCTCTCTGCTGGGATGCCAGAAAGGTGAAGAATTGTTTTAAAGAAGAGAAGAGAAATGGAGCGAGAAGATCCAGCGTTTGTTACGATCAAAGTCCCAGAAGATGGGAGAAAGACATGTGGACGAGGTTGTATGCAGGAAGACGGTATCAGAGACGTTTCAGACATTTGTTTAAGGCACACATTTCCTACCCAGGAAGCTCTGCTCGGAATTTGGTGCTATTCCTGGTGTCTTCAAAAAATGTTTGGCACTTCCACTTCTTAGACTGTGGAAAGTTGCAAAAAAAAAAAAAAATGTTCTCATCCAAATGAGAAAAAACTGGACACATGACAGAGCACAGCTCTTCGGAAAGCTGGAGCCCCCCAAAAACAAGAAAGGAGCAGGCCCCGCCAGGAGAGACACACGGGCGCCTCCCTGGGGCCAAGCGTGGGCGGAGGAGGTGTCGCACGGCTGTGGCACAGACAGCGTGAAAAGGATGTGCCGAGACTGTGAGCGTGCCGAGGCCGAGCGTGCGCTGGCGGAGCAGCTGACGAAGCTGCGGCTCCTGTTCCCCCTTGAGCTGTTTCCCACCGGCCTCTCCCAGGAAGACTCGGGGCGGGGCGGAACACCTGCAGGGGCCACCCTGGGTGGGGTGACCTGCTGGAGGCATAAAATGCAGCCGTGTCTGCAGCCCTGCTCTCTAAGCAAGAGCCTTGAGCCCCTAGAGGGGAGACTGCAGACCCTTCTGCCCACCACACCCAAGAGGACAGGCGGGGGAGGCAGACGGAACAGTCGTTAAGACACCGCTCGGGATAGAGAGCTTGGGTTCAAGGCCCAGCTCTGCTCTCTGCTCATTGCACCCTGGGGGGCAGTGGTGATGGCTCAGCCACTTGGGTCCCTGCCACCCACGTGGGAAATCCGGACTGAGCTCCCAGCTGCTGGCTTTGGCTCATCCCAGCCCCAGCTGTTGCAAGCCATTGAGGAGTGAACCAGTGGCTGACAGCTTTGTCTGTGTCTGTGTTACTGTCTCTCTGTCTCTCAGCCTTTCAAATAAATAAGGAAAAACTTCCAAAAAAGGAAAACCTAAGTGATCCACAGCTGGGGAAGCAGGTAGTGACCGTCTCAATGTCAGGTCTGGTTCTCCCGTCCAAGACCAAGTTCACATACAAGGTGGTTGAAAGGAAGAGGCTTCCCCCCAAAGTCCAGGTGCTCAGGCCTCCCCAAGACTGGAGCTAGACAAAGCCACAGTCCTGCCCAGAAGCCCTGCCTCTCCACAGTCCTGCCCAGAAGTCCCAGCTGCAGGGACAGGGTGGAGGGGGCAGGGATGGGGAAAGCCTGGGGGCCCCCTCTGTGGCTCAGGTGTTGAGGCTGAGAGTGGAGCAGGAACTCTGGGAAGAACCTGCAGCACCAGCACCCGTCCTGAGTCCAGGCAGCCGCCGGCCACCTGGAGACGAGCTCATGGCCAGGACCCCACCGATGGCAACCACAGCAAGAATACAACCCACACCCTGCCCAGCTGGTAGCTGGGCTGAGCCAGCGTGGCACGGGGATGGCCGACACAAGCAGCACACCTTTCCCACGGGTGAATATGGCAGAGTTCACGCTGATCTGTTCCGAGCCTGATGCCTGGCACTCAACCAGAAATGAAGAGACACCACACACAGAGACAGGAAAACACGAATTGCTGAAAAGAGACAGGACAGCCGGGAGAATGAGACTCAGGTATGACATAGCGTTAGAGTGATAAGACAGGCACTGTAGAACATCTATGGCCTTTTAAAAAGCAGTTTTCTTTATTTTATTGACAAGTAAAAACTGCATATATTTATTGTCTACAGCTTGTTGGCTTGCTTTTGTTTTGATTTTTGTTTGTTTTTTGACATGAAGAGTTACAAAGAGAGAGAAGGAGACAACAGAGGGAGAGGTCTTCCATCTGCTTGTTCACTCCTCAGATGGCCACAATGGCCAGTGCTGGGCCAGGCCAAAGCCAGCAGCCCAGGACTTCTTCTGGATCTCCCACATGGGTGCAGGGGCCCATGTACTTGGTCCATCTTCCACTGCTTTCCCAGGCCATAGCAGAGAGCCGGATTGGAAGTGGAGCAGCCGGCACTTGAACCAGTGCCCATATGGGATGTCAGTATCACAGGCGGCCAGTGGCTTAACCCACTGCGCCACCCCCGGGCCCATGGCTGGGACAAGCTTCGTGGCAGCTCCCCCACGCCTTCCACGCTGCAGGCAACTGGCGTGCTGACCACAAGGGATGCTGAAGGGTGTGTGGGTGCAGCCACAGCAGGGTTGAGACAAGGCGGCAGAGCGGGTGAGTTTGGAGGGGGCGGATGAGAATTAACACATCCTGGTGTGACCCGGGAGGAAGCGGAAGGCCAGAATCGACTCTGAACTTCATCAAGCCAAGCGCGCACTTGAGAGGTAGCTACCTCTGCCACGAGACCAGCACCGAGCACCTTCCCCAGGCGGAAGGGAAGAAAGGAGTGACAATAATCAAAGCTAAATTCAAAATGTATTCTTAAAGAGGAGATAAGAGGAGCAAAATCATAAGCAAAAGTACATAAACATGATAGAAATTAACCCAAATACCTCGATAAATAAGAGAATAAATGAGATTTTTGAATAAAAAAAAACCAAGATCAACACACTGGTTTTTTAACTTGTGTTGGTTTGTTTGGGGAAGCAGAGAGAGTGAGAGAGACAGCAGGGAGAGAGAGAGAGAGAGCGAGTGAGAGTGAGAGAGAGCGCTCACACCCCTGATTCATTGCTAAATAAATGCCCACAATGTCCAGGGCTAAACTATGCAAATCTGGGAGCTCAGAATTCAATCCAGGTCAGACTGTTTTTTTTTTTAAACATCTAGCTAAATGAGGTTTAGAGGAGACAGAAAAATACGAAGTTTGAAGGTCAAATAGAAAGTTTAAAAAAGGGGGAAGATGTAACAGGAAATACTGAGCCAAAATTGCTGATGAAACTCACCGCTCGCTCTCAGATGAAGCGGGCTTTCAGACACAAAGCTTTAATAAAGAGATGGGAACTTCTGCATAATGATAAAAAGGTTCGGCTCCTCAAGACAATGTAATAGTCCTAAACTTCCATGCTCCAGAAACAAAGCTCACAAAGCAAAAAGGAAAAATTGACAAAACGACACAGAGAAATGGAAAATTCGCAATCAGAGTGAAAGGTTTTTAACGCATCCATCTCAGCTATTGATGAGACGGGCAGAAACACTAGCAATATTAACAACTCGAACAGACCTCTGTTAGCTGGCCTTTCATTGCTACGAGGCAGCACCCAAGGCTACCAACTTTATAAAGAGAAAGGGTCCACGGAGCTCAGCGTTGGGGAAGTTCAAGTCCAAGACGAAGCAGCCCTGCTCGCCTGGCTTCTGGTGAGAGCAGAGGATAGCAATGGCAGAGGAGGGTGGAGCTGGCACCACGCTTTGAGCCCAGAAGCAGCCGCATGGCAAAGGGAGAGACCCTGGGCCCCCCTCCACGCACGAGAACCGCCTTCCGAGGGCACACCCCAAGGACTGGGGACTCACCGAGCCCCACCTCCTCATGCCCCCATGGAATTGAGCTTCTACTCGCTTAGAATCATTCATGACTTCAGAGTTTAAACTCCTGCATGGGTTTGGGGCTAAGTCATGTGAAACCACACAAGTGCTAAGGACAATGACCTCATAGTTGGGGCCAACACTGTGGTGCAGTGGGTGAAGCTGCCACCTGCAACACCGGCATCCCATTGGGCCTCGGTTCGAGTCCCGGCTGCTCCAGTTCCAATCCAGCTCCTTACTAATGACCTACGAAAGCAGCAGCAGATGGCCCAAGTGCTCAGGTTCCTGCTGACTTCAAACTCCTTCATTTGGGGAGTGAAGTAGAGGATGGAAGACCTCTCTCTCTCTCTCTCTTTCTCCTTCTCACACTGTAATTCTGCACTTCAAATAAGTAAATACACTTTTAAAAGAAGAGAAAGATCTCATAGCCATATACAGAATTTTGTACCCAACCATAGATGGATACACGTTTATTGCGAAGCACACATGAAGTACTTAGAAAATCTAACTATACTCTAGCCCATAGCACGAACCTCAACCAACACTAAGAAAGCCATATTATCTGACTGTAATGCATTCAGGTAAGAAACTTAATAACAGAAATAACCATTTAAAATCCATATACCTGCACATTTTAAAAGATCTAAACAATCATGTCTCAAAGAAGAAATTAAAATGAAAATGAGAAAACAGGATTATGAATAACTAAGTGATAAAATGATTCCATATAAAAACTGGGGGGAAGGGGTACCGTTATTTGGAGGAAAATTTAACTGCTAACATCAGAATCCAAGCAAGACTCCAAATCAACCCTTTGTGCATCTAAGTCAAAAGAAAAAAACCAGCACCAACCTAATGAGAACAGAAAGAAGGGACCATTAAAGCCAACAGCGAAACTAAACGCACAGAACAAATGCAAAAGGAAGCAATATCAGAGCTGAAAGTTGGTGCTTTGGAAAAAAAAAGGGGGGGGCTTTTTGGAAACATCTCTCCCTAGCAAGATTAATCAGGAAAACAAAGAGGTGATGGGGAGAGAGAATGAAAAAATAAGCAATATTAAGACTTAAGAAGGGATTATAACTGTAAGACCTGCATTGATGAAACAGAGGGAAGGAGATCTGTGAAACGCATCAGTGTCAAATGCAGTCGCTGTGTCAAACCCTGACTAAGCGGAGCTGGGAGACCAGGAAGGCCGCCCCTGGGACCCACGAGTGTGACCGCGGGAGGAAGTCCTCAAAACCACAGAGCACCAGCTAAGCCGTGGGCACAGGCACACTTGCCTAACCACAGCTGTCTCCATCAGTCGGCAAAGGCCAACTCCGGCCACCGAGGATGTTGCAAGACAGCCCGTGGGGACCCCTGCTGGTCCCGGCCTCTTGGGGTGCTCCTAAGGCCCCCCGTGATGCACCAACCTGCAGTGCCACCCCCTGCCAATCCCAAATAAACTCCTGGTTTTGGAGAGCTCCGGTCTTTGCTGTTCAATACTTTCTTACAGGTTACTATAAAAACTTTGTGGGAATTTTGGAACTCAGACAAAATGCATAAATTCTAGGAAAGCACAACTTATCAAAGAAGGAGTTGAAAACCCAGGGAGTACAATGACCTTTAAAGAAATTGAATTATTAGTATAAAATCTTCCAGAAAGGAAAAAAAAAAACTGGGCCCGGATGATTTATCAGCAATTTCTACCAAATATTTTAAGAACCACTCTTCCAGATAAGAAAGGTAGAAACCTGCCCCAGACCATCTTAAAAGGTTAGCATCCTCTTAATTCCAAAACTAGTCAAGAAATATCAGTAAGTAATGTCTGCAAGAAAAATCGGTCCCGTCCTGTGTAAAAACTGCATAAGTCCACGTAAAATAGATCATTTTGTAGCAACAAATTCCACAGGCTCGGTCTTGCATCGTCAAAGCTTCCGCTCTCGCCCATGTCACGGTCTGCTGCAGGCCAGGCAGCTCTGCTCCAGGCAGTAATCCAGGGGCCCAGGCTGCTGCCCCCTACGGCTCTACCACCTAGAACACGCGGCTCCCAGAGCTGCTGTCAGAAGGAAGAAAAGGCTGAAAGAAGTATTTGGGATGATTTTAACTCCAGGGCTTTGCAGGGACTGCACGACTGCTATGTGCTGCCCTGCACCCCTGCATTCCCCAGAACGCATGAAAAGCCTAGCCCCAGTGCCTCGGAGTGTGACGATGTCTAGAGACCGAGTCTTTAAAGAAGTGATGGGTCCCAGGGGTGCTCTCTATTCCAGTATGGCTGGGGTCCTCACAAGAAGAGATTAGGGCACAGACATCCTCACGCAGAGGAAAGATGGTGGGAAGATGTAGTGATGAGGTGGTCATCTGCAGGCCAAGAAGACTGATCTCAGAAGAAACCAACCCTGCCAGCAACGTGATCTTGGACTTCTACCCTCCAGAACAGTGAGCAATTAATTTCTGCTGCTTACGCCTCCAGCCTCTGGTCTTTGCAAACTAGTATAACTATTATCCTTTTAGTTGGAAATCAGCCCCATGGTGCCAATCTAACTGCAAAGGAGGTTGGGAAATTGGCTGTTCTCCGTGCCCTAGAAAAGAGACAGTGGACTGAACATGTTGCCTGGTTCCTGCCACATGAACACAGATGCGACCCATCCAATACAAAAATGAGCGAAAACATGAACAGGCGTTTGCTTGGTGATAAAACACAGTGGTCTGCAACAGGTGAGACACTATCACTCGGGCTACTGGGTCTGCAGACTGGTAGCACTGGCTCCGTCTGGGACACACTGGTCATCAGAGACACGGAAAAGAAGACTCTTTGGAGAGGCCACTGCACACCTACCACCTGGGGGGACATCAGCACCAGGAGATGAAGGAGGGGTGGGCCAGCAGGAACCTCACCCTCCTCTGGGGTGGAGTGGGCACTGGCAGGACCAGGTTGGAGAACAGTTTGCGGATGTGTTGGGAAGTGGATTTCTTGACTACCCTAGGACTCCACAGTTGCAATTCTCAGTGTAAACCTTGGGACACACATACTTCTCAAATTCTGCTGCGCAACCAGCCTTGCTAAACTGTAGAGTCTAATGCAGCTGGTCTGCCATAGGTCCCTGCAGTTCTGCATTTGACATTAAAGCCACTGCTCGGAGAACCTTACAGAGCGTAGCAAACACAGGAGTCCCCGAGACTATTTACAGCAATGCTCACGCAGCCAAAATCCCAAGCTTCCACCAGCAGATTGGTCAAACAAATGATGACACAGGCACACACTGGAATACTATTCAGAAGTGAACTTGATCGAAACACAACTACTCACATGAAAAATACGGGAGTCCAACAAATAGGTTGTTGAGCAAAAGAGCAAGGTGCAGGGGCTGGTGCCATGGTGCAGTGAGTGAAGCCGCTGTCTGCAGTGGCAGCATTCCATGTGGGTGCCTGTTCAAGTCCCAGCTGCTCCACTTCTGATCCAGCTCCCTGCTGATGCTCCTGGAAAAGCAGTGGAGGATGGCCCACGTGCTTGGGCCCCTGCACCTGCATGGGAGACCTGGAAGAAGCTCCTGGCTCCTGGCTCTTGGCAGGCAGCAGTCCCCATTGGTAAACAAGGAGAAAAATCTGCTGAGGCTGCATCCCCAGGGAGCCCCTCCAGGACGTGGTGAGTAGCTGGGACTTCTCCCTGCTCCTTCTCTAAATTGGGGGTATACATTTCCTGCGCTCTTTTGAATAAAAGAGTCGCAAGAAGCTGTTTTGTGCTCAAGTCCCTGGTGACTAGGAAGACGAATCTAGTGGCTTGTAAAAAAGTCTAAATTTTGAAAATCAAGCTCGACTCGCCCCTGTGAAATAAAACACACAGACACCTCGATGTGCAAGTCGCGCAGGGGTAGACACAAAGGGGACCCGCAGGGACCCGCTCCTCTTTTGATCCAAACCTCCCTGCTTGCAACAAGCCCGTGCAGGAGCAGCCGAGCGGCAGAGCCAGGTAGACAGCTAAGGCCCCAGAACAGCAGGTCCATTGGCACGCGGATCGGGGTGCCGGGGGGCTGCAGCGGGGCAGGACGTGGGTAACTTCCTGGAACGTAGAGAGGAGGGGGTGCTGGGGAGCCAGCATCTCCCCCTGCGTCATTTTGGAAGCTCTCCGGAGAAACGCGCTTGCGAAAATCCTCACCAGACTCTGCCTCCCACCCTCCAAGGAGTACCCGCCAGCTGGCTGAGGGAGCCGGCGGTGGGCAGGTGAATGCCGGAGCGGGGGCTCTCTGGTGGGGGGCCCAGGCCCCCGGGCTCCCAGACAGAGGTGGTCCCTGCGTGAAAATTCTGCCACTTCGTCCCCTGCAGCCACTCTGCTCGCCGTCTACCACTCCACGCAAGAGGACTGATACGGCTGGATTTTAGCTGAGGGAGCAGCAAGATATAAATACATCCTGGTGTACTATTAACGTCAGTAATATTAGTGCAATTATTTCCAGACTATCAGATTCAATAAACGCGGCTATAAACAAGCCTGGAGCAGCCCCCAGGTGAGCGCCACGGAGGCCGCCCAGCTGGTGTCACCGGCGTGGGGATGCTTCTGGGCTGCGCTGTCCTGTGCCCGTCCCCACCTCCCCCCGGGGCCCTGAGGCTTCAAGGGACAGGGCAGGGCAGCCCATGTCCAGGCCTGGCACAGCCAGGAGACAGTTCTGTGCCGTTTCCAGCGGAGGCCCCTGGAACTCAGAGCCCAGGAGCCAGCTCTGCAGCCCTGATGCCATGAAGCTCTGGGCACCCCGGCTTCTCTCCAGCTCGCCTCTGCGCTGTGCTCAGCCACTTTGCTGTCTGTGGTCCCACGAGACTCCGGCTCCTCCGAGAGCCAGGAGCCCCTGGTGCTGCGGCGGTGTGCAGGGCAGAACGGGGCCCAGCCAGCCTCTGGCTCAGAAATCCAGGACCCTTTGGCCTGGCTGTTTGGGGGATCATCTGCCGTAGGGGCTGGGAAGTCAGGGTGGAGTCGGCCAGGCGTGGAATCAGAGGGTTTTTTTCCTTACACTTCCTGGGGTAAGTTCCTCAACCGTTCTGTGCCTCACTGTCCTCATCTGTAGAATGGGCACAGTAACATCTTAGCCTGCTGGGCTGTTGTGAGGATCCCAGGAAGGCTGCACGCCAGCCGAAGCAGCAGAGTCGTGGGCGCACATACGTGCTTGCTCCACGTGTCAGGGTGCTGCACGTGTCTTGCGTGATTGTCAGAGCTAGCGTGGTAGAGCGGGGAGGAGCCGGACTCCGCCTGGGTTCCTGGATCAGCGTCTTCTGCCTGGGGGGCCTTGGGTGACCTCAGGAGGCTGGGCCGGGACAACATGAAGGCAACTGAGGCACCCAGGGTGTAAAATGTGGGGTGCAGCTCCTGTCCTGGGCCTGTGGAACAGGCCGGTGCCCCTGGGTGTCACACAGGCAGTAGTCACTGGAGGTGACTGTGCCCTGGACAGTTGTCCATGTAGCAGACTGCTTCAGCGTCACACAGAAAGGGAGAAGCCGGGGCCGGCGCTGTGGCACAGCGGGTAAAGCCACGGCCCATATGGGCGCCTGTTCTAGTCCCAGCTGCTCCACTTCCGATCCAGCTCTCTGCTGTAGCCTGGGAAAGCAGTAGAAGATGGCCCAAGTCCTTGGGCCCCTGCACCCACATAGGAGACCTGGAAGAAGCTCCTGGTTGCTGGCTTTGGATCAGCAGAGCTCCAGCCCTTGTGGCCAATTGGGGAGTGAACCAGTGGATGGCAGACCTCTCTCTCTCTCTGTAACTCTTTCAAATAAATAAATAAATCTTAAACAAACAAACAAACAAAACAGCAGCGCAGTAGAAGACACCGGGAAGGAACGGGAAGGAAGCTGGGAATCGGAGCGGAGGCGGTGGCGGCTGCCCACAGAAGCGAGGTCTGGGTTCCTGTTGCCGGCTCCCCAGGCGGCCCCCTCGCACCCTCAGAGCTGGGCGACCCGGCTGCTGTCTCAAGTCAGGGCTCTCCTCCACCCAGAGGGCAGAAGGGTCGCCTGCACAAGGGCAGAGGGGTCGCCCGGCGCTTGGGCAGAGGGGTCACCCGCGCATGGGCAGAGGGGTCGCCCGCGCGTGGGCAGAGGGGTCGCCCTGCGCGTTCGCCTGCAGAGGATGCAAAGCCTTCGCCGGGCTGCTCTCCGATCAGAAGGCCACAGTGCGCGTTTTATTCTTACAAAGGATGACGCTGCCTTGCCAGCAGCCGCCAGGCTGGGACTCCAACAGCGCGTCCTGGCCCACGTCCGTGCCTTTCTCCTCCAGGGTCCGTGCTGCGGCATCGTGAGGAGGACCCTGGAGACAGAGTCGGGGCGGGGGGGGGGGGGCTTCTCCGGCGGCTGCTGTGCCCCAGGAGGGCGAGTCCGTGAGTCGCGGACCCCAGCCCACGGCGAAAACGGGGCAGCTCCGCCGCCTCAATCCTGCCCCAGACACTGCCCCCCACCCCCACCCCCACTCTCTCCCTTTCTCTGCAGCCTAAAGCAGACCCTCCCGCGTGCACCGGAGCCCTCCACGGCGGCTGGAGAGGGGCCCGGCCGGGTCCACTCACCGAGACAGGACACCAACCCATGGAGCGCGCGCTTTCGAAGGAGCGCCAGGCCCTGCGGCCGTATGCCTCTTCTCATCCCCAAACGCGGCCTCTGCCCTGAGATCCAGCACAGCTGTCAAAGCCGGCGGCTCTGGAAGGCCACGTGGGGTCTGCCTTCTGCCTCCCCAGCAGGAAATGAGCTCCAGACCTGCCCTCAGACACGGGTGGCCCTGGGGCGGCGTGGGGCAGGGGGCAGAGGTCCTCAGGCCTGGGAGGACCCTGCTGTGGACCCTCAAAGAGCTGAAGGGGGCCGGCAGCCCACCCACGTCCTCGCCGGCCTGGGCCCGGCGCTAGGAGTCACAGGTTCTCTGCCCCACTGCAGCCCATGGTGGAACTGGATCCAGAACACGGAGCTGGAGGAAAGCCATCTCCTACCCAGGCAGGTCCTGGGTGCCACCCGGGGTCCTGACGGAGGGGGCGGGCGTGGGGAGGGGGCGCCTCCTTTGCAGGGTGAAGTTGGACAATTGCGCCCCCAGGGAGCCTTCAGGCTGCCCCGGGGTGGATGTGAGGGTGATTGGTGGGCGCTTCCTCGTGGGGCTGCTCTGAATAGGAACACCCATCCTCCTCCTGGGGCAGGTGTGGGGTCCTGGGGGCTGCAAATGAGACACCATCGAGTCTGACTCAACGGCCGGCACGGTGGCCCGGTAGGATAAGCCGCCACCTGCGAGGTCTGCATCCCCACTGGCTTCACCCCGGCGGCTCCACTTCCAATCCCGCTCCCTGCTGATGCACCTGGGAAAGCAGCAGAGGATGGCCCAAGTGCTGGGGCCCCTGCATCCACATGGGAGACCCGGATGGAGTTCCAGGCTCCTGGCTTCAAGCCCAGCCAGTCCCAGCCATTGCAGCTGTTTATGGAGTGAACCAGCAAGTGGATCTCTCTCTCTCTCTCTCTCTCTCTCTCTCTCTCTCTCTCTCCCCCCATCACCCTGGACTTCAAATTAATTAATTGATTAATTAAGCCAACTCAAGCTCATTCGGTCAGAGCTGGGCGTTGGTTTTCCGTGGCTGACCTCACAAACGGCCACGGAGTCAGTGGCTTCACGCACAGCTGTGCTGTCCTACAGCGCTGAAGGTCAGAGGCCAAAACCTGGCTCTGCGCGGCTGAGATCGGGACGTCGCCCCTTCCGGAAGCCGCAGGAAGTCGCAACGCCCCCTCCCAGCCATGGCGTAACCTGGCCCTCTGCGCCTGCTGTCGCCTCGCCTTCTCTAACTCCAGCCCTTCTGCTTCTTCTTGTGACTACGTCGCATCCACATGGATAAGCCAGGACAGCCCCCCCGCATCAAGCTCCTGCACCTAATCCTATCTACTATGCCCCCCTTTTGCCACAGAAGGCGCCATGGGTACCGATTCCAGGGCTGTGCACGTCTTCGGGGCCGTTATTCTTTCTACAGCTCTGGAGAGTGGACTTCAGGCATGGATGGATCTAGGGCTCAGCTCTATCACCAGGGTCTTCCCCTTATTTCTCTCTGGGCGTCCTGCCTCCTGTGTGTGATTCATGTTCTTTACGCCATTTCAAATAGCCCGTAGCACCAAATGGGGGCATTTCAGATTCTTAGTTAATAACAACAATAATAATAATAATCGCCATCTCTCTCCTGTGCTCTCTTTCTCCACCCCTGCTCTGCTGACCCCCTGAGTTCCACCAGACTCCCTGGGGTGCTTGAAAAGAAGGAGCATAGAGAAGGGGCACCAGGTTCAGGGTGAGGCAACCTATCGTGTGTTAAGCAGCGAGCACCCCGTGTGAAATCCCAGCGGAGGGCTGGCCCAGCCGCGTGAAACACACTCTGATCACTGGTTCAGTCTCTTCGCAGCGGGCCAGGAAACACACAGCACCACGAGCCGGAGCCCCAGACCCGCTCGGCCTCGGACACGCACACTTGTGGTTAAGCAGAGCCCAGGGGAGCTGTTCAAGTCCCCTCGGCCTCCCCTGGTGCCTCTCGAACCTGGAGGGCCGAGACCCCTCCCGCCTGCGCTGGGCTGGGGCTGAAGTCCTTGTGCCCCTGCTGGCCTCCAGGGCTCAGCGACAAGTCCTGGATACTCGGTGCTCACCTTTGCGTGGAGAAGGCAGTGGGGTCGGGAAGGTGGACCCCGGGAGGAGCCACCGCGAGGGTGCCCTGGCCAGGTTGCACCTGCTGTCCTGAGAGAATTCCTGAGAGTCCCCCCCCACTTCCTTCTCAGAGGGATCCTTGGAAATCACGGATGCTGGGGTTGCCCAAGGGTAGCAGAAGCAGGAGAGGATGTATTTCCCCTTCCGGTGACAGGGGGCAGGGCAGCCTTTTCTCTCTGCCGCCCCTTCCCCCCAACCCTCCCACAGCCCCTCCCACAATCCCCCCACAGCCCCTCCCACAGTCCCCCCACAGCCTCTCCCACAATCCCCCCACAAGCTCCCCACAGCCCCTCCCAGTCTGCTGGGTCTGTGCCCTGGCTCCTTCACCCAGACGTGTGTGCTAACAGCTCAGGGCTTGGGGAAAAGAATTTTTACACCCTTTTCTATTTAAGTACAGTCGGCCCTTGCTATCCATGGGATTGGTTCCCAAATATCAATGACTTCAGATGCTGGAATCTCTTAGATAAAACAGTGGAGTATTTGCATATAATCCATGCACACCTTCCCATATACTTGAAATGATATCCATGTCACTTACCACGCAGAATACTCTGTCAGTGCTACGTAAATTGCTACACTGTATTGTTCAGGGAATAATGGCAAGAGAAAATTCTGTAGGTGTTCAGTGCAGGTGCAAGTTTGTTCCCAGAGACTTTGGATCTGTGGTTGGTGGAGGGCACAGATGTGGACGCCATGGATACAGAAGCTGTATAAATACACACACACACACACACACACACAGGACATGTGCAGCGTTCTAGACCCACACAGGCACGCGTACACCTCTGCATGTCCTTACCGTGGTTTATTTCGTGAAGTTAAATCCCCCTCCATTTCTTGCGTCTTTCTTTTCTTCCTCCATGATACCTTGGGGGGATCTCTTAAGTACTATGGGATGGCTCAAATGGACGGTTTTCGCTAGCGTGTAATACTCCCTGGTGTGAAGACCCTTCAATCGGTGTGAACACTCTC
Source organism: Oryctolagus cuniculus (assembly GCF_051225735.1). Lineage (NCBI taxonomy): Eukaryota > Metazoa > Chordata > Mammalia > Lagomorpha > Leporidae > Oryctolagus > Oryctolagus cuniculus. The sequence continues at coordinate 6,177,606 of NC_142883.1, read as the reverse complement.
TCTTCAGGAGAAATTTCCCACATTCCCCAGCCTATACAGCTGTCACCCTTTGGCTATAATCCCCCTGATTCATGTACGATTGAAAAATCTCTGAAGCCGCGTGTCTATTTGAAGAATGCCACAGGTCTCCATTTTCCTGTCATGGTCACCTGCCAATCCAGCTGTAGGTGCAGCCCAGGGCCCTTAGCTCCGCACACACCTGGTCCCGACCAGCCTTTTCTTGTGTTTGCTCTTTGAGTGCAAGGCAAGCACTGGTCCTCACCCAGGAGCCACCGCAAGGGCTTGGTTCCGTCTCGGTTCACATCCTGGCTCCACCACGTGCAAGCTTGGGAGACTGGGATCAACGCTGCCTGCAGCAGAAAGCGGGATTGCAGACAGACCACACAGCAGGTTCAAGGCGATGATGCGGCTCACACATGCCGTACCGGGAAGCCTCCAGCCCAGTCGACCCCAGGCGCCAACCAGGCGTCATGGCAGGGCTGGAAGGGGGCAAGTTCAGATGACCCAGTAGTGATGCGAGGTGGAAAAACAAACACAAGCAGGCTGTCCTCGGAATCATCAGACGCCCTGGCAGTTTGCAGAGCGGTGTGTGCCCCAAGGGCGCTCAGGGCAGCTTGCTGCCAGGGAGTGGCTGCAGGAGAGAGACCGGGCGCTCAGGGAGACATGAGGGCCTGAGACAGGATCCGGGGGCGGGGTGCTGTGGGCAGCGGCGGCCTGATGTCACAGGAGCAGGTGGCCCACAGCCAAGGTCACTTCCTGTCCCCACTCTCCAGGCTCCTCGCCCACTGCCCTGCACCCCTAGAAGCAGGCAGAAGTGGCCTGCACACCACAGACCTGGACCGACTGCCGCTCTGTGTCTCCTCCCCATCTCTCTGCCACGGGAGTGAGAAGGTGGCCGTGGGCCAGCCGGGGAGAGAGCCCTCCCCACAGCCACGTCTGCTGGCACCGTGGCCTTGGACTTCCACTTTCCCGAACTGGGAGAGAGAAATGCGTGTTGCTTGAGAACAGAGGCTGAGAGGAAGTCGTCGCTACACCTGTCTCCCAGCAGTGAGTCCCGGAGCCAACACGCGCCCCCCGCCTCATCCGTTGCCACATTTCCAGGGAGCTGTGGCCACGACAGGTGCGGAGGCATCTGGGGTGCACACAGGGCATGAGAGCCCTGGAAAATCCCTAATATCGTGGGAGGCCTGGGAACCAACAGTTCCTTAGGGGTGAACGAGAGAGCCCCAGTCTCCACTCCCTGCCCCCCACATCGCTAAACATCCACTTTGGCCTCAAAACCATCATTCACTAGCGAAGCCCCTGAGAAGCTCGGACTGCAAGAACTCTGACTCCCTTCCTCTGAGTGACATCCCCAAATGCCCCTCCCCTGGCAGCCGCATCCCCCAGCCCCTCCCCCTACCTCAACTTCACCCCGGAAGCTGATGCGGTGCCTCCTACCCGGGACACGGAGATATTCCTCTGCACCCCTTTGGTGTTAAGCACAGGCGCCTTGCACACAGTGGGTGCTTTGTACATGTCAGGGAGACACTGACTAAAAATAGCAGATGTTGGGGTGGACACTGGTGCGGCGCAGAAGGTGCTGCTTGGGATGCCTGCATCTCACGTTAGATTCGAGTCGCAGCTCCGCTTCCAAGGCAGCTTCCTGCCAGTGCCCACCCTGGCAGGCAGCAGGGATGGTTCAAAGAGCTGGGTCCCTGCCACCCACGTGGGAGACCTGGAATGAACTTCCGGCTTTGGCCTGGCCCAGCCCCAGCTGTTATGGCCATATAGGGAGTGAGCCAGCAGGTGGAAGATCTCCTCTCTCTCTCTCTCTCTCTCTCTCTCTTTCTCTTTCTCTCTCTCCGCCTTTCAAATGAACAAAAATTAAGTAAGAATTTTTTTTTTTTGACAGGCAGAGTGGACAGTGAGAGAGAGAGACAGAGAGAAACGTCTTCCTTTGCCGTTGGTTCACCCTCCAATGGCTGCCGCGGCCAGCGCACTGCGACCGGCGCACCGCGCTGATCCGATGGCAGGAGCCAGGAGCCAAGTGCTTTTCCTGGTCTCCCATGGGGTGCAGGGCCCAAGCACCTGGGCCATCCTCCACTGCACTCCCTGGCCACAGCAGAGGGCTGGCCTGGAAGAGGGGCAACCGGGACAGAATCCGGCGCTCCGACCGGGACTAGAACCTGGTGTGCCAGCGCCGCTAGGCGGAGGATTAGCCTAGTGAGCCGCGGCGCCGGCCGAAAAAATTAAGTAAGAATTTAAAAAGCAGTCGAGGGTGGACTGGAGGGAATGGAGAGAGAGCCTGGGTAGCAGCAGTTCCCTGAGTTGGAGGGAAGGCGGAGACCAGCCTGAGCCCCAGCCCAAGTGGGAACTCAGACTCCGGCCGGGGAGGTGGGCGCCATCGCGATCAATACTCAGGCCAGAGGGGTGTCGTTCATTCATTCGACTCTCCAGAGAGGGAGCGTGTGAATGGCTTTCCCCTGAAGGTAAGAAGATTTATCGCCCAAACTTACATTTTATTGCGCACAACCGAATAAAAATGATTGATTTCCCTGCCCGCCTTACAGTGTCCTTCCACAGTTATTAAAGTCTCTCAAAATGTTTTCTTAAAAAAAAAAAAAAAAAAAAGCTTAAAAGAAAGAGAGGTGGAGGGAGTGGGCGCAAACCCAGAGGAGCCGGGAAGTGCTGCCTTGCCCGGAGCCATCAGTCTTGTCTGCCGCACCGCCTAACCTTGGTGTCACTGTATTTTCTGCTCATATCCAAATGTGCGATTTGCCAGCAAGGAGATGGAAACGACAGACTTTGCCTGTGAGGGGGAGGTGGGCTCAGAGAGCCGGTGGGGGGGCACCCCAGCTTGGAAAACTACAAAGGCTCGGGCCTGTGCCAGGGCTCTCGGCAACATTCCCTGAGCTGGGAAAACCCAGCCCCCAAGGACGGGGAGACGGACCCGAACTCCAGGGCCCCAGCACCTTCAGCCCAAAGCCCTTTGCTCACTAAGGAGCAAGCAGGTTTCCCCGTTGCAGAGCCAGAGACGGACCTGGACAGGTTGGATTGCACAGGTAATGGGAGGGTTGAGCTGCCCGACAGACAAGGCGTCCACCAGTGCAAAAGGGGGTGCGTGAGCGGCCGGCAGCATCAAGGCCTGCTGGAGCCCCAGTCTGCAGAGGGGCACGCAGACGGGCAGTCACGCACCGCGCGTTGGGCTGCACCAGCAGCGCCCTGCGAACCTCCAGCTCACCATTTGGGTAATTTAACTTCACTAAGTGCCAAGTGATACGACTGCTTAGAACTCGTGTCCCTGGCCCGTTGCACATTCCTTCAGGACAAACGCAAGGCCCTGTGTCTGAGTCATACACACAAGCACCCTGGGGACTTTCTACAGCGTCCGCGGAACCCTGTTTGCCTGAGCGTGGCACCGCCTTGCTTTAAATTCCCACAATCGTGGCCCGCGTTGTGCCGCGGTAGGTCACCCCTCAGCCTGCGGCACTGGCATCCCAAGCCGGTTCTAGTTCCAGCTGCTCCACTTCCAATCCAGCTCTCTGCTGTGGCCTGGCAAAGCAGTAGAAGATGGCCCAAGTGCTTGGGCCCCTGCACCCACATGGGAGACCTGGAAGAAGCTCCTGGCTCCTGGCTCTGGATTGGCCCAGCTCCGGCTGTTGTGGCCAATTGGGGAGTGAACCAGCAGATAGAAGCCCTCTGTCTGTCTGTCTGTCTGTCTCTCTCTCTCTCTCTCTGCCTCTCTGTGTCTGTATGTTGAGTCTCCTGGGCTTGTTTCTGGGGGGGATCCAGGCTCTGTCCTTGGCCCACATGAAGTTCACAGTCAGACAATTCCACTGTGACTTCTGGAGGGCGCCACCACTGGAGGGCTCCCCGCAGAGCATCATGGGGGGTGGCGGCATCCCCAGAAGCCTCCCTCCCCTGTTCCGGGGGCTCCGAGGGCGAGAGAGAAGAGATTCCCGCATGGAGCACGCTCCTGGCGGGACCTACAACAGCCATGAATCTGTCTCGGGCCATTTGACTCGGGCTCCCGATGCCAACTCCAACAGACACTTCCATCAGCCCTGACGCGCCAACGAGCTGTAAGCCATTAACCAGGCAGTATCAGGCCTCCCGACTCGGCCTCTGCGTGGGAGCCAGCGCAGGGGAGACAGAAGGAGGCGGCGAGAAGATCCCAGTGCTGGGCTGCAGACGGGTGCTACAGCTGCCCTCGGCCCTGTCGGGGCCCTGGATCACACAGGGTCTGCTGGCCAGGTCCGACCCTCGACTCAAGGGTCACACAGGGAAGCCGACCTGCGTGGGAAGGTCAAGGTCGGCAGATCAGGCACCAAGGCTCCGACACCTGCACACAGCAGCTCTGCTCTCACCGACCAGCTCCTGCATGAATTCCCGCCCCGCACATGCCCTAGGGAATCCAGTGCTCGCTCCAGATTCTCCATCATTGTTTTTTTTTTTTTTTTTTTTTTTTTTTTTGACAGGCAGAGTGGACAGTGAGAGAGAGAGACAGAGAGAAAGGTCTTCCTTTGCCGTTGGTTCACCCTCCAATGGCCGCCGCGGCCGGCGCGCTGCGGCCGGCGCACCGCGCTGATCCGATGGCAGGAGCCAGGAGCCAGGTGCTTTTCCTGGTCTCCCATGGGGTGCAGGGCCCAAGCACCTGGGCCATCCTCCACTGCACTCCCGGGCCACAGCAGAGAGCTGGCCTGGAAGAGGGGCAACCGGGACAGAATCCGGCGCCCCGACCGGGACTAGAACCCGGTATGCCGGCGCCGCTAGGCGGAGGATTAGCCTAGTGAGCCGCGGCGCCGGCCCTCCATCATTGTTATACCCACTTTGCAGCTGGGGAAACTGAGGCTCAGCACTGGAAAGAAACTCCCAGGTCTCACAGCTGCTGAGTGGCAGAGCCGGGTTCTCCCTGGGCCGCTGGGCTCTAGTACCTGCGCCGTAGCCACTGCAGTCACTGGAGGCCGAAGTCAAAGCAGACCGGAGAGAGGCCAGCTCGCGGAGGGTCCGCAGCCAGCAGCTGCTGCTCCGGTCGGCCTGGCCCCGGCTCACAGGCGCAGCAGAGTCCTTGCCCAGGGCTCAGAGGGCCACAGCCACGCCTGTTCCTTCCAGAAACGACCGTGTCTACTGGGCCGCCGCCGTCACAGCCTTCGGCTGTCTTCTCAGGTTCCCAACCTTCCATCCTCAGGGTCTCGGCCGCAGCTCCGCCAGCCTGCACCGAAGCAGCCGGCCCGGGGCCCGGTCTCCCAACAGCCAGTGATCCCTTTGTACACAGACGGGGCGGCTAGAATGGAATGAGCGTGACCTGTAGAAGGAGGGAAAGGGAAGGAGAGAGGGGAGGGGAGGGGAGAGGGGAAGAGAGAGGGAAGGGGAGGGGAGGGGGAAAAGGGAGGGGAAGAGAGGAGAAAGGAGAGAAGGGAGGGGAGGGGAGTGGAAGGAGGGAAGGAAGGGAGAGAATGAGAAGGGGGAGGGGGAGGGAGGAGGAAGGGAGGGGAGCCCTGGATTGAGTTTCTGGCTCTTGGCTTTAACCTGGCCCAGCCAGTGCCAGCATTTGTGGGCATTTGGGGTGTGAACCCCAGTTTATGGTGCTCTCTCTCCTGTGTCTTGCAAATAATTTTTAAAAGATTTATTTATTTGAAAGCCTAAGTTACACAGAGAGAGAAGGAGAGGCAGAGAGAGAGAGAGAGAGAGAGAGAGGTCTTCCATCTGCTGATTCACTCCCAATTGGCCGGAACGCCTGGAGCTGCGCCCATCCGAAGCCAGGAGCCAGGAGCTTCTCCCGGGTCTCCCACATGGGTGCAGGGGCCCAAGGACTTGGGTCATCTTCCACTGCTTTCCCAGGCCACAGCAGAGAGCTAGATCGGAAGAGGAGCAGCTGGGACTCAAACTGGCACCCATATGAGATGCCGGCACCGCAGGCAGCAGCTTTACCCGCTATGCCACAGCGCCGGCCCCAAGCAAATAAATTTTTAAAATTTTAATTAAGTTCTACCACCTCTTGTCACAGTCACACTAGGGGCCAAGCAGCCTCCAGGACATGAAGCCTGAAGGGACAAGTCACGTCCAAGCCACAGCAGAGGGTAGCACGGGAAGGGATGGGAAGGAGACGGAATGCGAGGAGGGGGAGACGATGCAGAGCCACACGCTCCAGGCACCCCTTCTTTCTAGAACATTCCAGGAAGCCACAAAAGAAGCAGCATCCCTATACCTCTAACACCTGCCAAATGGCAAGAAATGCAACTGCCGGCGACCCCGTGTCATTGGCCGAGGACTGAAAGGCGTCATACCGGCCTCTTCCCGTGCTCTGCCTCCCAGCCCTTGGGCCCCAACCTCCCTGGATTCACCTGTCAAGGCCCAGCCCACCCCAGTCTTCCAAGAAGCCTCTCCCACCACGTCTTTCCTTTTTCTCATCCCAGATCTGCTTAGAATGTTGTCACCCAATTTAACACTTGCTTCGTACAATGCCGTATTGATCTTTAATCTTGTAATCCAGACGTACCCCGCAGAGCCCGTGTTTCTGCCCCGTGGCAATTGTGAATGAATTTAATTTCTCAGCGATTAAGGAAACAGACGCCCGACCTGTGCGCCGTCGCACGCACGCTTTGGGACCTGTGCGCCGTTGCATGCACGCTTTGGGACCTGTGCGCCGTCGCACGCACGCTTTGGGACCTGTGCGCCGTCGCACGCACGCTTTGGGACCTGTGCGCCGTTGCATGCACGCTTTGGGACCTGTGCGCCGTCGCACGCACGCTTTGCAGATTTGCAGACCGAGGCTCAGAGAAGTTAGGGGAGCTGCCTGGCTGCTGAGCCAGAGGCTTCCGCCCAAGTGTGAATGGGGGAGGGGGCCCCCACGTCCTCCCCGCCGCGAGGGTGAACCTGGGCGCGGGGTGGAGCGCAGGGGAGAGTAGAGCGTGAGAGAGGTGGCGGGTGATGCTTGCCGGATGCCGCATGGCGTAGCCGTCCCCTCCGCGTGTGTGACAGCCCCGCTGCCTCCTACAGCTCCTTCGGTGTGCTGGCTCTGACCAAGGAGGCACCGGTGGTGTTGGGGACACTCCAGGGGGAAGCAGACCCCTCCCAGCCCCCATAGCCCTGACACACTGGGGAACCCCGGCACCTGGCCGGCTGAGTGACAGGCTCTGTGCCCTGGGGTCCCACCAGGGGCTGAGTCCCTGGCATTGACAGCTACAAGGGAGCAGCTTCCTGTGGGGCTCACTCCTGCCGGCTTCTCTTGGCCCCAGAGTACGCCGGGAGCCCCCGAGACAACTGCCCTTCCTGCCTGGGTCCTGGCGACCAAGCCCACTCAGCTCCCAGCCCAGAGAAGTCCCCGCGGCCCAGAGGGGCAGCAGAGGCGGCTTCGGGCAGGACAGCCTCCCACGAGGGGGTGTGGCACTCGCCTCGGGCCCCGCCTACCACGCTGCCCGTGCCAGGCTGCTGGGTGGGGAGAGGCAGTGACCAGGCCGAGGGTGGCGCCCCGCTCTGGTCCCTTTGCCACAGGGCTCAGCACCTTGGCGTGGGAGAGCCCACACCTCTCTCTGGGGTGGCCCAGCAACCTTTGCCCCTGCTCATGACATCAGCAGGCGGGCTCAGGTCCACGTCGCCCCGTGAGCCAGGAGCAGGGAGGGGCGGCCCACCTGGGAGCCCTGGGGCGCAGAGGTGAGGACCCTGCACGCCCCAGGGTGTCTAGGAACCAGCGCCCCCCAGCGGCCACCACGGGGGAGGGCTGGCTGAGCTCACGCAGCCTGTGTCAGGTGCTGGACTCTCTACCTCTCTAACCTCTCGCCTCCCCCATATCGTGGCCCAGTGAACGGCTGCCACCGCGCCCCAAGCGGAGAAACTGAGGCTTGGCGACCCCAAGAGACGGCGTGAAGGTCACGCCCGGCGAGTCCCCGGCTGACCTGGGCCCCTGTGGCTCACTCCTGGCCAGTCAGGAGCAGCTCCGAGCTGAGCCGGGGTCGGGGTGGGCGGAGGAGAGGCCACGGGGCTTCCTGGAGCCTGCGGCCAAGGTGGGCAGTGGCCAGCCAATGGCCGATGGCCAGGAAAAGGCGAGGCGGCCGCACCGCACCCCCCAAGCAGCCATGAATAAGCAAAGGAAGCCGCAGGCACCGCGGGCCCCAGCCTCACGCAGCCCCTTCCCTGCCGCCCTCCTTACATCTGCATTCAATCTTCTTTGCCCATTCGCTCTGTGCCTTCCTGGAGATTGGTGTGAAATAAAAAGACGGCTCTCCTACAGATGTAATCAATTGGATTGGCGGGCAGCTGCAGACACCCGGGAGGGGGGAGGAGCCCATGGCCGGCCGCTGTGGACACCCCCACCCCACCCCGTTCCTCTGTGTCTCCCTCCTTTTTGCGCTCTGTTGCCTTCTCTGGGGCCTGGCTTCAGGCCTCTTGGTATTGGCTACTTTGTATTTCAGGGGCGTGGCCCAGGCCAGGGGATTTCCCCCTTGTCTCTCTTTTTCCTTATTGAAGGAGCAACAGCAGGTGCCACGGGCGGGGTCTCCCTTTCCTGGCTGTCTTCCGGGAGGACGCTGGGGAGGGGGGAGTGGGGGGCTGCTGAGTGCTTCGGGGAACCCTGTCAGTCCCTCAGGGGAGGGGAGACCAGGTTCAAGACCTTGAGGGATCCCTGGTCCTAGAGCGGCATGGCTCCCAGCATCCCAGGAGGCGTGTGGAGGAGACTCGCGTAGTTCCTATCGTGTGTTCAGACCAAATCTGCGCTTATTAAGTGACCCCATGAGCCAGGGAAGTGGAAGTGGAGAAAGCAGCCAAGTACACCGTTGGCCACTGCAGGTGCTCGCCCGCTGGTGGTCAGCGCTGGCTTTCACTGTCCCAGAAGCTTCCTTGACTTGTGCTGGTCTCCCCGCTTCGAGCAGCAAGGGAGACTGGCCGTGCGTGGTTTCCTTCTTCTTGGTCTTTGTTATTAATACAGGCTGGGATGGAGGAGGGACACGGAAATGTTTGCTCTGGTCTAGTCGAGATTAGAAGATAGTCATTAATGCAAATAAACTTGTAATTAAAAATTGTGATAAGTGGTGTGGTGCAAACGCACAGGGGAATGCAAGGAAGCTTAATTTAGCAAAGGGTGGGGGGGGACTCTTAAAGAAACATGCCTTCACTCAGAGTTCTCTGAGCGGGTTCCTGTGGCGGTGGCACCAGCGGTGGCACCAGCGAACTTGCTGTTAATGCGAAACCTCGGGCCACCCCAGAACTATTGCTCTGGGGGCCAGGCCGAGCTGCCTGAGCTCCCGCAAGCTGTCCAAGTGGCTGGTGCTCTCTCCAGAGTGTGAGGACCCCTCGTGAGAGCCAAGACTGGAAGGAAGAGCTGGAGTTGCCCAAGGGTGGGGAGCAGGAAGCCACTTCAAGCAGTGAACAGCACATGCCAAGGTCCTGCGGCAGGAGGGACCACCAAGAGGTCAGAGGGTGCAGCGGGGGAGGGTGCAAGTCAGATTGAAGAGTGCGGGCTTTCTCCTAAGTCCCCTGGGCTCCCTACAAGGCTCCGAGTGCAGGAATGACACCACACAAAGCCCAGGAAGCCCCCACGCCCACCTCTCAGCTGGCTGCGTCTCAGCCCCACGTGGGGTTGCCCGGCGATGGCACAGAAGTCATGGCAGAAGGCACCTCCTTTCTAGTCTGCGCCAGCACTGCCTAATGACCTTCTCCAGCTTCTGTAAAACTTATTTTGATCTTTTTTCGAAAGTCAGTTGGGAGCACCAAAACAATGGCATCACAGCGCTTTGTCCTTCTCTGAAAGCTGCCGCATTTCATGGAATATAAGCACACACGCTTTCACGGAGCCCGTATTTATCAAGTGCCCTCCTGTCAGCCGCTCTGTGAGTGCTCTGGCGTCTTCATTCGTTCAACAAGTGTCACCGCGCACCTGCTGCGCCCAGGCACTGCGCAGGCCTGGGATAAACAGGAAAGACCAACGTCCTGCCTCCAGGAGCTTCTGCTCTGATGGCGGGAAGGGCCAACAAGCAGACTGATTTATTTGATTTATTGGGGAGAGAGCACTCTCATCCACTGGTTCACTCCCCGAATGCCTGCACGGGCCAGGGCCGGCCAGGCTGCAGCCAGGAGCCAGGAAGTCCATCCACGGCTCCCAGGTGATTGGCAGGAAGTCAAGTACTGGAGGTCACACCGGCCACCTCCCGGGGTCTGTGGGGGGCAGAGCTGAGACACAGACAGGGGCACTGCTACGGGGAATGAGGGCTAGCCAAGTGGTCTCCTTAAAAAAAATGTATTTATTTGAAAGGCACAGTTACAGAGAGGCAGAGGGAGAGACGGGGAGAGAGAAAGAGAGGTCTTCCATTTGTTGGTTCATTCCCCAGTTGGCCGCAACAGCCGGAGCTGTGCCGATCCGAAGCCAGGAGCCAGGAGCTTCCTCCAGGTCTCCCACGTGGGTGCAGGGGCAAGGACTTGGGCCATCTTCCACTGCTCTCCCAGGCCATAGCAGAGAGCTGGATCGGAAGTGCAGCAGCCAGGACTTGAACCGGCGCCCATAGGGGATGTAGCACTGCAGGGGGCAGCTTTACCTGCCAAGCCACAGCGCCAGCCCCCCTCCCCCACAAGTGGTCTCTTATCTGCCAGGCCAAACACCTGCCCCAACAAACAAATGTAAAAGGCCAAATGGGGTAAGCGTTTGGCACAGAAGTTAAGGTACTGCTTGGGACACCTGTGTTCCCTATCAGAGCCTGGACTTGAGCCCCAGCTCCACTTCTCACCCCGCTTCCGGCTAACGTGCACCCTGGGAGGCAGCAGGCGATGACTCAAGTTCTTGGGTTTCTGCCACTCATGTGGGAGACTCGGACTGAGTTCTGGGCTCGTGGCTTCGGCCCGGTCCAGCCCTGGTGGCTGCTAGCATTGGGGGAATGAACCAGCAGCTGGGAGAGTTCTCTTTATCTCTGCCTTTTACATAAATAAAATGCAAAAGTAAATATATGGTAAACTAAAAAGGAAAACCTATGCCAGCGTTTGCCCTGGAAGGGGGACAGAGCGCGCCAGGGTGGACTGGTCAGGGGGAGCCTGAGGGGCCGGCAGCCAGGCAGGAAGTGGGGGGGACCAGCAGGTACACGAGGGGTGGGAGCTGGCCTGAGGAAGGCCGCGCCAGGAGGAAGAGGAGGAGGAGGGCCGAGAGGGCTGGGGAGGAGCTGTGAGCCTCTCTGTGGGCTTTGGCTTTTACAGCAGTGACAGGGTCAGTGGACCCAGCGACAGGACGTGACATTCTTGAGGACAGCCTGGAGGAGGAGCAGCCTCGGAAGGAAAGTGGGGAGCCAGCGGACGGGAGGGCGGGTGACCAGCCAGGCAGGCGTGAGGGTGACATGCGCCGCAGGGCGACAGTGCAGGGCGGGGCTGTCGCCGGAATGCTCAGAGGAGGCCAAGGTCAGTGTCAGTGTTCATCATCACGTGAGAGGCAGAGAGAGAGGGTGAGAGAGGGAGGCGTGGAAAGACGGGGCTCCCAGCTGCTGGTCTGCTCTCCAGATTACCCTCAGCTGCCTGCGCTGGGTCAGGCTGAAGCCCAGAGCCTCCACCAGGGCCCAGTCCCGAGGACAACCGTGCCAGCCAGTGGGGAGCCCTTGGGCCAGAATCTCCATCAGGGCCGTCCCACGGGAATGGGCGTGCACAGCACCACCCCTGCCTCCATCCATGCCCCTGCCCCGCCCTGGGCTGCGGAAGCCCACAGGCTGCACGGGCACAGTAGGCAACGGCGGTGGGTCCCGCAGGTGGCAGTGGGGTGGCCGCGGCGTGGTCCCCTTCTCGGAGCTGGGAGTGGCTTGTGTTTGTACCCCCTGCAGCTCTGAGACACAGGGTGGACATGGAGCAGGCAGTGGAACGTACGAGTGTGGAGTTCAATCTGAGGGCCCAGCTAGAGAGAAAAGTTTAAGAGTCCGGCTTGTATGTGTGTTTAAAGGCACAGGAGTGGGTGTACCTGGGCAGGGTCGGCTGCACCTGCCTCTGAGTCAGGGCGGAGCCAGCTAGGGCGGCCAGGGCAGCAGGAGGGAAACCCAGCACCTGTGAGGTCCTGTTTCCAAGAGACGACACCCAGTGTCACGGGCCAGGCGACGTTCCAGGGACTCTGCGTGCATCCTCCCCCCAGTGCATCTTCTCTCCTGCCGCGGACACTGCTGCACCTCCCAGGGCCAGCACAGCTGCCCCCAGCCTGGCCGCCAAGGCCTGAGGTCACACCCCTCTTGGCGACAGCTGCACCCAGGCATCGTTTGCCATTTGGGATCCTCCAAGGGCCACCCCAGCCTCAGAGCTCCCAAGGGGTCCACTGAGGCCGCCACCAACCCAGGTAAAGAATCGCTGAGGGCCGGGTGCAGGGGCTTGGAGCTCGTCTGTCCCCCGACAGGTTCATGTGTGCGGAGGTGGGGCGAGGGGCCAGCATTTGGTGCAATAGCAGCCACTCTTGGGATGCCCACGTCCCATATAAGGAAGCCTGGGACCAGCCCCACCTTCACCTCACTAATGCAGGCCCTGGGAGGCAGCGGGTGGCGGCTCCAGTACCTGAGTCTCTGCCACCCACCTGGGGGACCCCAGCTGTGTTCTGGGCTGCTGCTATTGGCCTGGCCCAGCCCTGGCTGTTGTGAGCATTTGGGCAGTGAACCAGGGGACGCAAGATCTCTCTCTGTCTCTGTCTCTCTCTCTCTCTCTCTCTGTCTCTGCCTTTCAGATTAAACAAACAGCTGGCAGAGAAGGAAGAGCACTGGGCAGCTGGCAAGCTGTCTGCCCGCCGTCTGCCACAGGGCCCTTGCAAGAGCCTGCGCTGTGCTGTTTGGACCTGCAGCCTGCATAGCTGTGCGCTCAATAAGCCTCTTTGCCGTGGGAAGTGAGCCGGCCTCAGTGTTTCATGAAAGCAGTGAGAGATGGCCCAGTACAGCGGGTCTTGGGGAGTAGGGGGGATGCTACCTCCCAAGAGGTCATTGGATGGGGACCAGCGTTGTGGTGCAGGGGGCGAAGCCACCACTTGCAACGCCAGCGTCCCCGGTGAGTGCCAGTTCTAGTCCCGGCTGCTCTGCTTCTGATCCATCTCCCTGCTCATGCGCCTGGGAAAGCAGCCGAAGGTGGCCCAAGCGCAGCTCCCCTGCACCCACGTGGGAGACCCGGATGGAGTTGTGGATTCCTGGCTTCAACCTAGCCCAGCTCTGTTTGCTGTGGTCATTTGCAAAATGAACCCGAAGATGGAAGCGCTCCCTCTCCCTCTTTCTTTCTCTCTCATACACAGACACACTCTGCCTTTCAGATAAATAGATTTTTTAAATCTTTGAAAAGAATTCAATGGATGCTTCAATGAGACATGGGAAACTCACAGCTTCTGGGCCCTGTCCCGAGGTGTGGCTCTGCAGCCCCCCAGGCAGCCTGTCTGTCTTTTCCCAATACTTTTCCTCCTGTCGGTAGCACCTACCAGCTTCCCACCGGCGGTCCGATCTCCTTGGTCCTCAGCCTACCGCTCCTCCCCTCCTCCAAGAACGCCAGCTCCTGGAGCAGGGACATCTCAAGTACTTGGCACAGAGCCCGCGCATAGCAGGCGCCAACAAATGCTCGCTGAATGAATTCACGGAGGAGCTGACCTTGGCGAGGGCACAGCCCCTCGGCCCTCCCCCCCACCATGAGGCCTGCAGACACACGGAGGCCGTGTGGGACGCAGGCACGGACCAAGGCCTGTCTGGGAGCTGCCTGGCTCGGGGGCCTCCGTGTCCCCATCTCCGAGCTGGGACGCCTGCAGAAGCCGGGTCAGACACGGTCACAGGAGTTGCCCGGGAGCCTCGTGACACTGCCCCTGCTGATGGCTCATGGGCCAGCCTGGGCCATGGCCCTGGTCAGGGGCCTGAGCGGCATCCGCACCGTGGCAGGAAACGGCGTTCTTTGAAAATCGTCCCTGTTGAACTCCCAACGAGGAGGACGGACAGACAGTGCCACAAGGTGGCTCAGACTTGAATGGAAGGTTGCGGTGCGCTGGACAGACTGCCAGAGGGGCCTGGCCATTCCTCCAGGTATGGCGGCATCAGGGCTGCCACCATTCCCAGCAACTTTAAAACCCCCAGAAGCTCAATGTTACCACCCATCAGATGGGAACGTGGCGTGGGATTTTGTGTCTGAAAATGTTTTCTCGCGCCCAAAGCAGCAGGTGCAAGACTTTGAGACTCCCTCCCTGAAGGAGGTGGCAAAATCCGGGGCTGCATAAGGAGTCCCACTTCCTCTTTGGCCACCTAAGGACATTCGACGGCAAGCAAGTTTGACGTCACTGTGACGTCACCGGAGCGGGAAACACACTTCAAGCTCAAAGCAGAAAAGATCCCAAACTCCAGGTACAGGACAGGCCTTGAGATGAAAACAACAGGAGAAAGCAGACTTCTTGCTCTGCCGAAGAGGGAGGAAATGGCGCCAGGAGAGCATTTTTCAGGAGAACTCGGCGGACGAGAACCAAAGGCCGGAGAAGGAGGAGGAGAAATTCAGGCCTGCACCATGGGTCATTTCCTGGCAGGCCCTCCGGACCCCCCCGTGGCCGTGGGCGGCCCACGACACAGCCTGGCCGTGCCACAGGACAGGAGGACGTGGGTTTTATGGGCGAGGGTGACCCAGAGTTGGGGTCTCCACCTGTGTGCCCCGCTCTGAGGCTCCTCAGGGTACTCGGGTGGCCGCTGTGTGTCCAGGAATCCAAGGCGCTCTCCTCCCGGGAGGAGCGAGCTGCCCAGAGGTGCAGGCGGGGCACCTCCGCAGTCTCACCGCCAGTGAGTGGCCGAGCCGGGTGCTACCACGTGGCGGGGTGAGGGGGCCAGCAGGGGGCTCAGCCGGTCAGAGGCAGATTTATACAGAACCCCTATGACCCCACTCCCACACACCCCAGCCCTAACGCTCGGGGCCCCACAGCAGAGCCACTGTCTGGGGTGGGTCCTCCTGCCGCAGGGAACTGAACAGCAGCCCCCACCCCGCCCCCACGCATCCCAGACCCCCCGAAACCTGAGAGATGACCTCACTGGGGGACGGGGCCTTTGCGGATGTAGTCACAGACCTTCAGATGGGATCGCCGCTGACCTAGGGTAGGTCCTAAATCCACCCAAGGGACAGGAAAGCAACAGATGCCCAGAGACTCCAGGGAGATGGCTGTGAGCCACGGGGGCAGAGCTGGGAGCCGAGCGTCCATAGCCAGCACCGCCAGGGGCCTGCGGGAGGGGGCAGGCCTGGGTCCCCCTCAGACCTCCACAGGAACCAACCCTGTCCACCCCTGATGTTGGATTCCAGCCTCCTGAATGCGGGCGGGGGAGACGCTTCTGTGGACGGAAGCCCCCAGCCTGTGGCACTGGGTCTCCCCACCCCCTTCCATCCCTCCTGCTCTAGCGCCTTCCAGACGCCCAAGCCCCCAAGAGTCCTGCTGCCCTCTTCCCTTCCCCCCACCGCCACGTCCATCCCCCTGAACCCACCATCAAATACGGAAGCCACCAGGTCCCCATAGCAACGGCTCTGATGCCAGAAACCAGGAATTGGGTCAGCCAAGGAAACGCTGGGGCGGGGACAGAAGGGTCTGCTGGGGGGGGGGGGCACACCAGCCCAGCAGCCTGGGCTCCAGGACCTGCAGGCACCAAGTGGAGAGGTCAGAGGACGGCGCAAAGCGGGCGCCTCTGCTCTCAGGACCCCAGATGTCCCAGAGCCCCTTCGTGTGCCCCAGAGGGCCACACACACCTGGATACCAACACACGCCCACACTCACACACACGTACACACACCTGGACACTAACACATGCCTACACTCACACACATGCTGACATTTACACACTCACACACACACATGTACACACACCTGGACACTAACACATGCCTACACTCACACACACATGCACATGTTGACACACACATAGGCACACACACATGCTGACACGCCCACACTCACACTCACACACATGCACATGCTGACACTCACACACTCACACACACATGCACATGCTGACACACACATGCCCATGCTGACACGCCCACCCTCACACACACACACACACACACACACACAGTCTGGCTTCAGTCTGGCATAACCGGGTGATTGCAGCCATGTGGGGAGTGAGTGAAGCGGCGGATGGAAGACCCCTCTGTGTGTGTGTGTGTGTGTGTGTGAGTGTGTGTGTCTCCCTCTCTGTAACTCTGCTTAATAAACCTTTGTTAAAAATAAAAGAATAAAAGGCAGCTCCGAGCGCAGAGCCGGGGCCTCACGGAAGCGCGGGCTGCACTTCCTGCGCTCGCTTCCCGGGGCTTCTCTCCGCCCGCAAAGAGGACGGACCGGTAGGGAGGAAAAGGCTGGAGCTAACAGCTCAATTTCTTCTGCGGCTTCGTGTGGGAGGGGGCGGGGAGCGAAACTGAGCGGGATTAGACAGGTGGGTTTTTGAATTCTTAATGTGGCCGTCTAGTTGAAAGTTTTCTATGCATTGAAATGTGTTCCCCTGCTTTGCAAATGAACATGAAACCAGCCCCTTCCCAAGGCTGGGATTGCAGGGCTGCATTGCCAGCATCTGATGCCCCCAGGGAAGCCCCCAGCCGGCAGGGGCCAGTTGGGGGGAGGGGAGGATGGGAGGGATGAAACCCTCGCCCGCAGCTGCAGCTCCAGGCTCTTCACCGCAGGGCGGACGTCTGTCAGCCTGGGGGATCAGACAGGAAGGTTTCTCTCTCCGCCTGGCAGGTGCACCTTGGTCACCCGGCATGGCCTGGAAGGCCTGGCTGCGCCGACGCTGAGCTGTGCTGCAGTGGCAGAATCCCCGGGAGGCTTGGCTGGAGGTCACAAGGTTAAGGGGGTGGGGGGAGGGACTTGAACAAACTCTCCAAGCCAGGGCTCTCCGGGAGCCCAAGCTGACGCCGATACTGAATGGTGCCAGCTAAGGTCGCAGTCAAGGAAAGTGTCACCCCGCATCAGAGCCGCGCCAGACGCTGCTTCTCACATCACAGCCCTGCGGGTGGGAGCTCTGGGGGGCAGAGAAGGTGCTCGAAGCCTCGGCTCTGCAGCCCGGCCGACGCGGGGTCACCTTGCGCCACAGCCGATGAGCACGGAGGCCCGGGGCAGCTGTGAGAGGCTCGGGCCCCGCGCCTCCTGCCACCTCGCGTGACAGCAAAGCCCAGGGAGGGCTCTGCCCGTCTCGGACAGCTCCCAGCTTGGCACCTCGGGCAGCGGCACACACACCGCCCCGAGGGAGAGGGGCTGACCAGCGCCATCGCGTCTGCACCTGGGAAAGGCGCTTCTGCGAGGGGCGGTGGGGGACTCCCACAGGCCCCAGGCGGGGTACCTGACGTCACCACGCAGCCTGACGTCACAACGCACACCTGACGTCACCACACACGCCTGATGTCACCACGCACGCCTGACGTCACCACGCACACCTGACGTCACCGCACACGCCTGACGTCACCGCGCACGCCTGACGTCACCATGCACGCCCATCTTCCACTTCTCTATCGCAGGAAATGAGAATTACGCGTCCACAAGCGGACGGCTGTCGCGACCGTCCAGGCGCCCACTCCTGGGCTGCAGGGGTCAGCCCTCCCACTGGGCACCCTCCCACCGCGTCTCAGATGACATGCTGGAGTCTCCGCTCTGCACTTCTGACAGGTGGCTGCCCAGTCCCTCATTTCAACACAGCACACTTCCGTCTTGCTGGAAGAGTCTCCCAGTCCATCGCCCCACCCCTCTGCCTTGATTTGTTTTTCCACCACAGCTTTGTAGAAACGGGCATCAGTAGCACCCCTCGGTACGTCCTCTTGCGTGTCTGGATTCTTGCTCCCCGTATGGCTGCAGTGTGGTCATTCCACGTGGCCGCACGCACCACGAGTGCCTTTTCCTCGCTCAGCAGTGCTCGGCAGTGTGGCTGTGCCACACCTGTGTGCCCCGCTCCTGCCTACAGATATCCCGTCCCTTCCAGTTTGCAACGAGCAGCTCCGTACCCGACCTCGTAATCCCACCTCTGGGACAAACACCCAAGGGCAGATCTACTAGGGCAAAGGTAGGTGTAGGGGTGACTCCATGGGATGCCGTCAAACTCTCCTCACAGTGGAGGTAACATTGGGCAGTCCCATCAGCGGTACAGGAAACTTGTGGCTGCTCCACGTTCTCGCCAGCATTTGGTGCTGACAGTCTTTATAGTGCTTTTCTTATTTATTCTCATATTGTTTGAAAGGCCCAGAGAGATGGGGAGAGAGACAGAGATAGGTGGAGAGAGAGCGTCCATCTTCTGGGTCACACCCCAGATTCCCACATCAGCCAGGGCCGTGCAAAGCCAGGAGCCCGGAACTCAATCCAGGTCTCCCAGGAGGGTGGCAGGGACTCATGTCCGCAAGTCATCATCACCGCCGCCAGGAAGCTGGGGCGGAAGTGGAGGAGGCGGAACCTGGACGACGTAGTCCAGTACGGGGTGCAGGGTCCCATCTAGCCGCCTAACCGCCGCACCGTGCACCTGCTCCTCACCCTGTTTCTGATTTGCCGTTCTCTGTTGACTAACGCGTGTGGAGCCTTTTTACAGTGCTTATTGGCCAACATAATTCTTCCTTTGTAAGGTGTCTCTTAGAATCTTTGGGTTATTTTGTACTGTGTTTGTCTCGGGTATTTTCCATGAGTTATAGACTTCCATTATGGATCCTAGATTCACGTCCTTTGTCAGACTCGTGCTTTGCGAGTATTTTCCCGGCGTGTGCCTGTGGTTTCATTTTTGTATCTTTCCAGGAGCCATTTTCAGTTTAGAGAGAGTCTAATGTAGCCTTCTTTTCGTTTATGGTTGCCGTTTTCTGTGTCCTGAGAAATCTCTCCCTAGCCTAGCTTAGCCTTCCCCAATAGCTTTTTAATGTCTGTTTTTCTCTTTGGGTCACTCATTTCATATCAACTTTCAGGTGTTGTGTGAGGTAGGGGTTCAAGAATTTTTTTTTAATTCCCAGTTATTCTAAAAAGCATTTGTTCAAGGGATTTTCCTTTCCCCGTTGAAATGCTTCGGTGCCGCTGTCAAAAATCAGACAATGGCGTGAGTCCGTGGCTGGCCCTCGCTCTCCTGTCAATGACCAATTAGTCGATTATCATATATATGCTTATCATTATATATTATATATATATCATTATCATATATTTATGCTTACTTTACACACTGAGCCTTAAGCTTAGGAAACACAAGTTCTCCAGCTTTGCTCTTCTTTTTCAAGACTGGCTGGTTATTCTAGGTTCTTTGTCTTTCCTTGTGAATTTCAGAGGGTTTTAAAGAGGCAAAGAATTTTGATTGGGATTGAGTCAAAGTCTAATTAGGAAAGAGTTTGCATTTTGACAGTACTGAGTCCCCTAAGACGCACACGGTGTATCTCTCCGTTTGTTTGTTACAGGAACAATTATTATTGTTACAGAACTCATACACACACGTTGCCGAAATTGCTATTGCAGAACCTGTCATTCCTCCGGTGAGATTCCGCAGGCTCAGGAGTGGGAACTGGCAGATCTCCCAGTAAACTTGTTCCTGCTGTGGACGGAATCGTGTCACAGCTCCAACGTAGCGGTCTGGGGGGCGGGACGCCCTGTGTTGGAGCCGCGACCCCAGCGTGACTGTAGGTGGAGCCTTCAGGGTGGGATGGAGGAGCTATGAGGTCCTGAGGCTGCGGTCCCTGAGCTGTGGCATTGGCCAGAGGGGATGGGGAGGTGAGCTTGAACCTGGGAAAGGCCACGGTGCAGGGCACCGCAAGGCAACCGTCTGCAAGTCGGGAGCAGAGCCCTCCCTGGAACCCGATCAGAGGCACAGACACCCCCCGCAGAGGAAGCCCCTCGGGGGGCGGCCCCCCTCCCGTTTCTGCCCACTGAGCTCAGCATTTTCAGCTCAAAATTCCTGCGGGCTCCTTCCACCCCCTACAGTCTCACGGAAACTCTGCTCCCCAGCACGCCTGGTGTGGGGCATCTCTGCGAAGCCTTCCACTCCGTGCAATCATCCGGGGAAGCAGCCCCTGGGACTCACACGCCGTCCAGACGGGAGCGGGAAGCTGCCAGCTCCTGGCTCCGGCCACCCACTTAGGCTGCAGCACGGAGCCCACTGGTATAAAATTCTCACAAACCGGCCCAAGGAGTCCAGCTTTCCTGGGCCCCTCATTCCCTGCAGGGCTATCTTCCTTAAGAGACACCCACTGCTGAACCACTTTACACCTGCTGGGAAAAGGCCGCCCATGGTGCCGGACCCACAGGCGAGCACCTGCTTCTCAAATGTCAAGCGGATACTGACGTCTGGGTTTGTGCGCGCGCACTCGGTGCCCTGTTGCTCAGTGCCGGCGCTTCTCCTGGAGTGTGCGAGCCGGAGCCGCGCTCCTCCACCGAAGAGGTGGCCCTGAGGCTCCAATGACCACCGTCAGCCAGGAAGGGACCGGGCACACGCCGAGTGCGTCTGCCGCAGCCAGACTGCTGGGGGCATTCGCTCCACTCCCCACCCCCAGCTTAGTGCTAGCGTCTGCTCTTGATTGTGGCATCAGCGTCTGCTCTTTGCGGATCGGGGAGTGACCTGCAGGGGCAGCTTCCGCCCTGATCTGGGCACTCATTCACTCAGCTCATAGCTGAGCTTCTAGGAAGACGGCAGAGAAATAAACAAGGCAGTGGCCCGGCCTCTGCCTCGAATAGCTTACGTTGCCGTGGGAGGGCTGTGCTGGGGGGAAGGAAACGCACCCTGAAGATAATAGGATGCTGGGACAAGGTGTCCAGGAAGAGGGGGCCGAGCACAAGGCCTCACAGTCACCCGAGGGTCAGCGGCCAGGGCAAATGCCTGGAACGGGAGTGTCCTTGTTGGCTGGAGAGACAAGGGGAAGGCGAGAGCCCCGGGGCAGAGGGGGCCATCACGTGGGGTCTCCTGAGACCAACGCCGCAGTCGCAGCACCTTCCTCCCAGCCTTCGGGCTCAGCCTTGCTCTCCTCCAGTGCACCCTCTGCACGGCGCAGGCTCGGGAGTAAGCGGCTCACCCGGGCAGGTGGGGCTCACCCGGGCAGGTCGGGCTCACCCGGGCAGGTGGGGCTCACCCGGGCAGGACGGGCTTACTCCGGCAGGTCGGGCTCACCCGGGCAGGACGGGCTCACCTGGGCAGGATGGGCTCACCTGGGCAGGTCGGGCTCCCCTGGGCAGGATGGGCTCACTTGGGCAGGTCGGGCTCCCCTGGGCAGGTCGGGCTTACTCCGGCAGGTCGGGCTCCCCTGGGCAGGTCGGGCTCACCCGGGCAGGTCAGGCTCACCTGGGCAGGATGGGCTCACCTGGGCAGGTCGGGCTCACTCGGGCAGGACGGGCTCTCCCAGGCAGGTCAGGCTCACTCGGGCAGGACGGGCTCACCTGCGCAGGTCGGGCTCACCTGCGCAGGTCGGGCTCTCCCAAGCAGGTCGGGCTCCCCTGGGCAGGTCGGGCTCACCCGGGCAGGTCAGGCTCACCTGGGCAGGATGGGCTCACCTGGGCAGGTCGGGCTCCCCTGGGCAGGATGGGCTCACTTGGGCAGGTCGGGCTCACCCGGGCAGGTCGGGCTTACTCCGGCAGGTCGGGCTCCCCTGGGCAGGTCGGGATCACCCGGGCAGGTCAGGCTCACCTGGGCAGGACGGGCTCTCCCAGGCAGGTCAGGCTCACTCGGGCAGGACGGGCTCTCCCAGGCAGGTCAGGCTCACTCGGGCAGGACGGGCTCTCCCAGGCAGGTCAGGCTCACTCGGGCAGGACGGGCTCACCTGCGCAGGTCGGGCTCTCCCAAGCAGGTCGGGCTCACCTGGGCAGGTCGCCTTCCTGTAGCACAGCCTCAAAGCCTTCCTCGGCCCGCAGCCCCCACAGGATCAAGCTCAGGCTCCTTAAGGTGGACCGCAAAGGTCTCCTTAAATCTGGCCTCCTGTGCCTCTCCCCAGGCAATTCATGCCCCAGGCAAACCAAGTTCTTGGCCTTGACCTGCCTGCAGGAGGCTTCCTCCTCCGTGAACCATCGTCCACGGGGCCTTGTGGGGGCACAACTCAAGTGGATTAAGCCAGCGCCCCAGGCAGGGTGCTAGGAGGGGCCACTCAGGGTCCATCCCTGGGCCTCGACAGGTGTATCCCAGGGGTTGATGGGGCACAGGCCGAGAGTTCGTAATGAGAATCGGAAACCAAGGTCAGAGGTCATGCACGCGCCCCACTCCAGGAACTGCCGATTCCACTGGGCGGGAGCAAACACCGCTGACGCAGGCTGCTTCCGGAAGACCCCTCTGCCTCCCACAGACACAGATACGGCATCTGCGCCTCGTCTCCGGTCCTCGCCACGTGAGTCCCACGGTAAGGACGCTGAGTTGGACAAATCTCTTTTAAAAATTTACTGTTTTTCATTTAAAAGACATACAGTCATACACAGAGGGACAGACAGACAGGCAGAGCTCCCAGCTGCTGCTCCACTCCCCAGGCGCCTGCAGAGGCTGGGGCTGTGCTGGGCCAGAGCTGGAGGCTGGGAACCCCATGCAGACCCCCCACCTGGGTGGCAGGAACCCACATGCTTGAGCCCTCGCTGCTGCCCCCCAGGGTTCACCGTAGCAGGATGTGGCAATCATGACATTGAACCCAGGAAACCCAATGTGGGCTGTGGAGGTCTCAACCGCTGTCTTACTCGGCTGAGCCAAGTGCCCGCCCCAGGTCGGACAAATTTTGAGAAGCAGAGCTGGGTGTCAAACGTCACGGTCCCTACCCTCACACCTTCCAGAACCAGGCAGAGACCACAGCAGCACCTCCAACCGGAGGGACCCCATGGCCTCCCAGCCACACGCACCTGCTGGAAGAGGGGGCTGAGAGAATGGACTCCAGGCCAGGCCGGTCTGTCTGTGCCCGGCTCCTGGGTCCCGTGGCCTCTCTCTGCCTCACCTGTGAAGACCGGTTCTCCTCTGGGGGGGGGGGGGGTGGTGCTGGGGGCAGCAGGTTAAGCCACCACGTGGGATGCGTGCATCCCATATCCAAGAGCCAGTTCAAGTCCCGGCTGCTCTGCTCCCCACCCAGCTTCCTGCTAACGTGCCTGACAGGCAGCCGAAGATGGTCCAGGTACTCGGGTTCCCGTCACCCTGGTGAGGGACCTGGATGGAGCTCCTGGCGCCTGACTTTGGCCTGGCCCAGCCCCAGCCCTTGGAGGCATTTAGGGAGTGAACCAGTGATGGAAGATCTCTTTCTCTCTCTCTCTCTCTCACACACACACACACACACACACAGAGAGAGAGAGAGAGAGAGAGAGAGAGAGAGAGAGAGAGAGAGAGACTTTGCCTTTCAAATAAATCCTTTTTTAAAAAAACAAGAACCTGTTTATCCTCACAGGACGCACGCCCTAGGCAGGTTTGGTGAGCGCCCTGCACCTGCACAGGGCGGGTCCCAGCAGAGCCCCGCCCCCGGCCCACCTGTCGGTCCACACCGCTGGCAGCAGGCCGGGGAGCCCGGGGTCACCATTTGTCAGGCTGCATTCTGTGTTGTGTTTTCCGTGGAGTCAGCCCGGCGCTCTCTGCTCTAAAGGATGCTGCTGTCCAAAGCGGCTCCTGTCGGTGCTGCCGCCCCGCTCAGCACCCAGCGCCGGCCACGAGGTCGTCCCCGGCTTAGCTCATTGTCTCCTCGCTACAGACTCTGAGTCCCAACCTAAGAGGCCTCCGTCCGCCGGGCTCGCAGCCTGGCGGATTTTATCACAGCCATAACTCTCCCGAATGGCGGCCGTTACTCCACAGTTACTAGTGCACAGCCGCACGGCCGTGTGCGCCGCGACGCAGCCATAAATCTCATTTATTGAGTGCCTACTGTGTGCCCCATGCAGGCGGCGGCCGGCCACTCTGCCTCTGCCAGCGCTGCGGCACACACACCTCGCGGTCGTCCTCAGATGGACTCCACGTCCTCTCCTCTCTGGCCTTACCCTGAAGTTAGGCTGGAAGCAGCCCCGCGCCCTCCCCACCCAGCCTCTGTCCTGTCCCAGCCTGCAGAGAAGCCCTGGGGAAAGCGCCTCTGGCCTGGCCCTCAACACACCTTGCTGTTTCCTGCCCTTTTGTTTTACATTTTAGAAGCTGATGTATTTGAGAGGCACAGAAACACACGTGGAGAGAGACAGAGAGAGAGAGCTCCCAAACTCTCTGCTTCGCTCCCCCAAATGCCCACAACAGCCAGGGTCTGGGCCAGGCGGAAGCCGGGAGCCAGGAGCTCCATCCGGGTCTCCCAGGTGGGTGGCAGGGACCCAGTCACTTGAGCGTCAATGCTGCCTCCCAGGGTGCGTGGTGGCAGGACGCTGGGGTCAGGAGCAGAGCTGGGTGTCCGAGCCAGGCACTCCATGTGGACGCAGCTGTAGCAAGTGCTGGGCCAAACGCTGGCCCCTTCTGTGGCTTTTAGACACCCTGGGGCTGCTGCCACCCCTCCTGCATCTCCAAGGGGTCCCTTCTCTCTCGAGCCCTCTGACTAGACATAAATCTTGCCACCTCCTCATCACTGCCCGCCCCAGCCTAGCCAGCAATTCTGAGAGCAAATATGGCCACGTTCCGCCCCACAGCTCCATCCACGGCAGCTCTGCCTCCCACATGGGGTTGGCGGGGGGCTCACAACCCCAGCTCCCCGGGTGCGCCCCTCACAAGCCGCTCCTCCAACTCGGATCCAGCCACTGGCAAAGGGAGAGGGGATTTCAAGCCATGTCTCTACGGCCGATCCGTGTCTCATTTCTGTTCTCCAAGTGACAACAGACAGGACCCGGGCACCCAGGCTGCGAGCTGTCCATCTCCACCCCGCTGCACGGTCCCCATCACGCTGCCCCCAGGGGGGTCTGCCCATTGTCTCTGGCATTGCTGAGCTGTCTCTGGGCTCTGGAGCACGCACCGTGGCACGGGGGCGTGCACCTGCTCAGGTGGGAGCGGTACTCCCCCCCCACCCCCGTCACTTTCCTGCACTTGTTTTTCTTTGCTTCGAAGGACCACAGAGAACCTCCACACTGGCCGTGTTCTTGATTGTCAGCGCTGGTTGTACATCCCACAGATTCATTTTCTAGATTTTTTTTTTTGGTCATTTTATTGAAATAATTCAAGAATAGCTAATACTGTCCTTTCTTTTGTAGCTGAGCATAAAGCCGGAACAGGGGTGAGCCCGGGGGCTGGGGGTGACTGGAGGACCTCCTGGGCCCCCACCTTTGTCGGTAGGAAGTTGTGGGTGCTGCCTGCCGTGCGACCACAGCCCCGATCTGCAGCCGGCAGCAAGTGCCCGGTAGCGTCAGGACCCTGCCCTCCCGGGCCCACGAGCAGCACCTGAGCCTCGAAGGGTAGACAGAGCTTGCGCCCGCTGCAGGTGCAACCCAGGTCTGACTGGACGCTGTCACACGCGTGGCTCGGGAACAGCGACGTGAGAGGCACCCTCTCAGCCAGGGGAGGGGACGCTATGACCTCGCCAGCTCCTCAGGGAGGCACCGCTGCACCTGCTTCTGGGGCTGCGGCCTGTGTCCCCCCCTGTGCCCACCGTGAGAACAAATGCACCCACACACCCCTCATCTGTTCCCCCCGGAGCCAGTCCCACAGCCACCCGTCAACAGGGCCCCAAGCACAGCTCTTTCCGGCCCTCACGGGTCCCCCTCGGCTCCCGTACACGGAATCCTGCTCCTGGGCTTCCGACGTCCACACCAGCTGGACAGAAACAGTCACAACCTCAGTGGGGCCACGAAGGGGAGAGGAGGGGAGAGGAGGGGAGGGAACGGAGTGACCCCTGGCCGGGCTCCACCCGGACGGAGCTGTGGGCACTCGGACCTCGCCCAGACCCCCGCAGTCTCGCCCATACTCTCGCCCCATGCTGTCCCCCTTGGGCCCCTCCCCAGCTCCAGGCCCTGCGGGGTCACAGATGTCCTCCCCAATGCCTTCCTCTCTGGAGGGGGCTGCCCCACCTTGCTTCTTGTCCTTTAGTTTGAGAGAGAGAGAGAGAGAGGTGGCTCCCCTATGCTGGTTCACTCCTCAAACGCCCGTGAGGTCCAGAGCCAGGAACTCGGTCCCACCCCAAGTCTCCCGTGTGTGTGGCAGGAACCCAACCCCTTGGGCCATCACCCTGCCCACCAGGGCCTGCCCTAGCAGGAAGCTGGAGTCTGCAGTCAGAGTCAGGAATTGAACCCAGTTCCTCCGACGTGAGACGCAGGCGTCCTAAACACTGGGCTTAAACTCGTCCTCCGGCTGCCCTCTTCGAGCCCCGGGGCCCCTCCTGCTCTGGCCTTTTGCCCTGCGGACCTCAGCTCCAGGCTGCAGCTCCTCCTGCCCGAGTGCCCCGCTGCTGCCTGGGTCACAGAGCGGTGCAGCTTCCACATCCGGCCTCATGCTGTGTCTCTCATTACCACCCAAGGCGCCAGGGCTCGGAGCGAGGACGGAGCAGAGGCTGACCGTGCACGAGGCTCTCCCCACGTCCTGAAACCCGCCAGCCCCTTGGTCCCTGACCGGCGTCCTGGACCCAAGCTGCACGCTGTGCGGGATGCGGGGCCTGGGAGTCTGTTCTGCGCCCCCCGGCCCCCCAGCGAAGCTTCTGCCTTTCTCCGGGAAGTCTCCTAGCTGCTTTCACGTGTGAGGCCATTTCACCTGTGTGGCACCTTGCCTCGCCCACATGCAGGTGGAGGGGTGCAGGTGGAGGGGTGCAGGGGGAGGGGGTGCAGGTGGAGGGGTGCAGGTGGAAGGGTGCAGGTGGAGGTGGCGCCCTGGGGGAGTGAGCAGGTGGAGGGGTGAAGGTGGAGGGGGTGAAGGTGGAGGGGTGCAGGTGGAGGGGGTGCAGGTGGAGGGGTGAAGGTGGAGGGGGTGCAGGTGCAGGGGTGCAGGTGGGGGGGTGCAGGTGGAGGGGTGCAGGTGGAGGGGCTCCCTGGGGAGTGAGCAGGTAGAGGGGTGCAGGTAGACCCGTGGTGCAGGTGGAGGGGTGCAGGTGGAGGGGCTCCCTGGGGAGTGAGCAGGTAGAGGGGTGCAGGTAGACCCGTGGTGCAGGTGGAGGGGGTGCAGGGGTGCAGGTGGAGGGGGTGCAGGGGTGCAGGTGGAGGGGTGCAGGTAGACCTGTGGTGCGGGTGGGCGCAGGGCACCAGTGAGTGCAGGAGAAACAGCACGGGCAGTGCCTGCCCAGCGGACCCCCCGCTTCTCGCCCAGCCGTTGTCCGGCGTCACTGAGAGGAGGTGGCTGAGGATCTGGGGGCCGCCTGGGACCAGCGCTGTCTGACAGCAGTGGACGCTGCTTCTCCCAGCCCTGAGTCTGCAGCGCGTGGACTAGGGGGCGCGGGCAATGGCGCTGTCGGCAGGGAGGAGGCGAGGACAGGGGTTAGTCGTGGTCCAGGAAGAACGGCCCACATGCGGCTCTGCGGGGACGGGCAAACCCAGCTCCCACGAGCGGCACCCTCCGCGGGGCTTTGTTCTCCTTGGAGGAAAGAGGCCGTAAGACCAGGCAGCCAGGAGGGAGCTGGAGGAGAATGGAGACGCCCGGCCACTGGAGGCCGCTGCAGAGCCGGGGACAGTGTCCCACCCTGGCTGCAACCCCAGAATGTGCAACAGACCACGCATTTGTCCTGGGCTCTCAAATCCACAGAGTCTTGGCAGAGAAGGCGGTGGGACCCAGTGGCAATCAATGACAGGGATTCATCAGACGTCAGTAAGGACTTCTGGGCTGCCATAGCTTCCTAGAGGTGGTCATTCTTGAAGAGGTCTTGTAGGGTGAATAGGAGTTTACTGGCTGCACCTCGAGGAGAGGGCGTCCTAGCGCGAGGCAGCAGCGTGTGCAAAGCCCCGAGGTGAGAAGTGGCGGGGGACATAAAGGGCAGAGCCGCTGGTCGGGCCTGGGTGAGGTGGGTTTGTAGGGGAGCGGGGCTGGAGAAAGGACCGCCCATGAGATGTGCACTTTGGCCAGAGCCAATTAAAGCCGTTGAAAGGTGTTAGCCAGCGGGCAACCTAGCCAGGAGGCCGTTCTAGGGCACGCAGAAAGGGGAACGCTCGCTGGGCGGTGGCTTCCGGCACACGGACGCCTGCATGGTCGGTGGCTGTGCTCGGAGAGGAGGCACCGGGACCCCCGAGGCACTGCAGGTGGCAGCAGTGGACAGGGGCCCATCAGAGGGGGCCGTGGGGGCCGTGCCGGGTCTGGGTGACTCCCGGATCGGTGGTGACTGGCTCGGTGGTGACTGCAGGAGCTGAGCGGGAGACACGGGAGGAAAAGCGAGACAGGGCTGACTGAGGAGTTTGCTTTCTGACACTTCCATAGTGAAGGGGGGGGAGGGGGAGTCCAGCTATCACATGTGTGCGGAGGCTTCTAAGTGTTTGTGCAAAGGGGCCAGCGCTGTGGCGTAGCGGGTAAAGCCACCGCCTGCAGTGCCGGCATCCCATGTGTGTGCCGGTTTGTGTCTGGCTGCTCCACTTCTGATCCAGCTCCCTGCTGTGGCCTGGGAAAGCAGCGGAAGATGGCCCAAGTGCTTGGGCCCCTGCACCCACGTGGGAGACCTGGAAGAAGCCCCTGGCTCCTGGCTTCAGACTGGCCCAGCTCTGGCCCTTGTAGCCATCTGGGGAGTGAACCGGTGGATGGAAGACCTCTCTGTCTCTCTGCCTCTGCCTCTCTGTAACTCTGCCTTTCAAATAAATAAATAAATATTTTTTTAAAAGTTCATGGAAAAGGCGTATTCTGAAAAGCGAGCCGTGGATCTCAAGAGCGGCTGCACCAAAGTCAACCAACCTTTCCATTCCATGTTCCAGGAAGTTTGTTTTGAGAGGCAGAGAGAGGGAAATAGAGAGAAAGACAGAAGTCGCCTGCCCACCGGCTCGCTCCGCGAACGCCCACGGCGGCCGAAGCCAGGAGCCGGGAACTCAGCCCCGGTCTCCCCGTGGGTGCCGGTGAGCCAGGTGCCTGGGTCATCCCTGCTGCCTCCGTGGGCGCACACTGGCAGGAAGCTGGGAGGGAGCAGATCCAAGACGTAAACCCCGGCGCGGATGCGGGCTGCGGGCGTCCCCGCCGGCAGCTCCACCTCAGGCAAACGCCTGCCCCTCCATGAGCCTCCTGTAGGCCCCCGGGGTGACCCATGTCCTGGCGACTCCGTGGGCCCCTGTCCTTCCTCGGGGCTCACAGAAGCTGATCACACTGGAGGAGGAGGAGGAGTGAGGCCGCGGGGAAGAGGCCACGGCTCACCAGATGGCAAGGGGGGGCTGAGCAGGAATCCCCGGGGGTCCCTGGCCCCCACCCCTAAAGCTCGGCCCCACACCCACGACGGAAGCTTCTACATCCGAGCTGCTCAGGGTGGGAGCTCGGTGCTGACGGGAAACGAGCTGTCTCCCAGAGGCCTTCCGGGCAAGGCGCCCAGAGCCTTCCTTTAAAAAAATTATTTTATTTATGTGAAAGAATTATATCTCTATAGAAAGAGATAGAGACAGAGAGAGAGAAAGAGAAAGAGAGAGGTCTTCCATCTGCTGGTTCACTCCCCAAATGGCTGCAATGGCTGGACTTGTGCCAATCCAAAACCAGGAGCCAGGAGCTTCTTCCGGGTCTCCCACATGGGGCTGAGGCCCAGGCACCTGGGCCATCTCCTACTGCTTTCCCAGGTGCATCAGCAGGGAGCTGGATTGGAAGTGGAGCAGCTGGGATTTGAACCGGCATCCGTATGGGATGCAGGCACTGCAGGCCGTGGTTTTAACCCATCTGCACCACAGCACCGGCCCCCAGAGCCATTCTTTTAGATGCTGATTCCAGGAAGACCCCATGGCGGGGAGGGGGAGAGGGGCCTTCAGAGGTGAGGACTGCAGGGGGAGGGAGGGACCTGGACAGGGCGGGAAGCAGAGGGGAGTCCAACCCAGGAGCCCTGAGACAGGCTAGACCAATAGGCAAGCCACCGGAAGCCAGGCCAGGCCAATGGATGCCCGATTCCTGTTACCTGAAGGGATGCAGACACAGTACAGGGTATTTTCAAAAAGCTTGAGGAAAATGGGACTAAAAGGTAGATTTTGTGGTGCAAAAAAAAAAAAAAAAGGAGGGAAAGGAAGGGAAGGGGAGGGGAGGGGAGGGGAGGAGAGAGGGTGGGGGGAGGGGAGGGGAGGGGTCCACGCAGAGTTTTTCCATAAAGTTCATTTTGCACCAACTTGTCAGGGCTCAGCAGCGCCCCCTCCTGTCTGCGGCAGGTCCCCTCCCCCACCCAGGCCTGCCCCTGGGCATCTGGCCCACTCATCCCTGCCGGCGGGCCCATCGTGGTGGCCGTTCCTGAGCCACGGGCGCTGCTGACAGGTGACTCTGGAGCCGCATGTCCCGCCCGCCCCTCCCCCCGGGGACTGGGAATTGGATGCACAGCTTGGAGACTGAAGGGCGTGTATTCCCCTCTGCAGCCACAGCCTGATGCCCACTTCAGGGGACACGGCCAAAGTCAAGAGGCCTCCTCCACGTAACCCTGGCCGCGAGGCTGCAAACCCGGACCGTGTCAGCCCAGGAGCCGCCATCCAGGGCAAGACCAGGGACGGGGTGTGGGGCCCTTTGAGAATGAGGCCCTGTGGGGGCTGGGGGGGGCTGTCAGGGGTCTCTGGGGGAGGAGAGGGGAGACAAGCAAAGGATGGGAGGAGGTGGAGGAGGAGGAGGAGGTGGAGGAGGAGGAAGAGATCCTCCCCGGCTTGGCAGCCTCTCCCCGCCACTGCAGGGACTGTGGACCAATTATTCCATCAGAACCGACTTCATTAGCGCTTCAAGGCGCATGCAGTGTTCCTCATGGAAACCTTGATATTCTGCAGGAGAGACTCACTCTGGGAAGAAAAAAAAACACACTTTCATTTTCCTTTGAGGTTAATAGAAGGCTAATTTGAAAGCACTTGGTTAATGAGAAAGCTAAAAATACCTCCAGCGGGATCACATGTCTCCGTCCCGGCCTCAGTGGCCCCGGCCTCTCTGGAGCGAGACACCAGCCCTGCACCCAGGCGACCTGTGCCTACGTCCACCCGTGGGGCAGGGGCGCGCCTGGCCCCAGGCTGCCGTGCCCACAGCCGGAAATGATGGGAGGCGGAGGCAGTGCGGAGCGGCCCATGCGCTCTGCCAGACACCTTGCTGGAGTCTCAGATGCTACCAGGGGTGGGGATGGGTGCCCCTGGCCGGGGGGACACCCCCACCCCAGCCCCCGGGACGAGTAACAAGGAGGACACTCACTGGGGTGGGCAGCAGCGTTCCTCTGGGTGGAGCGGAGCAGGCACTAGCCCCTCCAGGTGAGGGCGGCAGCCCACCAGGAGACGGAAAGCCCCGTGAGTCGGGGGAACCAGACGGCGCGGGCTCCGAGCGGGCGATGTGCAAGTCTGCGTGTCTGAAACTGGGAGGAGCGGGGTTTACAAGAACAGTGGCCCTCGCGGCTGGCAGCTCCGGGAACTGTTAAGCGCAGAGGGGAAGGCGCTGCATGTCTGGGAAAAGGATGCAGGGGGCTCCACGCAGCGCCTCGGGAGCCGCCGGCTGCCAGCAGCCCGGGCGGACGGACGTGGGTTGGAAGCCGCCAACGCCTGGGGCTCTGTCCTCGCTGCAGCTGCAGACCCCGGGCTCCCCAGGCAGCTGAGGCCGGCAGAGCTCAGGAGATGCTGAGATTCTCTCTTTTCAGTGGAGGAGGGAGGAGCCGGCGGAGAAGGGGCCCTCCACGCGCCTGGGGTCTGGGTGGGCTGAGGGGCACTCTCTGCCCAGGGGAACAGTCAGAGTCGCGCTCCCGCCCGGGTGGGAGACGAGAGAGGCGGCTCCGTCTGTCTGGTTGCTGCCATCAGCACCACGCTGATTTCAAGGATGCTGTCAGCTGAGGTTCTGAGTGCCGGGAGCACACGCCCCTCTCCCCTCCCACCTGGAACAGGGTGAGGGCGAGACAGGTGAGGAGTAGCCCCCAGCCGCAGGTGGAGAGCAGCGAGGCCCCACCCCTACCCCAGGGGGCTGGGGAACCCTAGCAGTCCCTCCTCCCGGGGTTCCTGGGAGGCAGGCAGCAGGCAAGTAACCCATCGCCCTCCTGTGGCGGCATTTCAGCTCACTGGAGGGCCCTGTGCCTGTCACTCTCTACCACGCCCTGTTGGGGACTCCCTTCCCACTCCCTTAAGGACAGGTGACCCCAGGAGGGCCACTGCTGCCCCATGCCAGTGCAGGCAGCCCCAGGGTTTCAAGCAGAACCAGCCTGGACCCCGAGGACTGGGCCCAAGAGGAGGAGTCAGTCCAGGGCACCCAGGCACTGCTGCTGCCCGGGGCCACTTGGAGCCCGGCCGCTTTCCTGTGGCCAGAGGGCCCCGGGGCAGGGCTGCAGCAGGTGGCTGTGTCCCAGTGTCCCCGGGCTCGCACAGGGACTCGGGGGACAGGAAGGGCAGAGGAAGCGCCCAACCTGGCCCCTCCCCTGGGGACCTGCGCACAGCTCTGCTGACCACGCCCCACCCCCGTCTGAGGACGCTCTGTGGACGGCTTCACGGCGGCGCCACGAACGTGGACTCAGCCACAGGGAACGGAAAGCCGCCTCCTCTTGCTGCCCTTGCAAGAAAGAGGCCGAGCAGAATGGCGGCCAGCGAACCCCACGGGCGCAGACAGGGTCCCGCGCACGGGAGCCATGAATCCAGCCGCACACGGGAGCCGTGAATCCAGCCGCACACGGGAGCCGTGAATCCAGCTGCTCCAGCGGCCGCAGCGACACCCCAGGCTACATCCGGATGCTGCGCCCCTCCCTGCGGTGTCCGCCCCCCAAGGGCAGCCCCGACTTCACCCGTCAGCCTCAGATCAGCCCCAGGGGACAGCGCTTCGCCTCCCTGTCCTGGGCCCACGCAGAGGAGCCTGGGGTTCTAGCTCGGCTCTGATCCTCCCCAGGGCAGAAGCTGCTCCCCCCAGGGGACCTGAGCCCCCGTGGCCTCCTCTTGGCAGCCTGAGGGTGGCGCTGTGTCTCAGGGCTCGGCCAGGTCCCGCGTTGGCAGAAGGCGGAGCTTCAGTACGGAAGGGTCCACCTGGGATTCCCCAGGGAGACGGAACCAGCAGCAGGTGGTGCATGTGTGAGCCCACGCATGTGTGCGTGTGCATGTGTGTGTGTGTGCCTACACGTGTGTGCGTGTGCATGTGAATGTATGTGTGTGTGTATAGAGAGAGTTTAGGGAACCGATGGTTTTAGCCTATCCGATGGTGGAGGCTGCAAGACCTGCCCAGGGGCCATCGGGCTGGGGACCAGGGAGGAGCCTCGGATGCTGCCCCCAGGCTGTGGCTGGCAGAGCTCCCTCCTGCACTGGCGGCGGGGGGTGGGGGGGTCAGTCTTGCTCCATCCAATGGCAAAAAGGAAGACCTTTCTCTCTGTCTCTCTGTCTCACTGTCCACTCTGCCTGTCCAAAAAAAAAAAAAAAAAAAAAAAACAAACAAACAAACTGGAATAAAAAAAAGGTTGAACCAGATATCTGGGCTCCACGGCTCAGCCAAGCAGTCACACCGCTTTAGCCACGTCAGTGGTGGCCAGCCATTCCCCCTGGGGAAGCCCCAGGAGCAGGTGCACTGCCTCCTGCCGTCAGCACCCAAGGCTGGTGTTTGTGCGTGCGTGGTGAGGCCACAGAACCTGGGGCTTGCGTGGACACGTGGCCTGTGCACCCCTGTAAGGGGACTCATGGCTCGAGAGGCGGCCGGCTAAGCTGTGCCCACACCCTGGGGCCAGTAGGATCCAGTGTGGAGGCAGCAGGAGGAGGCGGGCGGCGCTGGATCCCACTCCTGGCTCCTGGCCGCGAGCCCAGGCACAGCCGGAGTCTCCCAAGTCTCAGTGTCCTCCTTGAAGTGGTGACAACGCCCCCATGGCCCCCGCAGCTGTGAGCAGTGAGCCGCGCGCGTGCACAGATGAGACGCATCCAGCCGGGCGAGCTGAGGCCCACGTCGCTGCCGCCGAGGGCCGCCTTCCCTTCCACGCTCGCCGAGAGGAGCCCGTCTAAAGCAGAGGAGAAACTTAATTAGGACTGGAAAAATGTGAATTCCAAGGCTTATTAAATTCATGATATTTTTACTTACCATGTACCCAGAAATATATTTAGCAAAGCAATTTACACCACACTGGCTGGCGGATCGTGGCTTCCTAAGTTGGGTTTGAAGATGTAAATGGGCTCCAATCAGGGCTTGGCGGGGAGTAGGAAAGCGCTCTCTGTACCCGGCCCGAGGCTTCAGCTGGTGGCCTCCCGGGGCCAGAGAAGGCAGGTGGGAGAGGGTGGGGCAGCCAGTGTGCCCACAACCACCACGGTGCCCTTTTACGGAGCACTTGCTGTGTGCCAGGTGCTGGGAGCTTTGCCCCAGCAACCCCGTGAGATAAGGGGCCCTGGCACCTCTACTGCCCAGTCCGTACGTAGTAGAATCACAGCTCGGAAGCAGGTGTACAGGCAAGCCAGGGTACAGCAGGTGGACCCCCGCATCCCACACGGGAGCGCCTGAGGTCCACACCCGGCTCTGACTCCCAATTCCAGCTTCCTGCTGATGCAGACCCTGGGAGGCAGCAGGTGGTGGCTCAAGTCCCTGCCACCCACGTGGGAGACCCAGACTGCGCTCCTGGCTCCTGACCATTTTGAAAGTGAACCAGCAGATGGAGTCCCTCTCCCTCCCTCTCTCTCTTCCTCTCTCTCCCTCCCTTTCTCTCTCTCTCTCTCTCTCTCTCTTCCTCCCTCTCTCTCTCCCTCTCTCTCTCCCTTTCCCTCTCCCTCTCTCTCTCTCCCTCTCCCTCTCTCTCTCCCTCTCCCTCTCTCCCTCCCTCCCTCTCCCTCCCTCTCCCTCCCTCTTTCCCTCCCCCCTCTCTCCCTCCCTCCCTCTCCCTCTGTCTCCCTCTCTCTCTCCCTCTCCCTCTCTCCTTCTCCCTCTCTCTCTCTCTCCCTCTCTCTCCCTCCCCCTCTCTCTCCCTCTCTCTCTCCCTCCCTCTCCCTCCCCCCCTCTCTCTCCCTCCCTCCTCTCTCTCTCCCTCTCCCTCCCCCCCTCTCTCTCCCTCCCTCCTCTCTCTCTCCCTCTCCCTCCCTCCTCTCTCTCTCCCTCTCCCTCCCCCTCTCTCTCTCTCCCTCCCTCCTCTCTCTCTCCCTCTCCCTCCCTCCCTCCTCTCTCTCTCCCTCTCCCTCCCCCCCTCTCTCTCCCTCCCTCCTCTCTCTCTCCCTCTCCCTCCCCCTCTCTCTCTCTCCCTCCCTCCTCTCTCTCTCCCTCTCCCTCCCCCTCTCTCTCCCTCTCTCCCTCCCTCTCCCTGTCCCTCTCCCTCTCCCTCCCCCTCTCCCTCTCTCTCTCTCTGACTCCCAGCCTCTCAAATAGATCAATGTCTTTGAAGCAGGTGTCCATACCCGCAGGCTTGCACTGCAGGTGGACAGGTGCGTGGATGCGTGGATCAGGCCTCTCTGCTGTCCAAGCGAGAACCTGAGGACCAGGGAGTCGGCGAGGTCTGGCCGGGCCCACCTCCGAGCCCCTCACTCCCGGGGAAGCCCAGGCAGGGCCCGAGTCTCCTTGACCGCTGACCTGTAAATGAGACGGACGCTCGCTCCGAAAGGTCCCTGCTCTGGACAGGACGTGGGTGGGCCAAGAACCCCGGCCTCCCCGCGGGACTGTCACAGTCCTCCCGCCTGGAGTGGCCTTGCCTGACGCCAGAGCCTGCAGCAGGACGAGCGGCGGCCTTGAGGTTTCCCTGCCTGAAATAATTTGCTTATGCGCCAGGCTTCAGAGGCAGAGCCGAGCGCGGCCCCGCTCGGATGAAGTCACAAATTCCCAGTTAATGGATTTCGTGGTGCGCAGAACACCCGCGGAGCAAGGCCAGGGTGCTCCGGAGCCCTCTGCCTGGGTCAGCCACAGCTTCCCAAAGACGACAGGGGCGCTGCGGACTCCAGGAGGTCTGGGGGTCGGGACCCCAGCCAGCCCTTGGTAGGGGGCGGGGAGCGGACCGCAGCTCTTGAGGGTGCAGCCCGGCGACCTCCTTTCCTGGCCCTGGCTGAGCAGGGCGAGCTGCAGCCCTGTCCTGCTCCCTTCTGACCCCCGCCCCGGACCTATGGAGACCTCTGCTTCCAAATGATGCCTCCTCCACCAGGAAGCTACCCTGATTTCCCCCAAGTGCACCGACTCACTCGTCCTCATAACCCCTGGTGAATCACTATAATCATGCCCACCTCTGTAGCTCCGGGGCCCCGACCTCCCCCTCTGCACCTGCCGCTCAGCAGTGGCCGCTCCAGAAATGTTTGCTCACTTGAATGGAGACCTAGGGTGAAAAAAATCTACTAAAAACAGCAACCTCAGCAGAATGAGAGACTATGGGGGTGATGGGGGAAGGGCACTGGCTAAGTGAGGGGCTTAGCCCCAGCTGCCTACCACCAGCTTCCAACCCGGCACCCCGCAGGGTGACCAGGGCCCGGTGAGCCATTCCTCACTCCAGAAGGTTCTCGCAGACCCCAGAAGGGGCTGCCCACGGCCTGAGAAAGGACCACCAGTGTTCCACAGTCATGGGGGCACAGGCCTAACCATCCCTGGGCAGTTTCAGAGAAAACCCTGGAGCCAGGGCAGAAGCCCACCCCTCACCATGCCTGGCCCACCCGACGTCACCCCAGGAGCTTCACGGAGTGGCTGGGGAGCAAGGTCCTGACCTTTCCCCTCCCCACGGAGGGCCTGGGTGCAGAAGTTCCCACCCCTTAACCTCTTCACTGCCCCCTCCGGGACCACCTGGCAGGCAGTGGGGGGCTCGCTATAGTAGCTGGAAAATCTGACTTGCATATCAGCTGCAGAGTGTGAAACAGGCCAGGCCACAGGGCGGCGTCCAACAGCAGGCGGGGCTGCTCCTGCCCCAGCCTGCAGGGAGCCCTCCTCCTCAGGGCGCTTCTGCAGCTGGCCAGCAGGGGGCGGCAGAGAGCAGGGGCTCTCTCCCACAGGTGCCTCCAGAGGAGAGCAGTGCCCACAAGGACAGACCCATCAGGCGCTCCTAAGATGTGTATCCTCTCATTCAGGGATCACAGGGAAGTGAACCCCAAAACACATTACTCCCCTCCAGGAAAGACGCACCCTGCTCCTGTAGGCCTGAGCAGACATACATATCTCTGCCAGATACCGGGCAGTGCACTTTTTATGTGCAGGCTATAACAGCAACACACGCTGACTGCAGAAAAGCTGACGCGTACCGAGAAGTGTAAGGGACAAAACCAGGACCACGTGCTCCACAGCAAGTGCTAACTGCGGCCACTCGTGTGCACTCACATCGGGGCCGCGGCTGCCGCGTGCTTGCTTGTGTGCTCTGGTGCAGGGGAGTCCATGTCACACAGCACAGCAGGGGGCACACCTGTGCTTCTGTGTCACACAGCACAGCAGGGGGCACACCTGTGCCTCTGTGTCACACAGCACAGCAGGGGGCACACCTGTGCCTCTGTATCATACAACACAGCAGGGGGCACACCTGTGCATCCATGTCACTCAACACAGCAGGGGCTACACCCCGTGCACCCATGTCATACAACATAGCTGGGGGCACCGCGTGTGCATGTTCTCGGCCATCTTTTTCTGCACACATGATTTGATGAGCCCTTTGACCTCCCCCCCCCCGCCCACACCCCGCCCAGCGTTGCAGGAGCTTCCAGTTCCTTCTCAGGGCGGCCTTGACCCTTCCGCTTGTGTTTGGGTCTTCCATGGAGGCCGAGGCCTGGCTGTCCACACACCGCGGGAGGGAGGGAGAGACAGCGAGCAGCATGCGTTAACCCAGAGTGGACAACTTACACAGTTTAACATTTCAGATGCAAAGAGATCCCAGTTAATCAAATAGTCAATGCGCCAGAGGTCGAAGGAGATAAACTCGGCCTGGGTCTCAGGCTCTGAACGCCGCGCGCGTGAGTGCGCTCACCCCCAGCCCCTCCCCTCCCAGGCCGGGGACATCCTGCCGGTCTGGATCCCTCCACCCTGCCCCGCATCGATTCCTTGTCAGCCGCCCATCAGCGTTCTGCCATGCGCTCACGGAGGCCGACAGCCTTCCCATGGGAGACTGGTGAAAGGAGCCGGGTCACCTGCCGGGGAGACGGCTGTGTGTGCAGGGGCGTGGCTGCCTGGGTGGACGGTGCGGCCGAGATCCGACAAGGTCAAGGGCTGGGGCCGGCGGGGGGCGGGGATCGTCTGTGGCACAGCCCTGAATGCCAAATGAGCAAAACCCTCTAACGATGCTGTTTCTCTTGTTCTCGGTGATCTTAACCCCTCTAAGGGGCACTTCTTGGGGAGGGGAGCTACTGGCACCAGGCAGGGGGGGCCCAGACACTGCTCAGCCCCCCACAGCGTGCAGGGCCGCCCCGCAGCAGAGAGGGGCCCCCCAGTGTGAGCGTGAGGAGCCCTCTTTCTCTCCTCGCCCTTGGTCCTCCCGGCAGCCCACGCTGAGACCCTTCTAGACCGACAGCTGGGGGTTCCCCGAACCCCGGCGACGCACGCAGGACGACCTCAGATCAAGGCAAAGACACGCGTGGAGCCAGGGGAGGGGCCTGGGGGCCGGCAGAGCTGTGCTTCTTTGGAGTTGGTGACCTCACCCGCTGGCCCAAAGGTCTCGGGAATCACACCTGTTTCCTCTACCCGCTTCTTGGGCTCGACAAGGCACCTGTCCACACTGCAGGCTGCAGGAGTGGGGGACGGAGGCATCCTGGGGACAGACGTGGCCGGGCACGTGCTTGGAGTGGTGAAGAGCTGTGTGCTTCCTGGGGCTCTGGCCGGCACCCCAAACTCCCGGGTGACAAACGGCCTCGAGCTGGCCCCTGCTGTACCTGTGCCTCTCGGGACAAGGGGTTGACCTGAGACACAGCTCAGAGGCCGGAGGGAGGGAAGCCGTCTTCCCTCCGGGGACCAGCTGCTTCCTGCACCGCCAGCACCAAGGCTCCCGCACGGGGTGGGAGGGGTGGGTCTCCTCGTCTACCTGGGCTCTTTCTTGCTGCGATCATGTGATTTTTAACCGAGAACAGAGTCCCTGGGAGCTGGATAGTGACGAGGTTAGGGTGAAGAGAGTCCCCAGGTCAGGGTAAATGAGGGTCAAGGAAAAGAAGCCTCCCTCCTTCAGGTTTCTCAGAACCTGTCTTCCGAAGAACGAGACTGAAAACCCATCAGCTGAGCCTCGGTGCTGGGCCAAGAGCCTCCCAGAGCAGAGGCACAGGACAGAGCAGGTGGCCCGAGCACCTGTTTTCAAGAACGCTGGCACCTCCCAGAAGCTCCTGGAAAAAGCTCTGGTGTGAACTAGCTGTTGGTGTGACCTTGGCATTGGAGTGAACTTGATGTTGTAAACGTGGCATTGGTGGGACCTTGGTGTGAACTCGACATCGGAGTGACCTTGTATTGGTGTGACCTTGGCACTGGTGTGACATCGGTGTAAGCGTGGCATTGGTGTGAACTTGGCGTTGGTGTTCACTTGCCCTTGGCGTGCGCCTGGCATCGGTGTGAACCTGGCTGGCAGGGACTCATTTATGTAATAAAATTTCCTAAGTACCTACTACATACCGAGCACCGTGTCTAGCAGCCAGCATGGTTGCGTGGTAGACAGTAGGCACTTAATACTTGTCTGCTGGGGAGATCTGAGATCACCCAGTGAGGAAGACAGGTGTGCCAGGCCCAGGCCTTGTCCCCCCTCGGAATCCACCCCAGGGCTCAGAGAGCCTGGCAGTGCCTTCCTGAGGGCTCCCTGCCCACGGTAAAGCAGATGCCTGCGTGAGCCTGCTCCTCTCTGACCGCCCGCAGGAAGTGGGACAGGCGCATCCGAGGCCACCCCCAGCG
This sequence comes from Oryctolagus cuniculus, assembly GCF_051225735.1. Lineage (NCBI taxonomy): Eukaryota > Metazoa > Chordata > Mammalia > Lagomorpha > Leporidae > Oryctolagus > Oryctolagus cuniculus. The sequence goes on along the minus strand of NC_142883.1, from coordinate 6,138,022 downwards.
GGGCAGCTCAGGTGCACAGGGCGGTGGGTGTGAGAATTGTGAACGCACAGTGCTGGGTGCCCAGTGCACGGTGCCAGGCTGCGCACATCAAAGCCTACCTCGCGTGCATCAAGCTGCACGTGCAGTGTCCTAGCCTGACCGACTTCCCCACATGCCCTCCGTGGACGGGGCAGCATCTGTGCATGGTGGGCGCGAAATAAACACTGCTAATTGGACATTCAGAGTCGCACACGGGTTGTTCAGAACCAGACCCTGGGACCTGTCCGACAAGGTCAGGTGCACCAAAGACGGGTCGGCTGGAGCACGGTGAGTACAGCGGGGACCTGGGCCCTGGAGCCCAGCGAGCCACTGCCCCCACCCCCTTTACTCTCTGGCAGTACTGTTTTTCAGGGACAGAGTGCCAAGGCCTGGGGAGAAATGAAGATGTCTTGGGCCGTCTCCTCTTCATCTGAGCAAGCGACGGTTAAGGCAGGAGAAAACCTACCCGGAGGGAAAGACAACTGCCCTGGGCGTTCAGGTAGCTTGGGAGGCTGGCAGGGGGCGGGTGTGGGGTCACAGGGAGGAGGGCTCTGGAGCTGGGGGTGGCGAATGCTTTCCTGTGCTTGGCAGGTCCCACGCCAGCAGCTACGTGGCCGCCAGAGCGCTCTGCGGCTGCTGGTGCACACGCGGCCCTGCACGGTCAGTCCCGGGATGAGCACGGCTATGTCCCCACAAAGGAGGCTTGATTCCCAGATGCTGAGACCGGGCGGGGGCTGGGCTGCAGTTCACGTGTCATGGACTCAGAGGGTTTTTCTGATGTTTCCCCCGGCATTTGAAAAACTAAATATCGTTCTTCGCTCATGGGCTCTTAAAAAAGCAAAAGCAGGTGGTGGCTGATGGGGCCCTGGCACAGCAGGGACTGTCACTAGAGGGCAGTGTCTCCCTCGGCCCTGGGGACACAGCTCTGAGGACACAGCCCTGGGGACACAGACACAGCCCTGGGGACACAGCCCTGGGGACACAGACACAGCCCTGGGGACACAGCCCTGGGGACACAGACACAGCCCTGGGGACACAGCCCTGGGGGCACAGCCCTGGGGACACAGCCCTGGAACACACCCTGGGGACACGCCAGTGTCCTTGGACAGAAGGTTTCAAGTCTCAGATCCCGTTCTGCCCTCTCCAGGAAGCTGCTTCTGCCAAGAACGAGAGACTCCGTGTCATCGCTCCAGGCTGGACAGCCAGAGGTGAAGCTGGAAGCATGTGTGTTCCCATCCATCCAACCCCGGCCCCGGTTGCTAGCCTGCGGCTCCTGCAGCCTGAACCCATTTTTTAAAGATGCATTTTATTTATTTGAGAGAGTTATACAGAGAGAGGGAGAGAGAGAGATCTCCCATCCACTGGTTAACTCCCTAGATCCGGGTCTCCCACTTGGGTGCAGGGACCCAAGCACTTGGGCCATCTTCCGCTGCTTTCCCAGTGGAAGTGGAGCAGCCGGGACTCGAGCCAGTGACCACCGTGGTTTAGCCTGATGTGCCACAGAGCCGGCCCCCAGAGCACACGCCGCAGCTCCTGGGAAAGCAAACAGTCCCCCTTGTCTCCAGTGGCAGAGTCCGCAAACCTGGGGGGCGGGGGCTCCCTGCTAGGTGGCCCTGCAGGAGGCGCCCACTTTAAAGTTCTCCTTTGTGGATGGAACTCCAGGGCACAGAGGTTTTCTCCTTTCTATGTGGCAGAAACAAAGGGGGAGCAGGGGTCCCGGAGCTGAGACAGAAGGACCACGTGCGTGACGAAGTACACACGGAGGACAGGGGAGCCCGGGGTCTGTAAAACATAAACATGTGAACAGCACACGTGGGGCGCACATGACTGCCTGCAGAGGACAGGGGAGCCCGGGGTCCGTAAAACATAAACACGTGAACAGCACGCGTGGGGCGCACGTGACTGCCTGACCACGCGCTCAGAGAAGCCAGGGAAATCCTGGGAGGACGGGGCTGGACGGTTTCAGGATCACCTGATGCGCGCTCTCACGGACCCAACCTGGATCAGTCATCAGCTACGGGAGGTCTGTGTTCCAAGCTCAAGTTCAGACGATGAGAATCAAGCGGAGACAACCTGACTCCACCCACAAGGCAGCAGACAGGAGGTGGAAAGCATCTTAGGAACACGCGTTACGGGGCAGGGGGATCCCAGGTGCACCCCACACAGCCACTGCCGCCCCCCACCCCCAGCCCCGTGAGAACCCAGGTGCCTGCAGCTCACCTGAGAACCAGGTCCAGGGATCCCGCCAGCCCTGGGCCAGCCCTGGAGGAAGTCCCCGTGCAGCGCCCGGCAGAGGGAGCTGCCCGAGGGCGTGCCCGTGGCCTGGCCCCCGTGGGGAGGGCACAGACGGGAGCCACAGCCCTGGCGCTCCACGCGCTCTCTCCCGCCCGGTCAGCAGCCTGTCGCCGGCACTGATGGTTTCATTTTCCTGAGGAGGAGAGAACAAACGTGGGAGATAATTGTAGTGGAACGGCCGATAAGTAACGTTTGGTCTCCTTTTTATAACCGTTCCCCAGGGCCCCATTATGGTAATTTTTCTTCTATAACTGGCAAATTGTATAACGAGTCAGATGATAAACCAGCCAGTGAGGCAGGCGTCTGTGATTTCATACCAGTGCCGGTGCCGCCTCCCCGCTCCCCCCCCCGAGGTCAGGGCCCCCGGCGCCCCGCCCCCGGCACTCAGGGCTTCACCTGTGCTCTGAGAGGGAGGGCCTGGCACACTCAATAAACGCCCAACATTGGGGCCGGCGCTGTGGTGTAGCAGGTAAAGCCGCCACCTGCAGTGCCAGTATTCCCCTATGGGCGCTGGTTGGAGTCCCGGCTGCTCCACTTCTGATCCAGCTTCCTGCTATGGCCTGGGAAAGCAGTAGAAGATGGCCCAAGTGCTTGGGCCCCTGCACCCACGTGGGAAGTCACAGAAGAAGCTCCTGGCTTCAGATCGGCGCAGCTCCGGCCACTGTGGCCATCTGGAGAGTGAACCAGCAGATGGAAGACCTCTCTCTCTCTCTCTGCCTCTCCTCTCTCTGTGTAACTCTGACTTTCAAACAAATAAATAAATCTTGGCCAGCGCCGTGGCTCACTAGGCTAATCCTCCGCCTAGCGGCGCCGGCACACCGGGTTCTAGTCCCGGTCGGGGCGCCGGATTCTGCCCCGGTTGCCCCTCTTCCAGGCCAGCCCTCTGCTGTGGCCAGGGAGTGCAGTGGAGGATGGCCCAGGTGCTTGGGCCCTGCACCCCATGGGAGACCAGGAAAAGCACCTGGCTCCTGGCTCCTGCCATCGGATCAGCGCGGTGCGCCGGCCGCAGCGCGCCGGCCGCGGTGGCCATTGGAGGGTGAACCAACGGCAAAGGAAGACTTTTCTCTCTGTCTCTCTCTCTCACTGTCCACTCTGCCTGTCAAAAAATAAATAAATAAATAAATCTTAAAAAAAAAAAAAAAGCCTGATGTTGTGCAGCATGGAGAATTGCGACCCGGGCCCTGGGCTCAGCGGGCAGGCCTCCCCCGCCCCATCCCGCTCTGCTCCTACAGACGGGGTCCTTGGCCGATCCCGAACTGGGCCTCAGTGTCCTTCCTGTCATTCTGCTGTCCACACTCTGGGGCTTTTTTTAATGGTTGCCTTGTGCAAAGCAAATACAATCAATATTAGTATTTATTATTAGAATACATATTATTAATATTTTTAATAATATTATTACTGTTAGTAAATACTATTAATATCATTTAGTGGTGAGGATGATGAAAATTATCAATAACAAGTATTATGCAGGCTGGCATTGTGGCTCCGGCATCCCATGTGGGCGCTAGTTCAAGTCCTGTTTGTTCCACTTCCCATCCAGCTCCCTGCTCATGGCCTGCGAAAAGCGGCAGAGGATGACCCAAGTGCTTGGGAGACCCGGAGGAAGCTCCTGGCTCCTGGTTTCGTCCTCGCCCAGCCCTGGCCATTGCGGCCATCAGGGGCGTGAACCAGCAAATGGAAGACCTCTCTCTCCCTCTCTCTCTGTAACTCTGACTTTCAAATCAATAATCGAATCTTTAAAAATAATAATAACACATGTTACTGGGGCAGGCATTGATTGACCTAGCAGTGGGGACGCTGGCTGGGACGCCCACGCCCCACACGGGCAGTCTGGGTTCCGCACGAGGCTCGCTCCTGACTCCGCTCCCTGGGAGGCAGCAGGACAGCTTGAATAATCAGGCTCCTGCCACCCACATGGGAGGCCTGGCTCCCAGCTGCCCCCGGGCCCAGCCTGGCCTGTGCAGGCATTTGGAGAGCAAGCCAGCAGATGGGAGGTTTCTGTCTGTTTCTCTCTCTCTGCCGCTCCAAGTAAATTAAGAAAATGAAATCTTTTTTTTTTTTTTTTACTTTTTTGACAGGCAGGCAGAGTTAGTGAGAGAGAGAGACAGAGAAAGGTCTTCCTTCCCTTGGTTCACCCCCCAAATGGCCGCTACACCCGGCGCACCACGCCGATCCGAAGCCAGGAGCCAGGTGCTTCTCCTGGTCTCCCATGGGGTGCAGGGCCCAAGCACTTGGGCCATCCTCCACTGCACTCCCTGGCCACAGCAGAGAGCTGGCCTGGAAGAGGGGCAACCGGGACAGAATCCGGCGCCCCGACCGGGACTAGAACCCGGTGTGCTGGCGCTGCAGGAGGAGGATTAGCCTAGTGAGCCGCGGCGCCGGCTGAAAAATGCAATCTTTTTAAAGATCATAAATGTTATTAATACTATTGTGGTGGTGATGATGATGACGGGTTCTGGGAAGACGGCTGGGTCCACAGGGCAGCGCCCTGAGTTATGGAAGATCACATGCGCCCACACGCACACACACACACACGTGCAGCACTGCACACGCACATCCCCACCAGCAAGCTGAGCCCAGCACGGCTCCGACACTCCCCGGGCGAGCGCAGCCTCAGGAACTCTGGAACCTTCCACCCGGGAGGAGTGCGGAGAGAGCCCGGCCTCCAGCCGCAGCCCTACCTGCTCTCCTCTGTCTGTCTCTCTGGAAAAATCGGTTCGTTCTGCCTCTACAACAACCGCTGGCACTTCGAGGGTGGGGCCGGTGAGCAGAGGCCGCGCCTGGTGCACACCACGCCCCAGCTCCACGCGCTAATCAGCGGCTCCTCTGGGCGAGGCCCAGCCAGCCGGGCCGGTGGCTCGCACCTGCTCGCGTGTGGCAGGGACGGCTGTCCTCTCTCGCTCGGGACTGACCACTGGTGACCAGAAACCCTGCCGGGACCCGCCATTATTATTTTAGCCCCAGGATGGCCGTCTGTGGGAATTCGGCCCCTCCCATGGCTAGTGGGGGAGGGGAGGGGGCTGTCACCCAGTCCAGCGCCCAAGGGAGCCCTTCGGGGTGGGGCCAGGCCAGAGCTGGGACCTGGATTTTGTCCTCCTCACTGGGTGTGGGGCAGGCACGGCTTTTCCTAGACAAAAGCAACCACAAACCGTGATGAGGGCTTTGGTGGTGGTGGTGCTGGCTGCTAACATTATTCATTCATTCATTCACAAATATGAGCTGGCCTCCTATGACGTCCCAGGTCTAATCCAAGTGCTCCAGACACGTCCAGGGACAGATCAGACAACGTGCCCCGCCTTTGTGGAGCTTACCATCCAGTGTGGGGAAACACACACACACACACACACACACGCATGCACACACATGCACACACACACAAGAAGGGGGTGACTTGCACGGTAGAAGCGTGGGGCTGGGTTGGATCTCCCACAGGGAGCGCGTACAGAGCCGAGTAGCTTGCCCCGGTTTTCCACACCTTTATTGTAACGGAACAGGACACGCTGTCTCCTCGCAGGTGACCAGCTGTGCCTGCCCGCCTGGAGTGGGCGTGGCCGTGTGACACGTCTGAGCCAATCCTACGTCAGCTGCAATGATGCCACAGAAGCTTCCCGTGGGCCCTGCTGTGGCCCCTCCGTGTCCCCAGATGAAGGACACATCAGGTCAAACTCCAACACAGGAAGTAGCCTGGCCCCGCCCCGGAAGCCAGTCTGGCCCCGCCTGGCCCCGCCCCGCCCCGCCCCGCCCATTACAGCAGGGAATGAAATGTCGGGGGCCTGGGTGCTGGGTGCTGGGAGCTGGTTTTCTCATGCTGGAACATGAAAAGAAATTGTGAACGCAAACCTACATGGTGACACAGACCCCGACCTGTCCCCTCCACGTTCCTGCGGCTCAGGCGTCAGCCGTGGCTCCAGGAAACCAAGCTGGGCTCTTGGTGAGAGGCTGCGGGAAGATCCGCTCCCAGCTCGCTCAGGCCACGGCCACAGCGGTTGCTCCCGGTTCTAGGAGTGAGGGTCCCGCTGCCCAGCCCTTGGCCACGGTCCCCTCGTGTCAGACTCAGCGCTGGCACGCCGTCTCAGCCCCACGGTCTCTCTGCTTCCGCAGGCTCGTGGGGTCGTCCTGGATACCGCAGCTCACCCTGCCCCTGCTGACGGTAGCATGAATGTCATCGGTTAAGCCCCTCACACCTAGGCTGCCGCTCGATTGCAAAACCAAGCACCGGGACCCCTGAGAAGCAACCTGGGGTCCTGCCTGCAGCAGCCTGTAGTTTGGGCTCGTTTTCCACATGGTTCCATCGCAGCATGAACCCGACTGTCAGGACGGCCACGAGGCCTCCTGAGACGGCGACATCGGAGAGAAGGCTTCCTGTAAGCCCTCTTCCTCTCCCTACCATGGTCCTGAACTGCTTCCACGCAGCTTTGGCCGTGTCCACAACGGCAAAGCCACGAGGATGGGTGGGGGAGCAACACAGTGGAGGGGCCCGGCCCCCGCGTGACGGCAGAGAGCAGAGGGCTCCCAAAGCCCACCACTCTCGCCCCAAAACTGGGTGAGAAACAGCCTAGAGTATTGACCCCACTGTCCTGCAGTGGCTCAGTCTTTTGTCCCAAGGATCACAAGACCTGTCCCACCCTGCAAACAAACCAGGGGACCAGGAACCCCTCCGGGGGAGAGGCAGCCACTTCCACCAAGTAAATCCGCAGACCCTGGCCTGAACCTTTAAAGTCCACGCATGCAACAGATTCCCAGACGAATGGCCTGTAGTGGATGGACACAGTGAGTGGAAATGGAGTCACTGAGCGTGAAAAGCAATAGCCCTGGTTAGAGACCCCCAAAGCAAGGAAGGAAGGAAGGCCGGTCCAGGAGGGGCAAGGGACGGACGAGCACCGTGAGACCCAGGGAGGCTCCCCGGCAGGGTTCCCGCCGCCAGCCACGGCTGCACTAAGGGGCTGTCGAGTGTGGTTAATCCTTCGGGAAGAGGCTGGGAGGCGAACGGTGATGTCCAGTTGAGTTCAGCCCCTCAACACCCAACACCCCCAGCTGTTAGTCGATGGATGGCCCAGAGGAATGAGCCCTCCCCCACCTTCCCTTCCACCGACTTGGGGCGCTCGGCAGAGATGGACAACCTCTCAGGGTGACACGCGCGCACCCCCGGAATGTCAATAGGCTGAGTTTCCTATCATTCAATCAGCTTTCCCGGCGCTGGGTGCGACGTGGCCATAAAGGCGGCTGAGCTATGACTCCTGTCGGGATGAAGCCTGGGCGCAGATGATTAAGACCTGCAGGTGGGGACCGCAGAGAACACGGAGACACGGATGTGCGCGCGGCAAAGTGTAGAGACAGCCGCCTGAGAACGCAAGGACAGGGACCTGTGGGCTTGGGCGGCGGAAGGGGCTGGAGGGAGGCGGACGGGAGGGCTCCAGCGACGCGGGCTTGAGCAGGGCATGGAGCCCTCCTGGCCCCCCTTCCCTCTCAGAGCCTCCCAGGATTGTCCGTTTCCTTTGTGGGCAGAGGTTCTGCCCCAAGCCTTGCAGAACCAAACTGCTGGGGAGCCGTGGTCCTGACTGGGGAGGGCCAGAGCCCCCGGATGCCGGGGAGCTGTCAGCAGCCCTGGGGGGGACAGGAGCCCTGCCCCTCCCATCTCTGGAGCCTGCTCTCATCCAGGCAGGTGTTAGTGACGGCTCCTCCTGAAAAGTGGGGAGGGGCCAAAGCCCCAAACCATCGGAACCCCTGGGTGCGCAGGCAAGGTTAATACGCACCAGCAATGGCGGGCAGCGGCCGAGCGCTCGCCGCAAGCGGGGACACCCCCACAAGGGCGGCTGTGCCGAAGGCCGGCGCCTCTCACAGGCTCAGCTCTCGCCGCTCTGCTCTCCATCTGCCAGAGGCACCCAGGGACACAAGGGGACATCCGAGACCTCCTACCCCCCGAGCCACAGAAGCGACCAAATCAGGCCTCTCTCTGCTGCTCCTTGGAACGAGGAGGGAGGAGGAGGAGAAGCTGTGTCCCGAGCCCCTGGGCCGGCTTCCCGGTGTCTGATCCCCAAGACGGAAGCATTTGGGGCGGAGCCCTCAAGAGTTGGTGGTCCCTCTGCCTTCACAGCAAGGGGCATGGAGCAGCCATTAGAGGTCGAGGGCCCCGGAGAACTTGGGCGCACACATCGACAGGCATCAGTCAGCGAGCGAGAGCCAGCCCCGGAGGCGAGGGTGACAGGTGTGGGCAGATTTCCCGTGCGTGCTCCTGTCTGCCTGGGAGCTGCACCAGCCTCGTCGTGCCCCGAGCCCAGCGCTGCCAGCACTTGGCTGCCAGACCGCAGCACGTCCCTGGACCCTGCCAGCTGCTTTGGTGGCCCCGGAGAGCGCCTGGGGGTGGCGGTTTACCATCTAAATGCCACATCCAGAAGCTGACAGGAAAACAAGCGCTTGGGTGACACCCAAATGCGGCGTCCACACCGACAGGCTGGTGTTTCCATCTGCTGCGTCGTCCCGAGAGTCCTCGCGTGCAGGAGACGCTGTGTGGGCGGAAAGGTAGGAGGACACGGAGGACACGGGGCAGGGGCTCATCAGGTGCTCAGCTGCCTGCTTCCGGTGGGAGGGGAACACGGGGAGGGGCCCATCCTCTGTCCGAGTGGCGAATGGCGACATTCTTGCGTCTCCGCTGCTGGTTCTCAACTTGGAGTCCAGAGCGACTTCATAAAACAAACACAAGCAGGCAGCCCCGTGTGTGGCCGCCTCGGCCCAGGTAGGACCTGAATCTGGGGAACAGGCCGAGGCGGCGACAGGACTTCAATTCCCCGGGGGGTTCTGAGAAGATGCAGCCTGCTCCCGGCAGAGGGGACACGGCCCTTCCTGCCTTTCCCTCTGATCCTCCTGATGGGAGAGGGGACTGGAGGGGGAGGGGTCTGACGCTGAGCAGTCTCACCTTTGTGTCTCCCTGCAGCCTGGCGCAGGAAGACCCCCCCCCCCACCCCCCGCAACGCAAGCCCCATTCCTCTCCACTTATCTGCGCTTGACCCAAATCTTCAAACCCCAATTTCAATTCCTCTTCCCCTGCCGCCCGGAGCACTCGGCACGCACCTGCCGGCTGGGAAAGCTGCGTCGACCTGTGTCCTCTCTCCTCCTGATCTCTCTCCCCCGCCCACCCCTTGGCTATTTCCCCGTGGATCTCAGTTCTAGAGACCAGCCATTCCCAAAGCGGGGTCTCCACCTCTGGCCCGGATCCCCGGCCTCCGGGTGGTGCCGACCAGAGCCGCAGTTCCAGAGTCACCTCTCTGGGGCCTGGACGCTGCCTGCTCAGAGTGTGGTCGCTGGACCAGCAGCCGCAAGCTCACCTGGGAACCGGCGAGACACGGAGGATCTCAGGCCCCCTTCCAGACCTGCTGGGTCAGAACCAGGATTTTTCACAAGGTGTGCAAAGGGGGAAGGCGCATGGGGATGTGGGAGAAATGTTGACCCATCCGCAGCCTGGGAAAAGGGAAGCGCTGACAAACATCGTGGCCGCCCTGTGTCGGGGGAGCTCAGCGCTGGGCATCAGCTGCAGGCGGGTGCTGGGGCCCAGAAGCAAATGGGCCAGCCCCTGTCTGTGAGTGACACACTGCTGATCCAATCTCCTTTATCCTCACAGAACACCTGAGGCTGGGTAACTTACAAAGAAAAGCAGTTTACTTAGCTCGCAGGTGTTGTTTTTTTTTTTTTGTTTTGTTTTTTTTTGGTTTTTTTTTTTTTTTTTGACAGGCAGAGTGGACAGTGAGAGAGAGAGAGACAGAGAGAAAGGTCTTCCTTTTGCCGTTGGTTCACCCTCCAAAGGCCGCCGCGGCCGGTGCGCTGATCCGTTGGCAGGAGCCAGGTGCTTCTCGTGGTCTCCCATGGGGTGCAGGGCCTAAGCCCTTGGGCCATCCTCCACTGCCTTCCCGGGCCACAGCAGAGAGCTGGCCTGGAAGAGGGGCAACCGGGACAGAATCTGGCGCCCCGACCGGAACTAGAACCCGGTGTGCCGGCGCCGCAAGACAGAGGATTAGCCTAGTGAGCCGCGGTGCCGGCCAGCTCACAGGTTTTTTTAAAAGATTTATGTATTTATTTGAAAAGCAAAGTGACAGAGGAGGGGGGGGGAGACTAAGAGGGGGCGGGGGTCTTCCATTCGCTGGTTCACTCCCCAAATGGCTGCAATGGCCGAGGCTGGCCCAGGCCAGAGCCAGCAGCCAGGAGCTCCATCCAGGTCTCCCACGAGGGTGCAGGGGCCCAAGCACTCGGGCCGTCTTCCTCTGCCTTCCCAGCACATCGGCAGGGAAGTGGATTGGAAGCAGCTGGGATTCCAAGTAGCCACTCACAAGCAGCAGCCCAACCCGCAGCCCCTCCACCATGGCGGACGCGGTCGTGGCAGGGGCACCGGCAAAGACAGGGAGCCTGCATGGAAGAGGCAGCCCTGGTCCTGAGAGCCACAGCAGTGCCACAGGAGCTTCCTAGTGCCCCGTGGACACGAGTGCCCTTCATGTCCTCCCACAGGGCTCCAGCCCCTCTCACAGCCACTCTGAGGACCAAGCATGCAACACGCAAGCCCCGGTCGGGGATAAAGCCACATCTGAACCCCAGCGCCGACCAGGTGGCAAGGTCAAGGTGACCAGGACTACATCCCTGCTGTCCCCGTTCCTGGCACCGAGCCTGAAGTGCGCGGTGCTGCACTGAGTCCTTGGAACCCAGGCCGGGGCTCCGTGTGCTTCGCAGGGGCCGGCCCTGGGGAGGGACTTCCCGAGGGCCTCAGACCCTCTGCCTGCTTCCCTTTGGGCCTCTCAGGTGCACGCCCCTCACCTGTGCTGGAGAGGAGCGCATGAACCCTCGCTTCCCCAGGGGGGACTCTGGCTGGACACGCCGAGCTCTCCGGGGCCCGTTACACCCTTCAACTCCTTTCAGAGAATCCCTGAGCACCTACTATGTGCGCGGCACAGGGTGTGGCTTCCGCCCTGCCAACCTGTCGCCTCGAGGCTTGTTTCCGATTTATCCAGCATGAGTTTGATATTCACATACCAGCTTCTCCTGACAGGTTATAAATAGCTACTTTGAGTCCAATTTGAGGTTTTGATTTAAAAAGGGGGAAAAAAATGAGCTATCAGCCATCAGACAGACTCCCCCCTCCTCCTCCAAGCCCTGCCAGAGGCCGCAGCTACTTTCCCTGCGTGGACAACATCGTGGCTAGAGCGTTAACGTCCCCCAGGGAGACGAGACCATTACAGGGAAAAAAAAACTGCATTTCCATGTCTGTTCCAATAAGCACAACCTAATTAAGATTTTATAAACACTCACCCAACAGGAAAACACGCCACTCCCAGCACCTAAATTAGCAAGGCAAATAGAGGCTGGGGAAAGCTCTCCTTGCCTATTACCATCCAGCTTTACCGAGGGGAGGGCGTCTCGTTCCGACCCCCACGACCTCACACGCGCCCGATTCCCGGGCATCGCGCCCTGCGGCCAGCACCCCCACCTCCCCGCTCCTGCCGAGGCCCTGGAGGAAGCAGAGGGGCCTGGTCTTGGAGCCGCCACTTCCAGGCTGGGCCTCCCCACCGAGCTGCCGCGGGCCCGCACCTGCGCACTGCCTGTCTGCGCTCCGGGTCCTGCTGCCAGGCTCCAGGTGCCAGGTTCCCGGGACAGAAGGCCCAGGCTCCCTGCGGCTCCCTGGCCCCCGACTCCCAAAGTGCAGCCCCCACACACCCCGGGGCTCTTGGCCCTGCCCATTTCTTCTCCCCCGTGCCTAGCGCCACGCTGTCCCCACTGGCAGGAAAAAGCCAGAGATAATTAGCTTTCTGCCTCTCTGCGCGCCCCTGGGGCTGCTTGGGCAAGTACATTTTCCTCACATGTGCAGAAAATTAAATCTGCTGTGTTTTTGAGAAGCTTGGGAGGGGGCAGTGGAGGGCACGCGTCACTCACTTGGGGGTGGGGAGGAAGGTGCTGGAGGCTGGGGTCTGGCAAAGCCCGGAGGGTGGGTGCGGGGCTGGGACACAGCAGGAGACCCAGACTTCCTGGTCCTGCCCGGGAGCAGCCTCCTCCTCTGATCAACTCTCTACCAAGTGAAACCTAACCAGAATGTTCCAGAACGGGGCTGCCAGGGTGCCCGGGAAAGCAAAGCTGAGCCACAGAGGAGCAGGGACGGCTGCACAATTGAGCGTGCTCACCTTGGCCGCCCCTCTCGGGTGGGAAGTGGCCGCTGGAGACTGATTTTAACCCAGTGATGACAAGTGTCAGCCTCTTGACCCGCAGAAACAAGAGGGTCACACGGCCGCCTTGAACTATTTCCGGTCCAGGAGGAAAATGATTAACTGTCGAAGCCATGGTGGCCAGACAGCTGGACCAGGGGAGCATTGGCGAGCCCGGCTGGTGTCCCCGAGCTCGGCTGCCCACCTGTGTGCTCCTCCCGGGCCTCTGCTGTGTCGCCACCCAGGACAGCGGCAGTGGAGGCCGGCCCTGGCGCCTTGGCCGAAGCGACACTCACTTTGTATACACGTGTGTACAATCGGAGCCAGCTGGTGCCGGGTCGGACTCTCTTCCACGTCGCTTAGCTGAGCAGGGCTTTGCACGCGGCGCAGGCGCGAGGCGCGTGGGGCCCAGGCGACCCCTCCCCCAGACGCCCACCCTGAGTCGCTCTGGATCTGAGGAGGTCTTTATTAAGCCCTCGCTTTAAAAGCTGCCTTAGCTTGCCAACTGTCAGAACGCTTTAGCAAATCTCCCGAAATTCTACAGACGGAAGAAAGGAGCGTAACCCACTCTGATATCTCCCGGAGTTTCTTTCCATTTGGGGTGTGCGCGCGTGTGTGTGTGTGTGTGTGAAAAATAAGTCCATAAATAAATAAAGCACACTTGACAAAGCACACAGGGAGCTTGTGGGATCACGATGGCCGTGTCTATGACGCCGAATTATCTGTGCCGGCAGAAGAGGGGACGGACGGATGCAGATCAGACGGGATGATGCGCCGAAGCGTGGAGACGTCCTTAAGTGACATGGGGGGAAGGAGAGGGAGCGCTGGCCACGTGCCACACGTGTGGGCTCCCATCCGCTTCTTCCCCAAAACAGGGCGGCGAGGGGGGCACTCTGGGGCCAGTGGAGTGGGACGGCTGTCCCCAAGGAGACCTGAGCCGGAGCCTGCGGCTGGCCAGTGAGAAAGGAGGAGGGGGCGGGAAAGCGGGGAGGACCAGCCAGCTCTGACCTCTCTGTAGCTTACCACACCAAAGAGGGAGAGGAAGAAAAACTAGGGGCCGGCGCTGTGGCATGGTGGGCTAAGCCTCTGGCTTTGGCACTGGCAACCCATATGGGTGCTGGTTTGAGTCCCGGGTGTTCCCGTTCTGATCCAGCTCTCTGCTATGGCCTGGGAAAGCAGTGGAAGATGGCCCAAGTCCTTGGGCCCCCGCACCCACGTGGGAGACCCAGAAGAAGCTCCTGTCTTCGGATCAGCCCAGCTCCAGCCATTGCAGCCATCTGGGGAGTGAACCAGCAGATGGAAGACCTCTCTCTCTGTCTCTCCCTCTCTCGTAACTCTACCTCTCAAATAAATAAATAAAATCTTAAAAATAAAAAAAAAGGAAGCAAAGCTAGACATGGGATCCTGTCATCTCCAGCAGCAGGAATCACAGGATCTCAGTAAAAAGCCACAGGACTTTTTTTTTGAAGAACATTCCAGAACTTCTCCATCCAAATGGGTGGATGGGGCTGCCCGGTCCATCCGTGCCTCTGGGAGGCTGTGCTTGTCCCGAGGAAGCAGCCACGATTCGGCGCCTTGTCGTGAAACTCATCTTCTGAAACTAGACAAGGTGTGGGCCTGGGGGAGGGGCGGCGGGGAAGGTGGGCGGGGCTACCCTCACATCTTTGCTCAGAGCAGGTCCCAGGTGCTGACTGACCCCCCCAGGCCCTCCCCCATGAAGCCGGGGCCCAGGAAGCAGCCTTGCCGCCTTCGAGCATACTGGGCGGGATCCGCCTGCACTACTTTTTATTTTTTTAAAGATTTCTTTTCCTTATTGGAAAGGCAGAGTGACAGAGAGAGGAAAGAGAGGGAGAGAGAATCTTCCACCTGCGGTTCACTCCCCTGATGGCTGCAACCGCCAGGGCTGGGACAAGCTGGAGCTGGGAGTCTCCCCCATGGATGGCAGAGATCCGGCACCTGGGCCATCATCCGCTGCCTTCCCAGGGGCATTGGCGGTGAGCCGGATGGGAGTCCCCGGGCCTGGACTCCTCCAAGCTCCAGATCATTCCACAAGGGAGCTCAGCTGTGGCCCTGCCGCTGAGCACCACGGAGCAGTAAGGTGGCAAAAGCACACACTGTGAACTCGGGCCACACCCCCACTTCCGCTGCACTGGTCCCGGTTCAGCCCTGCAGGGGAGCATGGCCCCAGCCCCACCAGGACTTCCGCTTTGTGCGGGCAGGAGTCGGGCTCTGCTTTGGTGACTTCTGAATGCAAGGAGCCTGGAGCAGCGCCGAGCTGTCCCCAGCTCCCCTCTGTGCCAGGAGCGATGGCCCCAAGCCTTTGACAACTCCTCTGTCTTATTTTTCCTCCGACTTTCCAAGGTCCTGCTTGGGCCCGGCGGGCAGCCTGGCCTGTGCTACGGATGCGGGGATATTTGGAGAATGAGTGAGGGGACGCAGGTACAGCCGCGGCCTCCGCTTAGGCTGCTCGTCATTTGCAGGGGGGCCGCAGGGTGCACGGCCAAGCTCTCCTCCCCAGCCTGGCCCCCTTGCAACTGGGCGCTGGGGGGAGAAGGGAGGGCCCGCGCCGGATGGGAGGGAGCAGGCAGCTGTGGATCCACTCATTAGGACTGCTCAGGCTAATGAGCTGGGACTGTGGTGCGAAATGAGAGCGCGATGGCAGAGTTATCCGGCCACAGTGGCAAATCGAGGGAGAGCGGTTTTCATTACTGGATAATGAGCCCGGATGACAGGAGGAAGGGCTGGCCCGCGGCAGACAGGAGAGAGCCTGCCCTGCTCTCCCGCATCAGGCAGGGGGCAAGGAAGTTAGGGAGAACGCATCTCTGTCGTGTTCTGGAACAAACACAAGGCGTCTTCCCAGAGCTTGCAGGAAAAACACTGTCCGTGGGTTTCAAAATCTTCTGCACTGAAATAAACTTTGCCTTTCTCCGGGAGCTGCGAAGGCTCGTCCATCCGTTCTCGCCTTAGCGTGAAGGCGCTCCCCCTTCGGCAGGGCTGCAGCCATCACCTGGGGGCCCTGCCGTAGGCAGCGAGAGCACTGGCCCTGGGGCTTCCCTCAGACTGTCTGATGGGAGGCAAGTCTGATGGAGGAGGCAGGAGCCAGGATCCATCCCCACGTAGCACTGCCCCGCCTGATCCATCGTCCCCATTCCCGGGGCACCGTCTGGGACCACATAAGGTGGCCCTACTGAGCAACGTGGCCTCCCTGGACACCAGGAAGCATGTCCAGGGCCACAGGGCTCCAGTTCTCAGACTCTCAAGATTTTTTAAAGATCTTTTGTATTTATTTATTTAAGAGGTAGAGTTGCAGACAGAGAGGAAGAGACAGAGAGAAAGGTCTTCCTTCGACTAGTTCACTCCCCAGAGCTGGGCCAATCCAAAACCAGGAGCCAGGACAGGAGCCGGTGCCCATATGGGATGCTGGCACCACAGGCAGAGGCTTAGCCTAGTGTGCCACGGTGCCAGTCCCGCATAAGGTGAAAAATCTACGTGTATAAGTATATCCCAACAATCACATGGCATATACTTACACTAAAAGCCATTACTCTCTCCCCTCTCTGTAACTCTTCCTTTCAAATAAATAAACAAATCTTTTTCAAAAGGTGGGGGCAGAGTCGTGGCACCGTGAGCTAAGCCACTGCCTACAACGCCGGCATTCCATACGAGCATCGGTTTGTTTGAGTCCTGGCCACTCCCCTTCCAATGCAGCTCCACTTTCAGGTGCGTCAGCAGGACACACCTGGGAGGCATCCGTGATGGCCCACGTGCCTAGGCCCCTGCCACCCACAGGGAGACCCAGATGGAATTCCGGGCTCTTGACTTTGTCCTGGCCCAGCCCTGGTCATCCTGGCCATTTGGGGGAGTGAACCAGCAGATGGAAGATCTGTGTATGTGAGTGTGTAACTCTGTTTTTCCAATAGATAAATACATCTTTTAAAAATGACTTGCTGTTTATCTCAAGGTCAGGTTTCCCTTGGCATCCTGTGCTTATCTGGCAGTCCCGTGCTGATTGCCCAGCACCGCCGATACGTCCCACCCACTCCCGTTCCCCGCAGCTCCGGGGTGAGGAAGAGAGTGGTGGGAGAAGACGCTGAAGCGCATCTCTGGAGAGACGCAGCCCTGGAGGAGACGCACAGAGCTGAGACGGCTGCAGGCTCCGGCAGGAGCACTTCGCTGAGGTCGGTCGATGCTGCGTAGCAAGTGCCCTACGGCTGAGCGACTTCCACGCACCAGCATTTTACACGCAGACACGCGGGGATTTGGACAGGACGTGGCAGGGGTGCGTGTCTGCTCTCCGAGCTCTCGGGCCCCAGGGGGAAGACGGAGCAGCTGGGAGCACCGGGCTCCTGGAGGTGGGCTCCTCACTGTCAGTGCCCATCTCAGCCGGGTCCTTGGCGGGAGCAAGGGTGCAGGCAGCCTCCTTGCTGGCGACCTGAGCTTCCTCCCAGCGTGACAGCCTACGAGGCCGCCGTGAACCTCTTAAAAGGCAACTCAGGGCTCCCGGGGGAGGGGCTCAGCCCCCCAGTGCCACTGCTGCCCTGAGCCACTGGAGGAGCAGCCACAGCAGCCAGATTGGGGAGAACAGACCCCTCCCTCCTCTGTGGCAGGAGGGTGAAGAACCCGTGGCCTGGTTGCAGAAGCTCCCACGAGGGTGCGCAGCGAGGCTGTGGAGGTGGCAACGCGGTGGTGGTGGCGACAGAGCCCGAGCGGTGGTCCAGGCTTGGGACGCGGCTCTGAGAGGCGGGGCAGGTGCAGGAGAGCAGGTGCTGACGTCACCAGGGGTGGCAGGGCCAGGGCTTCAGGGGAAGCCACTGCTGCCGACGGGCGTCGTGGGAGCAGCGGCAGCCGTGTGGGCGCCGAGCTGGCGGAGAACTCCGGAAACGCTCCCTTGCCGCCACCGTGGCTTCCACACACTTTGTCACGGTCGGCTGCCACCGACGTGGCATTCAACTGAGACCATCTGCATCGACGCGCTCACGGGCCCCCAGGGCTCCCCCTCCACCTGCACCCATCTGCACGCACCGCGCCTCTGCCTCCCCAACTCCACTCACGGTGGAAACATCTGCCTGTGGCCCAGCTCCCTCCTCCCACCTCTGCAGAGCCGGGTTTGGCTGCCGGCTCCGGGCCCAGGGTGGATTCTGCAAACCTCGGAACGACCTCTCTGAGCCGGGCAGGGTGGGCACCGGGGGACTGGTGTGGTGGCTTCATGGGAGCCCCACCTCCCTGCCCCTGTGCGCGGGGGGTGGGCAGCCCAAGGCCCCAGTCGCTGCATTGCACAGAGTCTGGAGAGAGTGGGGCAAGGGGGCTGCTCTCACTGCTACCCATGGCGTTACCAGGAAAGTGCGAGCGCCCGCACCTGCCCACGTTCCGCGCGTGTGCATGGGGGCGGGTGCCACCTGCAGGCAGCCACGTCTGTTCATACGCAGCTCCGGGGTGATCTGTTACCTGCCCTGGAACCAGGGGTGCAGGGCCCAGCTCTGCTGCCTTTGCCCCTCTTTGGATGTAAGATCTCAGCCCAGGCCCCAGCAGCTGGGCCACCTCCAGGTGTGGCTGCCTCTGTCTGTTCTGCTGTCTTCCCATCCTCTCTCTCTCTCTCTCTCTCTCTCTCTCACACACACACACACACACACACGATTAACTCAAAAAGGTTCATAAAGATACACAATTAAAAAATAAGTTTGTTCTCGTGCAAAAAAATTTGAAATCCATGCACGGTTTTGTTTTTTTCTCATCACAGGCATTTCCGTGACTCGGGCAGGACGGTGCTGGCATAGAGGGCCGCTGTAGGAGGCTGAATGTTGGTCTCAGCCCTCAGGCCGGGGGCCGTGGCACACCCCTGCACCGCCCTTTACTTCCGGTGAACCCACAGTGATGCAACACGGCCAGCAGGACGCAAGGAGAGACAAAGTGACCACAGGCTTGCAGTGAGCTTGTGAGACAGGGCCTGGGTTACAACCAGCCGTGCCCCGGCAGAACACAGAGAGCAGGCTTGCTCCACTCCACCGGGGCCGCGGCGAACGGACGTGGTGCGGCTCACCCTGCACACGGGAACACTTCTCTAGAGCGTTTAAATCCAAATGAAAAAATATGCATATATATGAAAGCGGAAATAAATTTGCAAAAGACGCTCGAAGCTTCCAGGCAACGGGAAGTCATGAAGGAAGCGGACAGATGGCTGGGGCTGGAGAGCGACTCCGCGAAGCTGTGTCGTAAAGCGAGATAAGCAAATTGAATATGAAACATGGCACCTGCCGAAGACCGCACTGACGTTCTGCTCCCGCACTGGTGACACCTGCCGAAGGAGGGCAGGGAAGCCCACCGTGGAAGCGGGGTGGGCGGGCGGTTCTCAGACCCCCCGGGAGGATGTCAGGATGAACAGAGACAGGAAGAGACTCCAGGAAGTCCAGGGCCCAGGGGAGAGGGGAGCAGAGCCCCAAGCCGAGGGCCCGCAAGGAAGCCAACTCCGTGTTGAGGACCAGGAGCCCATGCCCCAGACTTCATCAGCCAGGAGATGCCCGACCAGAACCGCACTGGCTGCTTTGGGCCAGGGTCGACAAGCCCAGTGCAAGCTGGCGTGGGTGTTTCCAGGAGCTGCAGAACCAAGGCCACGCCTCCAAGCCTGCACGCAGCAGATTGTCCAGCCCCCAGGTCTCCGGTCCCTTGTGCTCCTGGGGTCACCACCAGGCACCAGGGCCATTGATCGAGGAAAGAGCCTGGACCCTGGATCTTTGGGACTGGACTGGGGGGGCTCCTATCACAGTGCCTTGAACTGGGGGCAGCGGGAGGCAGACTTGTTTGCTACAAAAACACCAAATTGGAAGATTCAAAGTCCTGGGGCCGGCGCTGTGGCACAGCAGGTTCCATTGCTTACACTGCCTGCATCCCATTTGGGCACCGGTTCAAGTCCCGGCTGCTCCACTTCCCATCCAGCTCTCTGCTAATGCGCCTGAGAAAGCAGCAGAAGATGGCCCAAGTGCTTGGGCCCCTGCACCTGCGTGGGAGACCCGGAAGAAGCTCCTGGCTCCTGGATGATGTGGCCATTTGGGGAGTGACGTGGAGGGAGGATCTGTCTCTCTCTGCTCTGCCTTTCTGAATGAACAAATATTTAAGAAAGAAGAGGACTGAGCGTCTGAGGCGTCGGTGGACAGTGGGATGGGGGGGGGCGGGCCACGAAGCGACTCCATGGGAACGAGGGAGAGAAAGAAGCGTTTGCGCTGTGCTATTTAGAAGGACGACAGATTACGAAACAGTTTGTTTTCGCTCACATTCGCCCAACGCCGGCTCCGACTGCAGCCTTTTTTTAATTCTTCGCGTGAACAAAGAGGGCCGTAATTTCTCTGACAAGATCGTCTGATGGCGCACACAACAGCCTTGATTTCACGTTCGACTTTCGCCGCGCAATCAGAGAGAGGACATCTTGGCAAAAAATATTTGAAGGCGTCATCAATTTTCCCAGTGGCCTGTCTTAATCCTCTAACATTCAGATCTCTCTCTCTGGTGAAGTGCCTGTCACTTCATCAGCCTGGTGGCTTCTCTCGTCTGTAATTGTTAACGGGCGGAAACCCCACCAGCTCCTCATTTGCCGGCAGCCTCGCTTGCGATTCAAGTAATTCTCCATAATCATTTCGATCAACCTCGGGAAATTGTGCTTCTTCGGCAGAGTTTGCAAGTGGCTTGCGTTATACCCCAGTGCGCTGGCAACATATGGCCGCGAGGAACAGGCAGACCCGCAGATAGGATGAGAGAGAGAGGAGCGACCCGCGGATTCAAAAAAAGTTTTAAATGTTTACTTGAGAGGCAGACAGACAGACAGACAGACAGAGAGCTTCCACCTGCCAGCTCACTCACCAAATGCCTGAAGGGCCCAGGCCCAGGCCGGGGGCGGAGTCAGGAGCCGGGACCTCAATCAGGGTCTCCCACGTGGGTGGCAGGAGCCGCCCGCCTGCTGCCTCCAGGGTGTGCACTCAGGGGCTGGGCCTGGAGCACAGCTGGGGGCTGGCATCGTGGCACAGCGGCGCAGCTGCTGCTTGTGACGCGCTGTGCGCCGTTCAGGGTGCCTGCTCCAGTCCCAGCTGCTCCGCTCCGGAGCCAGCTCCCTGCTGACGCGCCTGGGAAAGCAGCGGAGGACGGCCCAGCTGCCTGGGCCCCTGCCGCCCACGTGGGGGACCCAGACGGAGTTCCTGGCTCCTGGCTTCGGTCTGGCTCCGACCTGGCTGCTGCAGTCATCTGGGGAGAAAACCAGTGGATGGAAGCTCGCTACAACTCTCCCTGGCCTCTCCCTCTCTGCTGCTCTGTCTTTCAAATTGATAAATCTTGGAAGGATGGAAGGGAGGGAGGGAGAGAGGGAGGGCGGGGGAAGAAAGGGGGAAGGGAGGGAGGGAAGGAGGGAGGGAGGGGGAGGGAGGGAGAAAGGAGGGAGGGAGGGAGGGAAGGAGGGAGGGAGGGGGAGGGAGGGAGAAAGGAGGGAGGGAGGAAGGGAGGGAGGGAGGGAGGGAAAGGGGGAGGGAGGGAGGGAGAGAGGGAGGAAGGGGGAAGGAGGGAGGAAGGAGGGAGGGAGGAAGGAAGGAAGGGGGAGGGAGGGCGGGGTGAGGAAGGGGGAAAAGGAGGGAGGAAGGGGAGGGAGGGAGGAAGGAAGGGGGAAGGGAGGAAGGGGTGAGGAAGGGGGAAAAGGGGGGAGGGAGGGCGGGAGGGAGCAGAGACTCAAGCCCAGCACTCCAGGATGGGACGGGGGTATCCTGAGCAGCGTCTTCACCACCACGCCAAACACCCTCCTGTGACGTCAACTTTTATCTCCTAGGCAACCTTACAACTTCGGGGTCTGAGATTGGAGGCTGTGGAAAGCAAGGATCCCTGTGTGTGACCCAGGGGCGTGAGCCACCAGATGTAAAGAACGTAAACGGAGCAATGAGGCGAGAATGGGCAGAAACAGAACTTGTTATGGAAAAAAGAAGTAGAAGGAAGGAAGGAGGGAGGGAGGGAGGGAGGAAGGGAGGGAAAGAAAGGCAAGAGGCTAATAACCATACAGGAAGATGCCCAGCCTCACCATACACAAAGAAACACAACAAAGCAAAATTCTACCATCAAATGTTTTTAAAATCCTAATTCTCAGCCCTGAGAAGGCTGTGGAAACCCAGGTTTTCCTCGTGCACTGCTGTGAGGTGTGAATTGGAAACGGCTTTCCAGAGGGCAAACGCAAAACCAAATCCAGCCTTAAAAATTATTTCCACTGCATCTGATTTTTTTTGTAAAGTCCCACGTTGCCTGGGCGTCTCCCCACAGCATTCAGAAAACGAACAAAGACTGAATCAAGTGTTGATTTTGAGGGCGTCATTTTTCTGGGGGAAAATCGTCTAGTGGCACAAAACAATACCTTTCACTTTGAACGAAGTTAATTGCTTTTCTGCGCTCGGGGAGACTCGCTCTCTCTCTCTCTCTCTCTCTCTCTCTCTCTCCCCCTCTCGGAAGCCACTTTGCCTGAAGGGGCCCCAGAGGACGGGGCGTGGGGCTCATCAGAGCTGCATCTGGCACCAACACGGAGAGCAAACGGCTCCCGCCCAGCCCGGGGCTCCCATGCCCCTGCCCCAGGGTCCTCGGCCGCAGGAAGTCTCCCTGTGCTCTGCTGGCGTTGAGAAAGCAGCCAGGTGTGCACCGTCCCAGGCACAGGTAGCAAGCACCCGCCCAGGGCTCATCGCCAGCTGAGGGGGTGAGGGGGCGCTGTGGCTTGGAGGTGGCCTATCCCCCAGGGGTCCATGTGGCCCTCGGTGTGGTGTCGGGGTGCTGGGACCTTCAGAGGTGGGGCCTCGTGGCAGGGGTTAGGTTGCTGCTCCCAGCAGAGACTAAGGCCGTTCTCACTGGACCCCGGTTGGTTCCCATGAGAACGAGTTGTTACCAAGAGCGAGGCGGGGGTGGGCGCTGTGGTGCGGTGGGATCAGCTGCCACCTGGGACGCCTGCGTCCCGTTATCTGAGGGTTGGTTTGAGTCCCAGCCGCTCTGCACTTCCGGTGTAGCTTCCTGCTAATGTGCCTAGGAGACAGCGGGTGACAGCACAGGCACTGGGTTCCTGCCACCTTCGTGGGAGACCTGGATGGAGCTCCTGGCTCCTGGCTCTGGCCTGGCCCAGCCCTGGCTGTTGAAGACGCCCTGCCCACTGCCGGCAGCAAACCGTTTGGATTTTCAGCCTCCCAAGCCATGGGCCAAATAAAGCCCTTTCCTTTAGACACCACCCCGCCTCGGGTGTTCTGTTACAGCACTGGGAAATGGACTAACACCGGGAGACTTCAAACATCATTCTTTCCACTTTCTGTGGACTTCACGCATGTCTACAATGCTCAAGCACCACATTTACAATTATAAAAGATGCTTTTTAAAGGAGACAAAAAGAGAGATGGCACTCACGAAGTGCAGAAATAGAACTGGGAGGAAAAGCATGGAGAGAGGATCCAGACAGTCCCTGGGCAGGTGGGCTGGCTGGGATCCGACAGTGAGGGGCCAGCACCGTCTGGGTTGAACGAGCGTTTATTCCTGGAGGCAAAGAAGGCACAGCGCGGGGAAGAGGGGGAGTAAAAAGAGGGGAATCACCCAGGTTCAGGGAGAAGGCGCCGAGCTGCTGAGTCAGCCCTCGCCTGAAGCCCCCAGGCCCTCACCAGACGTGCAGGCCAGTGAATTTCCTTTACTTTTCAAGCCATGTCAAGTTAGGTTTCCTGTTCGTGATGACAAAAAGGATTCCAGTAGATACAATTTAAACCGTCCAGGTGCACCTGCCGCCCTCCGTCCCACTTAAAACAGGGCCAGTCTCAGCCCCACTCTACCTGCTGAAGCCCCCGGAGGCAGGCCTCTAGCTCACCAGCATTAAAGACAGACTTACCCTAGGTCCAGGACTCAGACGAGACAAATCCCCCTTGCAGGACGTCCTGGCCCAGGGCTAAGTCTCCTACAGGGCCCCGTCCTCTAGGGGGTCAGCCCCAGAGGTGCCTGTCACCCTCCGTGTGCAGAGGGGTGATGGGGATGTTGTTAAACACGGCTCTGATCCAACAGGTGCGGGGTGCAGCCCGAGGTTCTGGATTTGCGGTAAGCACCCAGGGGCTGCCGAGCAGCCAGGAGCTACCCGAGGACTTAGGACCACAGCCCCACCTGTTGCTCCCCATATCTGAGCAGCGCAGTGAAGGGCTTGGAGCCAGTGGCACCGATGTCCTGGGACAGTCAAGAGAAGGCAGAGGGCAGGTGCCCAGTGCGTGCCCAGTAAGCGGGAGCCGCTCCCCTCTGACGGCCCAGCCAGAAGCCGAAAAGCTCCCAGCCTCGAGGAGAGCTACAAAGAAACACCACCTGGTCCAGAGGCTGGAGCCTCTCCTTGGCCGTCACCCAGCACCCAGAGCCGGACTCCTGACACCCGTCCTCGGGCCAGCCATCGGGGCCCCACGGTCCCCTCCAGGTTGGCTCAAGTTTGCCTCTGCTGGGCCTGCCAGCTCGCCCTCGCCTACTCCCCCACGTTCTGCACCACCGGGGGCAGCCAGGGACCGAGCTGGGAGGCCCCAGGGGCGCCCCCTGCTGCTCAAGGCAGAGATAGTCCAGCCTACAGCAGGCAACCAAAATGCCAACATCCATCCCACCTCCAGGGCTCAGAGGGCTGCCTGAGCTCACTCGCCTCTTCCTCTCCCCCCGCTCCACCCCTAGGTCTGTGTCACTTCCTGGTTCCACAGCAAGCTCTGCTCACAAACCCCGCCCCCACTCTCCGGAAGGGAGAGGACTGGCCTTCCACACCGTGCCACTCCCAGGGAAGGGCGCGAGCTGCGGGCGTCCGCTCTGGCTGCCACGGGGACGGTGGCCTGGGTGGCTTAAACTTTTATTTTCCCACGGTTTTCCCTCGTCTGAGACCAGGGCACCGGTGGGGTCGGGGTCTGGTGGGGACTCTTCCCACATTCCCCTGCGTCCTCACACGCCACCCAGGCGTCTCCCCTTCCCACGATGCAGGCCCCGCCCTCACGACCCCATGGAACCCTGCTTACCTCCCAGATACCGTCACACTAGGAGTTAGGGCTTCCGTTGACGCCTCGCCGTCAAAGAGAACCCTTCTCACTGGCCCTCAGGACACGTGCAGACGTTGTGGTCAAGCGCCCTGCCCGCTGCCCCCGACGCCAGAAGGAAGCAGGTGTGGGCAAGTGGATGAAAGGGGGGTCTGACCGGAGAGTGGAGCAGAGACCATTCGAGCCTGAGGCCAGGCTGCTCACAGGACGGGCTGTGTGTGGCCTGGGCCCAGGGTGGATGGACGCGCAGGAGGGAAGCTGAGTCCAAGTTTGGCCGGGAACCGTGGGAGGGCAAGTGGTTCAGCGAATCGCTTATGGGGCCGAGAGTGAGGCTTTGCACACACTCCCTGGTTGTGAGGGGCTCCTTGTCTCTTGGAGCAAAAGAGCAACGGGTTCCTTTAAGATCGGATGTCTCCCAGGAACGGGCTCAGGTGCACGACTGGTGTTGGGTGCCTCCGGCGGGGGACTTCTTCTGTGCTCTGGGTGGTTTTGTTTTAATCCAGAGGCCCACGTGGGGATCTCCCAGTGGGGGTGGATTGAGCCCTCGCTGGGGTAGGGGGAAGTGTCACTCTCCTCTTGGGCCAATTCCAGTGTTAAAGACAGGGGGCGCTGGCGAGTAGCGGCCCGGGAGGATGAACACTCTGCCCATTCAGGAAACCCTCCTGGAAATCCTGGTTGTTTTAAAGCAATAACAAAGTTCCTCTCCCAAGAGTGCTTTGGAGGGCCGGGGCCTGGGCTCCAGCACGGGGAACCCGCCCAGGACAGAACCATCCTGAGGAGGTGCATGCTAAGCCAGGCTGAATCAAGGCCAAGGTTGGGACTTGCTGGGGGCCCCACGGAGCCTGAGAGCAGGCGGGAGCCTGGTGCTTCCTCCCCGGATGGCGATTCCCTCTGCTGGACTCCTCGGGTGTGCTGCTGCCGCTGAGTGTTGAACAGCAGCTCTCCAGAAGTGAAGGGAGCACCTGCCATCTTCCTAGGTGCCGATGTCCCCGCCGTGGCCCAGGGGAGGCTGCCGGGCTCATTCGGTCCCTGAGATGTGCAATGGGCACGCGTGTACAGGCACGGGCCGGCCCCGGCAGCCCAGCGCTGCGCTCGCGTTACGCCTGGGGCATTGCTGGCTGAGGAAGAAGCAGACAGCGGCTGGGGAAGCCCCTCACAGCAGAGCAGTGGCTGAACTCCATAAGCAGTCAAAAAGCCCGAGATGGGGATGTCTCAGGGGTCCCCAGGGGTCCCCGTAGACAAGGAACCTGCCACAGACGGGGCTCGCTGCAGCCAACAGAGGCAGGGAATCTGGCGGGACTGGCTCATGTGGGCGCCACGTAGCAGACGCTGTAGGGTTCGTGCCAGCTTGTTGGACAGTCTGTGGCGTGGCCCTGACCCTCGGGTCTCCCTGTCCCCCATGCCTGCCTGCCTCGTGGAAGGGGGATGCACACCTGGGGGCACTGGGGGCAGTGTAGGGATGTGAGCCCCCACCCCAGCGCAGCCCAGTGTCACCGGGTGCACATCGACGCAGATGGCCACACGCGTCCAACAAAGGGCAGAAACTGCCACGGAAATCGGTCACTTCCCTCCTGCACAGGCATTCCCTGGGCTGGGCGGGACCGTGAGCGGGAAGCTGGGAGACGTGGGAGAGCAAAGCCATTTGTTTAATGAGGTGATCTTGTCCCCTCCCTCCAGTGCCAGGCAATGCATAAATTTGCAATCACCATCTTGAGGGTGCGAGAAATGGTGCGTGACTTGATTTTCTTTAAGTCAAATTCAATCTGACTCCAAGTCCCGCCCCATGGGGATGGTGAGAAGCACGATCCACCTCCAGGGTGGGGCTTGCTCCCCAGGGTCAAATGAAGGAGACCGCAGCTCCTGCCAAGTATGATCTATGTGGCCCCCACTGGTGCCTGAGGTCCGGCAGCTCCATAGCATTTGAGCTGGGCTGAGACTCGGGCTCTGTGCTGGTGGGGAGCCCTGGTGTCCGGCCCCCCATCCCCCACAACCCCCTCTCCTGGGGCTGCAGCCCGGGAGGAGTTCCCAGGTGTCCTCCTCCCGTTCCAGGACAACCCCAACCCTGCAAAGCCTCAGCCTCGTCTTCCCACGTGGGGCCACCGGCACCTTGTCCTCGGTGAGCTGAGCCTTCCACACTTAGCCCTGGAAGTGCCTCCTGGCCAAGCCAGTAGAGATCTGATTCGTCCCAGCAAGGGACACAGCACACCGGCTACCACCGCCGGACGGGTCCTGCCGCTGGTGAACCAGGAAAGAGTGCGGACAGTAAGAGGCCGTGGGGAAGGGAGCCGGCCCCATGTGCACACGGGAGTAAGTAGGGGTGGCTGCTCTGGGGGCTGCAGGGGCAGCCTGCCCATGCGGGTGATGGCGGAGAAATTCCAGTGGAGTTTGGAGAGGCCGTGAGCAAAGGAGCAGAGGACCTGCCTGCTGGCTGTGGTCACGTCTGCCCCCCAAGATCTGCTAGTGCCCCCTTCAAGGACGAAGCCGCATCCCAGGGTTCGTGGTCTGAACTTCCAGGGTCACCTGCACCTCTCTGCTCTTGACCTCTCCCACCATCATCCGCCCTGCCTCATTCCACCCTCCTCGCCCCGTCCACCCCACACCCTCCCACACTCTCGGTTGCCCACTGCTTATGCACAGTTGAACACTAAGACGAGTTCACCCAAGGTGGGCAGAGGCACCGGGCAGCTGTGGCTGCTACCTCCGGTGCGACCAGCGACACTGCGTGTGTCCAGCAGGACCAGCCCTCTGAAAATGTCTGAGTTCCTGCTGGAGGCAGATGGTGGTTGTGGGGAGAACTGCCCCCCCCCCCACTGCACGCCCCACCCCCATCCTCCCGGCACCCCATGGCAGGCGTCAGGGTAGTGGGATCCAATGTTTGCCTGCCATCTTTCTTTCTTTCTTTTTTTTTTTTTCATTTATTTACTTCATTTGAAAGGCAGAGTGGCAGAAAGAGGGAGCTCTTCCATCTGCTGGTTCGCTCCCCAGATGGCCACAACAGCCGGGGCTGGGCCAGGAGCCAGGAGCTCCATCCAGGTCTCCCACGTGGGTGCAGGGGCCCAAGCACTTGGGCCATCTTACCACTGGCTTCCCTGTCCCATAAGCAGGGAGCTGGATCAGAAGCAAAGCAGCTGGGACTTGGACTTGAACCCCAGCTCTGATAGGGAATGCCAGCAGCGCAGGCAGCCACTTTCCCAGCTGCGCCACCACCTTGAACCCAGGCCCAAGCCTGCCTCAGCCTTTCTTGGCCAGAGACACGCAGGCCACCCAGACGTGCCCCGGGCGGCCTCCGCGCCTGGGCCCCTGCGGCCGTGATGACAGGGAGATGCCGGGGCAGGCTACTCGCTAGGGACGAGAGGTTCATTTGGGATCACAGTTCTGGACTTACAAGGTCAAAGGCAGCTCCTGGTGGCAGCCTTCTGGCTAGCAGGGTCCCAGAGCAGGCCAGGGCATCCCAGCACAAGAGGCAGGAGCGCGCGTGGGCCTGGGGGGGGCTCCTCCCTCTCCCTCTTTTATTTTTTATTTTTATTTTTTTTTGACAAGCAGAGTGGACAGTGAGAGAGAGAGACAGAGAGAAAGGTCTTCCTTTGCCGTTGGTTCACCCTCCAATGGCCGCCGTGGCCGGCGCACTGCGGCCGGCGCACCGCGCTGATCCGATGGCAGGAGCCAGGAGCCAGGTGCTTTTCCTGGTCTCCCATGGGGTGCAGGGCCCAAGCACCTGGGCCATCCTCCACTGCACTCCCTGGCCACAGCAGAGAGCTGGCCTGGAAGAGGGGCAACCGGGACAGAATCCGGCGCCCCGACCGGGACTAGAACCTGGGGTGCTGGCGCCACAAGCAGAGGATTAGCCTAGTGAGCTGTGGCGCCAGCCTCTTTTTTTTTTCTTTAAGAGTCACTTATATAATTGAAAGGCAGAGTTTGAAGAGAGACAGACAGAGACAGAGAGAGACCCGCTATCCACATGGCCGCAAAGGTGAGGGCTGAGCCAGGTCCATCAGGTCTCCCACGCATTCGGGCCACCTTCTGCTGCTTTCGCAGGAGCATTAACAAGGAGCTGGATCAGAAGTGGAGCAGCCGGAATCCCAGGCACTCACGGGATACCGGCGTCTCAGACGGTGGCTTAACCCACTGTGCCGACAGTGCCGGCACCAACTCCCTGTCTCCTTACAAAGCCACCAGGACGCCCTCACAGCCACCCCGAGGACATTATCCCACCCTGAGCACCTACCCGGGGCCCCACGCGACTGTGGGGTAGGCTCAGGCACCACCCTCCTGACGCCTCGCCATGAGGATGGCATTTCAACGCATGAGCCCTCGAGGGACAAACCCTACCCGAACCACGGCAGGGTCCCTCTCTGCTCAGACGCGCACACACATGGACAAACGTGGACAGACGGGGGCTTCTGCCGAGCCTCGCCCCAGGCAGGTGCAGCCCGGGCAGCACACGGAATTGGAAATGAGCCCAGGAGCCACAGGTCGTGGCGTGTCTGCAGGTGCCACGTGCCTACTGGTTCTTTACAGCCACCTGGGGAGGGGAGCGACCCCTCTCTCCTGGGGAGCAGAAGCACTCACCCAGGTGTGCGCAGCTGGCCAGCCTCAGGGAGGAGGTGCCCCATGTGCCCGGCATCCATTTAGCTCGCGGCTTTGTGGCAGGGGCCCAGGAGGAAAGTGTGTCGGCCCCCACCATGGGGAATTAGCCCAGTTGCACCAGGTCAGGCCCCCTCCCAGCCCTGAGCAGCACTTGAGGGCAGGAAAGCCCGGAAAAGCACTACATGGTGTGTGTGGGGGAGAGGGGAGCAGGCTGGTGCACGGTGACAGCCCAGGCGTCGTGCAGTGTACAACCTGCACAGCTGTACCCAGCAGCCTTGGGCGTTGGCAGGATCTGGTTCAGCCTCTGTCCACCAAGGCAATGCTTCTCACACACTCACACACAGTGGGGGGCTCCCGAAGCCGCCGGGGGTGTTGTGAGAATGCGGCTGGGTGGGGATTGCGGCTGTGCGAGTGTAACAAGCAGCCCGGCGGTGTGGGTGCCTCTGTCTGGGGGCCGTGCCCGTCTCCAGCAGGTTCACCTGCCCCCGTCCTTGGGTCCCAGCATAGCAGGGCGTCGCCACCTCCTCAGAGTCCCCTCCTGGGCTGCAGACCACCGAGGCCTGGGGACCCGGAGCCCCCGCCCGGGACGCCCACGTCTCAGAATTGACTCCCACCGGGCTTCCTGCCGCGGTCGCTGGCACCAGAGCAGCTTAGGGAACCGGGGGACTGAGCGAAGCTGTGTCCTCGCGGCCTGGGGGGTATAAATAATGGAAGTCGGATCCATAAGTAATTACTTTTTAATTAATTAGGAATGATGAATAGGGAAGACCAGGAGACTCGGGTGGGTGGCAGCTGTAACAGCCTCGCGCCTTCCCCGCTCCCACTGACCTGGTGGGGGGGAGGGGGAAGCGGCAGAGGGGAGGGGCTCGCTGTGGGGACAGAGGAGGGACAGTGCCCGGGGTGGGGGCAGGGTTGGGGTCCTCCCGGCAGCCCCCCACCCCATCGCGGTGTCCCGTGGAGACAGGGCCGCACTCTGACGTCCACCCTCCAGACTTCCCTAATGAATCTTCACCCCATTGGAGGGGGGGCGTCTTCCTCTCCACTCAGCCGGAGCAAAGCCACTGCCCAGGGAGGCTCCGCCGCGTGCCACAGCGCCAGCGTGGCGCAGGGGAGCCAACGGCAGGCCCCGCCTGGGAGGAGGAGGGAGGCCGGGTGAGCCCAGGGGGGCCGCGGGCCCCGCTCCGCCAGTGTCCTGAGCACAGGGCCAGCCTGCGTCCTCCTGGGAGGAGGCAACCACTCAGAGAGCCCTTGGGCCTGGAGGAGGTGGCGCTGGGCCCCAGTGTGGACCCTTGCTTCCTACAAGGGGGCCTGACTCCTCCCCTCCCCCACTGGGCCCTCCTGGCTCTGGGACAGGGCAGGGGCCTCCCCTCCCCTGCGGTGCACCAGGGAGGCAGCGGGATGGGAGAGACACAGAGCTACTTAAGCTCCAGGAGAGGGGCCAGGACCGGGGCAGGGCTAGTGAAGCGCCGGCCCCAGGCCCAGAATCTAAGGGGGGCCCAAGCCTCAGCGTCTGTTGGCTCTGCCTCCCTGTGGACACGAGGGCGTCACTCCACCTGCGGCACCACTGGGGAACAATCGCAGGGCCAAGGCCGCTCACTACTTTTTTTTTTTTTTAAGACTTACTTATCTATTTACAAGGCAGAGTTTACGAGAGAGAGAGAGGGAGAGACAGAGAGACATCTTCCATTCGCTGGTTTACTCCCCAGATGGCCGCAATGACCAGGTCAAAGCCAGGAGCTCCTTCCGGGTCTCCCACGCCAGTGCAGGGGCCCAAACACTCGGGCCACCTTCCACTGCTTTCCCAGGCCACAGTAGAGAGCTGGATTGGAAGAGGAGTAGCCGGGACTCGAACCAGCGCCCACACAGGATGCTGGTGTCACAGGAAGAGGCTTTACCACTGTGCCTCAGTGCCAGCCCAAGCTCACTACATTTTAAGCACCTTTGAAGGAGGAGAGAAAAACTAATGGGACCAGAGGGGAAGCCGGGAAAGAGAAGTGACGTTGGCTTAGCACCTGCTCCGCGGGCCAGGTTCCCAGCACACCTGGGCCCCATTTAAGCACAAACTCAGCTTCCCCTCTGCACGGCACGGATTTAGCAAGAACTGTGAATGCCAAGTTAGGACCGGCCCCACCCCACCCTCGGTCTCACGCTCCTCACCCCAACTCCAGCCCCGAGGATCCCGTTTCTGTTTGAAATTTGGACCGTTTTTCTCCATCATGGAGATGTTTTCATGTTAATTTTCAGTCTTAGAAAAGATTGCATTGCCTGTATTGATTATTAAGTTTTTAGCACTTAAACCCAGTGACTTCCTCGTTCCACCCCACTTTTTGGCCCCACTGGGAACGTGTACGGGGCAGTGAGCACACGGCCCTGCCTTCAGAATCAGACATAACCACATCCAGTTCTACCTCAGTCAAGCCTCAGTGTCCTGCTCCCTACGAATGGGCAGCGGCGCCCCTGCAGAGAGAAGGCGGGACAAGGTCACAAATGCCCCCTTAGCGCCGCGCCCGGCAGGTGGCCGTCAGTGGCAGCTCCCCCTCTGCCTCCCTCTTTCCCACCCCAGTCCCGATCACAAAGGGGCCTGGCAGCCCACGGCCCCCAGAGCCACCAAAGCTTTTTCCTATGCTTCTCTGGCACCGGGAGAAATTAACTCAGACTCAGCGGGAGGAGGGAAACTGATGGTCCCAGCTCTGTCAGAACCCCGCAGCCACTTAAACCTTCTCTGCCCCAGGGCAGGCTGCCCAGGGAAGCTGAGTACCGGTAGGAAACGCCTTCATCCACGCTGGGACCTGGTTGGATCCGGCCGCCCGGTGGGGACCCTGGCTGGAGAGGGGAGGTGGAAGGCGGGAGGAGACGCTGGGGTGTCATCCCCCTCTCTCCCTAAGGGAGACTGTGCCACTGGGCTCTGTCTCAACGCTCCCTCCTCTGGCCCCTTCAGGCCTAAGGGTGGCGCCCGCGTCCTGGCTGCTCCCTGGATGTCCCAGGACTTCCTATCCCTTCCTTAGCCCTGCTGTTGGCTTGGATTTGTGGCCATTGTATCAGGAGACAACTGGCATTGAGGAGAGAGCTTGGGGACGGGCGTTTGGGGGCCTAGTGGGTAGGACGCCCGTGTCGCGCTCTCAGCGGGCCTGGGCTCACTACCCCGGCCTGGCTCCCGACTCCAGCTTCCTGCTAATGCACACGTGGTGGCCCCAGTCCTTGGGTCCCTGCCCCCACCCAAGTACAAGACCTGGACTGAGTTCCCGGCTCCCAACTCTGGTAAAGCAAGAAAATGTGTTTATTACTCTCACAGGTCCTAAGGAGGGGGAGGGGAGAGGGAGGGGTGGCATGCAGGGACGAAACCATGGGACAGAGGTGGGAGGGCTGTGGACTGTGGTGGGAGACGGCCGTGGTCTCCTCCGGAAGAGCCGGGCCAGGCAGGGCTCGCGGGCGACGCCTGCTGACCTTAAGGAGCTGCAGCGGCCCCGGGGGTCCCGGGGAGGAGGGGCTGCCCCCAGCTCTGGCCCCCAGTCCTGGAGTAAGGAGGGCAGGTGAGTTGTAGCCTGGAGTATGAGAGCCCAGTTCACACACACACACACACACCTCCCAGGAGAATTCCTGAGGGGTGGCAGCAGGAAGGCTGGAGGCTGGGTGACTCGGGACATCCCATCGCCTGGGCACACAGAGCACCTCTCTCAAGTTCTGCTTCCATTAGTCTGCCAGCTGCTGCCTGCTCTCTCCTACCCCTGAGGCTACTTGGATTTTTTCCCCCGATCTGGGCCCTGGGCCCCTCAGCCATCTCCTGGACCCAACACAGAACTGGAGCCTCTTCAGGGGCCAGTGTCCCGGCACAGCAAGGGTAAGCCACTGTGGGTGACACGGACATCCCGTATCGGACAGCCAGTTCCAGGCCAGCGGCTCTGCTTCCGATTCAGCTCTGTGCCGGTGCCCCCGGGAAGGCAGTGGAGGATGGCTCAAGTGCTTGGCTCTCTGCCACCCATGTGGGAGACCTGGATGGAGTCCAGGGCTCCTGGCTTTCGCCTTGCCCAGCCATGGCTGTTGCAGCCATTTGGGGAGTAAACCAGCAGATGGAAGATCAATTTCTCATTTTCTCTCTCCTCTCTCTCTCCCTCTTTCTCTCTCTCCCTCTATCACTCTGCCTTTCTTTGTTTTTAAAGAATTATTTTATTTATTTGAGAGACAGAGGAGTTACAGAGAGAAGTAAAGCCAGAGAGAGAGAGAGAGAGGTCTTCCATTCCTCTGGTTCACTCCCCAAATGACTGCAACAGCCAGAGCTGAGCTGATCCGAAACCAGGAGCCAGGAGCATTTTCCAAGTCTCCCACGTGGCTGCAGGGGCCCAAGGAGTTGGGCCATCTTCTACTGCTCTCCCAGGCCATAGCAGAGAGCTGGATTGGAAGAGGAGCAGCCAGGACTTGAACCGGTGCCCATATGGGATGCCAGTGCTGCAGGCTAGGGCTTTAACCCACTGCACCACAGTGCCGGCCCCATCTACCTTTCAAATAAATAAGTACACCTTAAAAAAAAAAAAAAAAACTCTGGAGCCTCTTCAGCACCCGCTGTGAGAAGTGTGTGTCCACGTTTCCATGGGCAACGCCCACCTCCCAGCACCTGCACAGGGAGACCCCTGATGTACCACTCTCCGTGCTACAGAGAGAGCAGGGACGGGGTCTCCCAGAATGGAGCCCAGCAGGGAGGGGATGCAGGTCAAGTCCTCAGCCACCCCGAGCAAGGCCACCGCTCTGTCCCTGCCTGACCTTGGCGGTGGAAGTCGAGAGCTGGGAATGTGTAGTGCGCCCTGCTTGGCGCTCAGCGGCTAACGGTGGTCAGACTTGATCATTATCAGTGCTCCGCACTTCTGGGCTCCAGATGAAAACATTGCACAGGGGAGCTGGTGGAAAGCAAGTCATAAATGCCTTTCCCTTTCAGCCTTAACACAGCTCCGCCACAGAGCTTGCCACAGTTAATTAGCACTCTGTCTCATTAGCACCTTTAGCGACTCAGCGCCACACAATGCAACTACCAGGGTGCACCAGGCAGCTCTGTTGGCTGCTGCCACCCCACCTCAGGGAGCCTGGGGCCTGGGCGGCGCTATGGAGAGAGGTGCCTCTTGGAGCACACGTGTTGGGTGGAAGTAGGGGTCTACCTAGCAGTGGTGGGAGCACCTCCTCGGACCAAAGAGCCAGGGGCAGTGCTCGGAGGGGGGGGTCATGCACCTGCAAAGAAACACCCACTGTGATGCGGAGCCTGGGAGCAAGGGCGCCCAGGCTGCCTCTCCTGATGCAGATGAACTCCAAAACGTATGGTTGAAGCCACAGCCACGACCACGGCCACGGCCACGGCCAGCCTCGCGGGCACATGGGCCGTGCAGCCGCTCGGGGTCTTGCCATCGCTGGGAGTGCGATGCTCTGAGGACGCCTTCGTAAACTCTTGATGGTTGCATCATTGGTGATCTTGGAGTGACGAGCAAAGAGACAGTGGAGCATGTCACCCGGGGTTGGAGTCCCCACGGGGCGGCCTCTCGTCCCCGGGGTGACTCTCAGCCACCCACCCGCCAGCCGCTCCTGAAACCGGAGACAATCCTGGGAACGGCAGGGGTCAAGGCTGGGTGCACGCACTCCATGATCTAAACTGAGAAGTGGGGCTCCAAGCTCACCCCACAAATATCCCCACCCCGGGGTGGGGGACATTGCGGCAGAGGGAGGGCAGGCTACACAAGAAAGGACACAGGCAAGGAAGACTAGCTTATTCGTTTTCTGGAAATTCTTGTGTGTTTATTTGAGACACAGTCAGACAGAGCTCCCCTCTGCTGGTTCACTCCTAGAAGGGCCAGAGCTGGGCCAGGCTGAAACCGGGACCTCAGAACTCCATCCGGGTCTCCCAGGTGGGTGGCAGGGACCCACATACTTGGGCCATCACCTGCCGCTCCCAGGGTGCATTTGAGCAGGAAGCTGGAATCGGGAGTGGCACTCGGATACAGGATACGGGTGCCCCGGGCAAACCCCGCCCCTTGCATTTTCATTTTTGAATGGGAGTCAATGAAGTATGGAGCAGCCCCTACTGCTGCGTCACGGGCAGGGACCTGCGCAGCCGTGACCATTGCATTCAGTCCTGGGACAGACGCAGGGAGAACCCACCATGTGCAAGGCTCTGGGTGAGGTCCCGAGGCCGGCAGGCGGTGGGGGAGATGGACGTCACAGCCCCCTCCATGAATCACAAACCTATGCCCAGTCGTCCCTTCCCTGTGGCCATGTGCCTGCCTCACTGCCTGCAGAAAGTCCCAGAGGGAGAGCCTTCTGCCAATTTTCACATCCGGGGCCCTGGCTGGAACTTAGCTGGGCAGGTGGAGAGACGGTGAGCTGGCGGAGGCAACCTAGGAGCAGATCAGATCTGGCGGGACTGGCCCGTTCCACGCCCGGTGCAGCTCGGCGGGGCTGCCCCAGGGTGGTTATCTATGAAGGAGCCGGGGTCGGCCTCGCTTAAATTCCTGGTTCTTTGAGGGTCCAGCCAAGGGTCAGGGGCCTCTTGGCTTGGCTGACGAATGGGTGCCCTTGACTCAAACACACACAGAATGTGGATGGTGGGAGGCCAGAGCAGGGGTGCAGAGCAGAAAACGAGGAGGGGCCGGCGGAGGGTGCAGGGGAGAGCAGTCACCGCTGTGGCACCCGGGGCGCCACTGCGCTGGGAACCACGCAGCCTACGATGGGGAATCGTTTCGTGGAAGGCCCGCCACCGCCCATCTCCCAAGGGAGGCAGCACCCCTGTTTTTCTAGGGGCCCCCCGCAGCCCGAGGAAAAAGGGGTTCCAGGTGGGACGCTGTCTCCCCGCCCCAGCTAGACATGAAGGGACACAGGCACCACACCTGCGGCTTCCAGGGGCAGCTGTGGGGGGAGCTGGCCTAGGGCCGTCCCCGGCCTCCTCGCCACCGTTCTAGGAGGATGGAGGGAGACAAGAAGTCGGGAGCGTGCGGGTGTGGCCTGCCAGCCCTAGCGGGGAGGGATCCCAGCGCCCACCCCAGTGCTGTCACCCTGGGGTTCCTGAGGCTGGCATTCGGAATTCTCCCCCCGCCCTGGAAAGCTGATGGAGCCCAGCCAGGTAGCCCCACCACGGCGGATCCCCCACCCCTCCCCACCTACGAGTAGATCCGTTCCCGGAGTGGCCCCCAGCCTGCGTCTGGGCAGCAAATTATCTTGCAGACAGACGGAGCACAGTGTGTCTGCGTGGACGCACTGAGTGACAGCACGGGGGCGGGGGAGGGGGTTCTTGACAGCACAAGAGCGTGGTAAGAGCCGACACTGGGCGACACCGCGCGAACTCGCGTTTCAGCGGCTCTGCCGGGGCTCTGATCCTCTTCCTCCTTAGCTCATCCCTGGGCAGAGACTCATATCCCCATTTTACAGATTGGAAGGCTGATGAGTGCAGACTCCAGGTTAGCTGCCCTCCCAGCTGGCTGATGGCGCAGCGAGGATCCAGAGCCCGGTCTGAACCAAAGACAAAGGCTTCCCCTCTGAGAAATGGGTCCAAAGACCTCAGCTCCGTCACCGCACGGGGCTGCGGCACGCCTGGTATCAAGGAGTGTGAAATGGATTGGAACAGAGAGGCACAAGACCCAGGCCCAGAGCTCCCCCCGAGCAGGGAGAGGACAGGGCGGGAGGTGGGCGCCGAGAGCAGAACTCCAGGGTGGTCTCCCTGGCCCACTCCTCTCTGCCAGCCGCTGTGAGCTTCTGATCCCCCACCCCTACGCAGGAAGGCAGAGCCCGGGACACAGCTCATGGGCAAGGGCCCTGGTTCTGGGCCCAGTTCCTGCTCACCAAAGCACCCCCTGGGCGTGGCCCCCAGACTGCCCAAACCAGGACCCTGCCCGGCCTGGTACAGGGACGGTGGCCTGCAGCCATCTATGGCTCCCTCCTCGCCGCCCAGGCCTGGGATGCAGGGACCAACCCCCTGCCTGCCCCAAACACCAGGCCCGGCCTGGCTGCAACCAGTCCCGGCCAAGCCCGCAGGCCGCCCAAGACCAGTTTTTAATTCTTTTGCAATCAGCATTTTCCTGTCTTCATTTGCTGGTTGAATAATGCAGCCGGTAGGAAAAAGGCCCTCGGCACATTCCCGGTGCTCGTTTACAATGGAAATTGGGAAAACGGGCGAAACGCATCCTGCGAAATGCATTTTAAAGAAGATGATTCAATTGGATTTGGCACTCTCATACCCGGGACCAGAAGGAGAAAATCTGTCTATGATTTGAACATGTATAATTAAGATGAAAGCCTTAAGTACCGGGTGAATTTCTTAAGATGTCACTGGCTCCGTTGACTCCAGGCATTCTGATCAGCGGAGCAGAGAATTTAGTTCTGGAATCTGCATCGCTGCGAGTGAGACGCCTTTGAAAACCAGCACCGTGGCGCCAAGTCAAACCCTGACACCGCGCGGCCCGTCAGATGGGGGGAAGGCGGCAGGCACGAGGGAGGCAGGGAGAACAAAGAAGCACCCGCCCCCGTGAGCTCCGTCTTGCTCCAAGGTGCAGCCCCAAGCCGGGCAGGCGGAGGCTGCGGGCGACTTCAGGTCCAGCCGGCGCGTCCTGCTTGGGTCGCGCCAGGGCCCCGGGAGCCATTCTGGCCCGAGAGTCGACGGCCCACGTGGAACGCTGGGACGAGAGACTGTCTAAGAGGCCCCGGTACAGAGGTCTCCCCTTCTCCACGATTCCAGTTACCCAGGGGGCAGCTGGGTCTGCAAATGTTAAGTAGAAAATCACAGAAATAAATGACTCCCGCGTTCTGAGACGTGCACCGTTCTGAGCGGCGTGATGACGTTTCCACCCTGCTCGCTCCCGGCCGGGACGAGACACATCTCTGTCCGGCGCGCCCGAGCTGCACGCCCTACCTGCTAGTCA
Organism: Oryctolagus cuniculus; assembly: GCF_051225735.1. NCBI lineage: Eukaryota > Metazoa > Chordata > Mammalia > Lagomorpha > Leporidae > Oryctolagus > Oryctolagus cuniculus. Next base: position 6,100,042 of record NC_142883.1, on the reverse strand, counting down.
TTTGGCTGCCGTCAGACCCAGTGTTCGTGTTTAAGTAACTCCTCGCTTGCTTCATAAAATCTCCAATGTGTCAGGGCTGGCGTTGTGGCTCAGCGAGTTAAGCGGGCACCTGCGACCCCGGCATCCCCACAGGCCCAGTTCATATCCCGGCTGCTCTGCTTGCCATCCAGCTCCCTGCGAACGCGCCTGGGAGAACAGCGGAAGGTGGTCCCCGTGCTTGGGCCCCCGCACCCACGTGGGAGACCCGGATGGAGTTCCAGGCTCCTGGCTTCAGCCTGGCCCAGCCCTGGTGGCTGAGGCCATCTGGGGAGTGAGCCAGTGGATGGAAGATCTGTCTCTGTTTCTCCCTGTAACTCTGCCTCTCAACTAAGTAAATCTGTGAAAGAAAGAGAAAGAGAGAGAGAGAGAGAGAGAAAGAGGGAGAGAGAGAAAGAGGGAAAGAGAGAGAAAGAGAAAGAGAGAGAGAGAGAAAGAGGGAAAGAGAGAGAGAGGGAAAGAGAGAAAGAGAGAAAGACAGAAAGAAAGGAAAAAGAAAACAAGTATGAAAGAGTAGTGATGCTGGGGCCGGCACCATGGCTCACATGGTTAATCCTCCACCTGTGGCGCCGGCATCCCATATGGGCACCGGGTTCTAGTCCTGGTTGCCCCTCTTCCAGGCCAGCTCTCTGCTGTGGCCCGGGGGTGCAGTGGAGGATGGCCCAAGTGCTTGGGCCCTGCACCCCATGGGAGACCAGGAAAAGCACCTGGCTCCTGGCTTCAGATCGGTGCAGCTCCGGCCATAGCGGCCATTTGGGGGGTGAACCAATGGAAGGAGGACCTTTCTCTCTGTCTCTCTCTCACTGTATATAACTCTACCTGTCAAAAAAAAAAAAAAAAAAAAAGTAGTGATGCTGGCAATTTTATCAGTCTTTTGTTACAATTGTCCTATTATTAGTTAACGTGGCTACTCTCTCATCTGCCTAAGTTGTAAATTAAGCCGTATCATGGGTGTGTGTGCGCATGTAGAACAGCATGGCCTGTGCAGGGTTCCACTCCAGTCGCTGTCTCGGGGCCCGTGGGCTGTGCCCCTGCGGCTAAGGGGAGGCCCGCATTGCGGGGAAGGCGTGGAATAGGAACCAGAAGAGCGAGGTCAGACCCCGGCTCTGGCTCTTGCCCGCTGTGGGATCTTGGGCAGGTGCTTGGCCTCTCTGTGCCTCGGCTTCCCCATCTGTGAAAGGGGGCTCTGTGAGAGAATCTCCCAGTAAGGAAGCCAGGGCCAGCCGATGCAGCTGTCCGCGTCGCTCCCAGCCCCCCGCACACGAGGGCACCCCTGGGGTCAGCGCCGTTCCTGTGACCGTACCCTCTCTCTCAAGTGTCCCCCAGGCCTCCGAGGCCCTGATCCATCTGGAGACAACCTCACTGGCAGCGTGAGACGGCTCAGTGACTCCCAGCAGCCTCCACGCCGAGCTGCAGGTTGGAGAGTGGACTCGCTGAGCGCGCGAGTCACATGATCCCGGCCACATGGGGAAGGAAGCTCTGAGCCCCGGTCACTCTCCATAGAGGCCCGGCTCCCTCCAGGTGGAAGGTGGCCACCCCGTGTCCAGCAAAGCTTCTCCACTGTTTCTCAGGGTGGGGGAAGCGTGGGGATGGGATGGGCAGAGAGAAGGGACAGGGAGAAGCCACTGCTGGGAAAAGCTGTGGGTCCCGTGCCGTCTGCACGTCTCGCACACTGCTGAAGGCCCCCAGAACCACTGAGCTCCCTGGAGCTCCGGCCAGAGCCTGCCCGCACCTGCAGGCAGCCAGCTCTGAGTACGTCACCCGGCCCTGGTCCCCAAAGCCAAGCACACGGCATCCATGACAACTGGAACCCAGCCGCCCGGCTCCGGGGAGAAGCCACAGCCCCACACGGCACAGAGGAGCCCCTTCTTCGGGGTGACAGCGGCAGCTGGGGCTGCGGCCAGGGCCAGTTCTACGCAGCTGGGGACGGCGAGAATCCAGCACCCTCGGGCCTCGTGCTGTCCCAGACCCTCAAGGCCACCTGCCCACTTGAATTCTAGGATGTTGGAGACACTGCAAGCAGCTTCAACTTCCCCAGCTCCGCCTCTCACCGGCTGCTGACCCCTTCCTTGTCCTCTAGAGATGGAGGCAGAAGTGCTGCCCCTGGAGCCCTGCGAGAACCCCAGCCTGGTGCCGTGGGTCCCAGATGAGCCTCAGCTTTCTCCCTCTCATCGTCCCGTCTGCCTCAACACGGCTTCAAGTGCAGACACACGCGTGCCTCGGAGGCGGCTCGCCCCGCACCATCACACGCACACGTCTCGCGGTGAGGATCTCGGATCCCCGTCCAGAGGGCGGGCAGAGCCTGGCCGGGGAGGAGGCAGAAGGAAAGCCCGAGGCCTCGCTCCCTCCATGAGCCGGGACCTGCAGCCCCGCCCCGTGCGGAGGCTTCTGATGTCGGGCGGTGTGAAAAATTAATGTTTCTGGTTCCCCATGCTTTGTTTCTTGCTAGTTACCTCCCAAATCAGGCATAACTGAAAAGAATCAAAGCAACCCCCAACCAGAGCAGGAAGGGACCAAGAAAATCAAAGAAAAGCCCGGAAGCCTGGGACTTTGGGGGACACACGGTGGAGTCCGCGGTAGGGAAAGTGCACTCGGCGCTGAGCCTCTCCCCGCCCCCCGCAGAGCAGGAAGGCCTCACGTTCCTGTTTGGGTTTGCTTCCCATTTTCCAGATGCATGGAATGCCGAGGGGCAGGCTGGACTCTGGGAGCGGAGACACAGCATCTGACCTCCTGTCGCGGCCAAGGCGGAAGGCGCTGGGGCTGGGGACCCTCCCACGCAGGACGTCTTGTCCCAGATCGTGGTGAACAAGGAAGAGCACCACTCTCTTGGGGCTTCTCAGGTGAGGTTCCAGCCAGGAGCCTGGAACTCCTTCCTTGTCTCCCACTGGCTTTCCGCTGCTTTCCTAGGTGCACAGGTAGGAAGCTGGATCAGAAACAGAGCGGCGGGGGCCCCAGCTGGCACCGGGATACGGGACGCCCGCATTGCACAGCGGCAGCCTAGCCCGCTGCGCCGCAGTGCTGATCCCACAAACTTACCTTGTTTTCCCATGCGCTCCTGTGTGTGTCACGTTCTCCCCCAGAGGCTGAGGCTGCTTCCGGCTCATCACACGGCCCATCTGTTGGCTCCCGGATCTGAGAAGGAGCCACTTGCTTTACTGTGCGACCTCCAGCAAAGAACTCAAACTCTTCACGCCACCTCCACCCTCTTCCTGCAAAGCCACCTCCTGCTACAAGGGCTCAAAACCCTGGGACTCACTCCCTGGTCCCCCTGCAAGGAAGTGGACATGGGACCGACTGGGGAACCAGACCCCAGGAGACTGGGGAAGTCCTCCAGAGCAGATTGAAAGAGGTGAAGGAGCCGGAGCTGCCCGGGTCATCTACGAACACGGGCGGGTGAGGGTGGAGGCTCGGAGCTGCCTCGGCCATCTTCTGATGGACAAGGAAAGGCTCGACCCCGGGAGGGGGCTGCCCGGAGCCCCAGCATCCCACGGGCGAGGAAAGGTGACTGACGTCACTTCCCGCTGGGTGCTGCTTCCTGCAGCTGAACGCGGCCCTCTGCGAGCCCTGGCTTCAGCCTGGCCCAGCCCCAGCCATCTGGGGAGTGAACCAGCAGATGGAAGACTCTCTCTCTCTCTCTCTCTCTCTCTCTCTCTCTCTCCCTCCCTCCCTCCCTCCTTCTCTCTCATTCTGCCTTTCCCAAAAAAAACCCGGAGTTTCTCCCTCCCGATCCAGAACGCAGCCACCTGCCCAGGGCGGCCCCGGGAGCCCGGGAACAGGCGGAGCAGGTGCAGGGAGCTCTCGGGAGAGGCGGGAAAGTGGGCGGCAGAGCCGTGAGCGGCTGACCCCTGCAGGAAGTGCTGCGGTGGCGCAAGGCCAGGGGCGCTTCCTTCCCAGCCCCTGGTTTCATGAATAAGATGAGGATGAGTCATCTAACCGCACCCCAGAGGAAGCAAACTGCCTTTGTCGGCACTGCTTAATGGTGGAGGCGCTAACCGGGCCTCTGCCGCCCACTGGAGCCCAGCCTGACCTGTCACAGGACGCGACTTCAGGCCCTGGGTTTGCCACTTGGCTAAGCCACGCCTCCGGCTGGAGCACCCCAGGCCCAGCACCCTGCGCCTCTCTACGGGGGCTGGGCTCTTCTAACCTCAGCTGTTTCCTGGGCGGGAGCCACTGGGCCCCCAGCAGCCAGGTGTGAAGTCACGCCCACCGTGTCCCAGACTCCGCCCCATCCTCAGGCACCACCCCTGGCCTCTGAGCAGAGGATGATGGGAGAAATGAGGCTGCAGCTGACCCTGCAGCGAGGCTTCCAAGACCAGAGCGGTGTTCACGGAGTTTTCAATGCTTTGGGATCCGTAGATTTTTTAGATTCTCTTTGAAAATCTTTGATACAATTTCCATGCAGTCAAATTCACCCTTTCTTAAAATGTGGCTGGGTGGATCAGAGTTTTCAGGCAAGCAAGGGGTCAGGTCATCCCCATTGCCTGAGCTTAGAGCAGACCAAAGCCCTTGGCCACCTACCGGGCAGGGGTCACCTCCCTCCCACACCCACTGCCCACCTCTCCCACCATGAGTGCTCAGTGGCTGCCCCCCTACTCTGAGCTGGGCACTGGAACGTGCATTACTGCACTTATTCCTTGGAAAAAGAGAAATTCCGAGGTAGGTGCTCCACTGTCTCTGGTTAGTTTATTTTTTCCGCTTTATCTGAAAGGCTGAGAGAGACAGAGGTCTTCCGTCTGCTTTCACTCCCCAAGTGCCCACAACAGCCAGGGCTGGAGGAGCCAGCCGGGAGCCCAGAGCTTGATCCGGGTCTCCCATGTCAATGGCAGGAACACAAGTGCTCGAGCCACCATTCGCTCTCTCAGGGTACACGTTAGCGGGGAACTGGAAACGGGAGCAGAGCTGGACTCAAACCTGGGCACTATAATATGGGGTGGGGTATCCCAAGTGGCATCTTATCCATGGCATGAGATACCCGTCGTCCACTGTCTCTGAGAGCTAAGAACACTGGGGCTACACAGCTAGGAAAAAAAAAAAAAAAAAAAAAAACAGGATGGGACAGGTTCAGCCCTGGCCCCACAGACAGGGCTGTCCTGCCCCCGCTCGCTTGAACAAGAGTGCTGTGTGCTGGGGGCGAAAGGAACCCCACACGGCCCCTGCAGCCAGGGCTCAGCCTGGGACCCTGCTCTGCTGCTTCCCAGGGGGGGCTCCGTGCTGCCTTGCACCTGCGGCTGAAGATGCCACACTGGGCAGGTGCATGCAGACATGCATGGTCCTTGTGGGGGGTGGGGGAGAGGTGGGGAGCAGATGGCAGGAGGTGTAAAAGAGGCCATCAGAGATGGGTCTCCCCGGCACGGCTGGGCTCTTACAGCAGTGAGGTTACAGGTTTCTCCGGACAGACCCACACAGCCGACCAGTAAATTGTCCCCGGTGCTTGCTGCTGTCTGGTGCTAAGTCTCCAACAGAGAGAGGACTGGGAGGAGGAGGCAGGGAGCGGCGGTGGTCCAGGCACCTCTGCCTGCCCTGTTCCGTCCCCTGCGCCAGGCTCACAGCCTGAGGCTGGACACCAGGTCGGGCGACACCCACGTCACAGGCTCCTGTTACCAGCCGTGGACACACCTGGAGAAGGCTCTGAGCCCCGTGGAGTCTGCACGGCTCCAGGGGACGAGGCAACAGCAGCCCCCACTCCTGATGCTCGGCCCAGGGCCCGGCTCCTGGGACTTGCCCGGCTTCCTTGCTCAGGGTTCCGAGTCGGGGCGGGGGTTTCTGGCTCGCTTCCGCCTGGGGGTCCCTGGTGGAGCAGTCCCCTGGGCATCTGAGGGTCTCAGGATTGCACACGGTTCGTGTTTGCTCTGCCAGCCCCTAGCAAGTGCCTGGTTTAATAAGAAGCATGAAAGCAGTGTTTAATGGAAGGCGAGAGGGAGGCGTTCTCAGAGGGAGGCGTTCTCGGCTTCCTATCTAACGGAGAGAAGACTTAATCTCTTCCCACACCGAGGAGCAGGAAAGTGGGTTCCCACGCCGAGTCCCCATCGCACGCGCTGCCTGTGCCTTCCCGCGACGCGTCCTCCCTGGCGATTCCACAGGGACACTGATAACCGATCTCCCGGCACAGGACCACAACCGTCCACCCAGGTCTGCCCTTAGCAAACAGCCCTGTGTTTGGTGCCGTTCAGCCTGGACGCCCGGTGGGCGTGGACCCTCCTGGAGACTGACAGGGGACAGCGGCCCCCCGCAAACACCCTGGGAGCCCGCGGTGTCAGGAGCGCCTCTCCTGGTGCCAGGCTGGTGCAGCCGGGTCTGTGGCCGCACCCCCCCCAGGAGCGAGCACGAGGCCGGGGTGCGTGGGTGTGCAGGGCTCATGGAGCCCACACGTGCCCCTGGCGGAGTGTGAGGCAGGGCGGAAGGGGCTTTATTAAGATGGATGCCAGAGCTCCGGTCAGCCCTGGCCCGGCAGCTCCCACTGAATTATTCAGTGTCATTTGCAAGGACGCCGAAGGCCCCGCCATTTGCTCACCGGCAGCTTGCGGCGGGGAGGGAGCACAGCCGGGGTGCAGTGCTGGGGTGGGGGCGGGGAAGCCATGCCCACCTGACCCCGTCCATCTCCTCCGTGGTCCGAGCTCCATTCTCGTCCCCCTGCCGGGGCCTCTGAGTCCAGTGGGGCCGTCAGGGCTGCCGGGAGCAGCAACTGCGGTCATTGGTTCTGTGCAGGGTCACCCCGGGACCCTGCCACAGAGGTGCCGGCAATGCCCGTATGTAAATGAGCGTGAGGCCCAGGGGGTTCATTGCCACTGGTGAGGCAGCTGTGGGGGTGCAGCCTCTGGGTGACTCCTTCCTCTGGAGCAGCCTCTGGGCCCTGCTGCATCGACTAAGTGACGGGGCACCCACACTCTGCGTGTCACTGCACCCCCCGTGTCACTGCACCCGCTCTGTCACTGCCCCTACCCTGTGTCCTGCACCCACCCTGTGTCCTGCACCCACTCTCTGTGTCACTGCCCCACTCTGTGTCCTGCACCCACTCTCTGTGTCACTGCCCCACCCTGTGTCACTGCCCCACCCTGTGTCACTGCCCCACTCTCTGTCACTCACCTACTCGCTCTGTGTCATTGGCACCCTCTGTGTGTCACTGCGCCCACTCTCTGTGTCACTGGCACCCCCCGTGTGTCACTGCCCCACTCTCTCTGTGTCACTATCCCCACTCTCTGCGTCACTCACCCACTCTCTGTGTCACTGCACCCACTCTCTGTCACTCACCCACTCTCTGTGTCACTGGCACCCCCCGTGTGTCACTGCACCCACCCTGTGTCACTGCCTCACTCTCTGTGTCACTGCCCCACCCTGTGTCACTCACCCACTCTCTGTGTCACTGGCACCCCCCCCCCCGCCATGTGTCACTCACCCACTCTCTCCAGGCAGCAGGGGAAATGTTACCTCATTAAGTTGTTTCTCAAAACATTTGTCACAGGAACACAGGACGGCTGGGATCTGATCACAGCCACACGCAGGCCCGAGTCAGTGGCCGACCCGAGACCTCGCGGTCACTGACTGTGGGTGAGTAGAGCTGGCGCAGGGGAGAAGCGCCTGGCCTCCGTTTCCCCCTGGCCTGGGGCTTGTGCTCGGAGAGCCCCCCTGAGCTCACTGCAGCCCAAACCCTCAGAGGGGCCCACACACAGCCCCCGGCCCCTCAGTGTGCCCCAGGCCTCGCCCACCCCACACGTCCCACCTCGGAGGCTGGGAAGCCCAGCTCCACCCGGCAGAGAGAGCCAGGTCTCCGTCGAACTCGCCGGTTCTACAGAGGAGCTGGAAGCCGTCCTGGCCACAAAGCTGCTTCCCGGCCCAGCGGGGGCTTCTCTCCGGAGCTCCCAGCCTGGCCTCCTCTCGCACCTGCCACGGGCGGCTCCATCGGGAGTAACTGTTACCCACGCACCCTGCACCCAGTGTCCTTCTGAGCCCCGAAAGGGGTGGCAAGAACGCGTGGCCCCGCTGTTTATGGAGAGCCCCCGGTGGCGTTAGCAGCCTAGGATGTGGTAAAATATAGATGAGGGGAGAAAGCCGGGCCATGCACCGCCATTTGTCCTGCTCCGAATGTCATTACGCGTTCCGCCGCAGCGTATTATCGAGATGATTAGTGACATCAAATGACTTCTGAAAAATGATTATGTGCCATTAAAAGCATTAGTCTGTCTGAAAGCAGCACAAACAAATGGCCGTGCGGGGATGAGTCATTAGCCGGGGAGTCGGGGTGACATGACTGGCGCGGCTGCTGTGCCAGGCAATTAGCACGGCCAACAGGTGGGGGCGGGGCCCGCAGCACTGCCCGGCGACCCCGGAGCCCTGGGACCAAGGGGGACAAAGGGCTGAGGGGTGCAAACTCGGGCCGAGGGGTGCAAACTCGGGCCGAGGGTCTGGAGTTGGCTTCGGGGGCCCCGCCTGCCCCAGGCTGGTGTTGGCGAGGTCACAGCTGTCCCCAGCGTCGGGCAGAGGGATGTGGCTGGAGGAAGCACGGTTCGGTTCGTGGGGAAGCAGAGGGGCGGGGCTGGGCTCAGCCCCAAAGGTGGGAGGCGTGCGGGAGGAAGACCATGGCAGGGGTCCTCCGGGGAGGTTTTTTTAATCGATTTCAGAAGTTAAAAAAAAATTGGCTCGGGAATCACATTGTAACTTAGAATGACAGGAACGTTTAGAGAAGCTATCATTTGCAAGATTAAAAAACATTTTCTGAGCATATACCAGCAAAATTGCTCGCATGCGACAGCAAAGAGAGGAAGAATGGGGAAAACGCACCAACAAAAGCAGCACCCGAGCTGCACATGCGCAGTGCCACTCCCGGGGGCCTCCAGGAGCTGGGAGGGGCGAGCGGCCCTGGCCGGCCCCTCCGTCCGCATGGACAGCTGGCCAGCCCGTCCGTGGGCCTGTGAGCCGGGGAGAGGCCGCCTCAGAGCAGGGCGGGCGGGTGCCACCAGTGACGAGACCGCCCTGCCCTGCCCTCCGTCCGTCTTCCCTCCCTCGCTCATCCTTCGTCTTGTGCCCCCAACCTGGCCCCCAGCCTGGCCCTCTGGTGGTCGCCAGGTGCGCCAGGCTCCAGCTAGCACCGACCACCCGGCCCTGCTGGAGCACAGAATCTGAGCCCAGCGAGCAGCAAGGGCCCCGCCCTTCGTTACCCGCCCTCGTGCCAATGGCCGCCCCGTGCGGCAGGTGCGATCATTCCCGGCTGTATTCGCTCTCTGCCTCCGTCTACAAAGTACACGACGCAACTCACTTTATTTCTTTGCTACTTTTAAGATTTATTTATTTTGAAAGGCAGAGCTACAGAGAGAGCGGGAGAGACCAAGACAGAGAGAGGTCTTGCACCTTCTGGAAGATGGCCACAACGGCCAGGGCTGGGCCAGGCTGAAGCCAGGAGCCAGGAGCTCCATCCAGGTCTCCCACGTGGGTGCAGGGGCCTCAGGACGTGGGCCATCCTCCACTGTTCTACCATGTGCTTTAGCAGGGAGCTGGGTCAGAAGTGGAGCAGCCAGGACTCTAAGCAGGGCTCAAATGGGATGCCGGTGTCACAGGTAGTGGCTTTAACCCACGGCACCACAACACCAGCCCCAACAAGTAGCTTTAGAAAGAGAGATTGGGGCCAGCACTGTGGCACAGGGGGTTAAAGCTCTGGCCTGAAGCTCTGGCATCCCATATGGGTGCTGGTTCTAGTCCCGGCTACTCCTCTTCCAATCCAGCTCTCTGCTGCGGCCTGGGAGAACAGTGGAGGATGGCCCACATCCTTGGGCCCCTGCATGCGTGTGGGAGATCTGGAAGAAGTTCCTGGCTCTCAGCTTCGGATTGGCGCAGCTCTAGCTGTTGCAGCTATCCGGGGAGTGAACCAGCGGATGGAAGACCTTTCTCTCTGTCTCTACCTCCCTGTAACTCTATCTTTCAAATAAATAAAATAAATCTTAAAAAGAGAGAGAGAGAGATTTACTGAGCTCTTGGCTTTGCAGGTTCAAGGCCAAGATGGAGTCATTGTTTTGACCTCTGGTGCGGACAATGGAGGGCAGTGTTGGAGGAAGGAGCCCGAGGCCGGCCAGGAGGCAGAGAGAGGGGGCCCAGCACGGGCCATCCTAGCAGCCCTCTCAGGAGAGCCCAGGAGGCCACGGGAGAGCTGCCTTCCTAGGGCAGCCCCCAGGGACCTGGGACCTCCCCCCGCCCCACTCCTAAAGGTGCCACCGCCTCACAGCGGTGCCACCCTGGGCACCTGCATCTCACAAGTGAGGTGTAGCTCTGGACGGGGGAGTCACACACAGCCGGGCTCCACGCTGACCCCGTGGGCCCCTGAGCTACAGGAACCGAGGCGGGGACAGGCCTGGGCCCCTGGGGGCCATTGTGAGATCCATTGTACGGCATCTGGTGCAGGTGGGCCAGGTCTGCTCGCCACCCCTCCGTGGGCCGGAAGTGTCCTTCCTGTACCTGGAGGAGAGGTCCCGGGACCCGGGGGGGGGGGCAAGCAGGGTCTCCTTGAACACAGACTCATGTCCTTGAGCTTCGGATTTGTCTTCAGACACAATAGAGAGGCCAACCCAGCCATGCAGACCCCAGGCCGGTGATGGCCCTCAGGCCAGCGCAGGAGAATGGCCTGGGGAGATTTTAACAACTGGCTGAGGCAGGCCCAGCCCTGGGGGTTGAGAACCCCCCCACTCCTGCTCTGGCCCAGCCCTGCCTGTCAGGGGAGCCCAGGCTGGCCCAGCAGCTCCAGGCACGGCCGGCCAGGAGCCTCTGCAAAGCAGCCCTCCCCCGCTCTTGCCTTCTCTCTCTCTCTCTCTCCAGTCCAGAAGTCTCTGCCTCCCACCTTCCACTCCAAGGCCAACTGAAGTGTGGGGGCCACAGAAGGCCCGCTGAGCCCGGAGGCTGTCAGCTCTGATTGACACCTGTCACAACCCCTGCTGCTCAGTGCCCTGGAGGCCGGGCCCCGCGCCAGCCGGCGTCTCTGCGGCCTCAGCCTCTCCAGGAGTGTGCACCACGTCTAGAAAGTGGCCGAGCGCCAGAGGTCCTGCCTGCCTATCTCCACCCCCACCAGGCCCCACTGGGGTCGGCAGGCTCACTCTGGGGAAGCCGGACGCACTTGAGCCATCTTCGTGAACTTGGCCTTGTGGTTCTCGTTGCTTTGAGGGGCAGGGCGCTGACAGCCGCTTGGAGAGCCTGGACTGAAATGCTTTCTCCCACTCCCTACTGCGTTCTGCTAAAACCAGGAACTCTCCCCTCTGTGTCTTTGCCTTCTCCTCTCCCTTCTGGCTACACCGAGAGCAAAGTGCTTTCGGATTTTGTCTCTGTCTGTGTCTGTCTCTCAGCTACCATGGGTCAGCAAACGCTGCTGAGGTTCAAGTCCAGCTGCTACAAAGATTAAAAGTGGCTGGTTGGGGGCTGGCGCTGTGGCGAAGCGGGTAAAGTCACCGCCTATGACGCCAGCATCCCATGTAGGCACTGGTTCGAGTCCCGGCTGCTCTACTTCTGGCCCAATTCCCTGCTAATGCACCTGGGAGAGCAGCAGAAGATGGCCCAAGTGCCCGGGCCCCTGCACCCACATGGGAGACCCAGAGGAAGCTCCTGGCTTCAGATCGGCCCAGCTCCAGCCATTGTGGCCATTTGGGGAGCGAACCAGCGATTGAAGACCTCTCCTCATTCACAAAACTCTCCCCTGGAGCAGCCCAGGGGTAGCACAGACCCCGCTGGAGCCATCTGATGCCCGCCCCCCTCCATACAGTATCCCGGCGGGGCTCAAACACAGGGCAGAGCGAGTCACTCAGTACCCGGGGGCAGCAAGGGCTCCATGACTGTGTCCTCTGCAGCTCCCCTGGGAAGACCCCCAGCGTGATGAGGGCAGGGTCCTTGGTATGGGATCAGCGCCGCCCTTATAAGAGACACAGAGTGTGTTCTCTCTCTCTCTTCCCCTCCCCCCCTTCACCATGTGAAGACATAGAAGGCAGCCATTGGGACAGCAGGTTAAGCTGCCGCCTGCAACGCCATCCCATTGAACACTGGTTCGAGTCCAGGCTGCTCCTCTTCCCATCCAGCTCCCTGCTAACACACCTGGGAAAGCAGCGGGAGATGACCCAAGTGCTCGATTCCCTGCACCCACGTGGGAGCCCCAGATGGAGTTCCAGGCTCCTAATTCAGCCTGGCCCAGCCCCTGCTGTTGCAGCCGTCTGGGGAGTAAACCAGCGAGTGGAAGATCTCTCTCTCTCTCTCTCCTCTCTCCTCCACTTCCCCCATGCAAGGACATCTCGAGCCAGGAGGAGGGGCCTCTTGGTCCCTGACCCGGGGGCTCCCTGGTTTCACACTTGTAGCCTCCACAACAGCAGGTGGATAAAGAGCTGGTATCTAAGTGCCCCAGGCGATGGTGTGTGTGTACTGCAGCCTGGCGGGGCGGGGGGGGGGGGGGGGGCTCCCAGGACCCTAAGAGATGTCTGCGCTGTTGGCCCCTGGACCCCACTTTGAGAAATGGACCCAGACTGCCCCAGTAGGCAACCCTCATCCTAGCTGGCTCTTGTGTGCCTGGGAGCTGCTGGCCGGGGTGCGCACTGTGCAGTGGGACAGAGCCAGGCCGAATGCGCCTCGTGACTCCCGGCTTCGGGACTCCAGGCTCAGCATTCCATCTGCTGTCCCGCTCACCTGTGAGCCTGGCCAAAGTTCCCTGCATGGAACCGATACGTTCTTTTATTCCCATTTTAGGGAAGAGGCGTGGAGGCGCAGAGACTCGAAGAAAAACCATGGGACCAGCCGAGAGCTGCAGGGTGTGCAGCCAGGGGAGCCGAGACCCCTCTGTGCACGTCTAGCGCCTCCCCTGCAACCAAGGCAGGGCAGCCACACCCGCTGCCTTCCTCTCCTGGCCCCTCCCTGGCCAGCCGGCCCCCTCCTCTGTCCTGATGAGCAGCCCAAGCCCCCTGTAGTCACTGCGCGGGGGCAGCTCCTTCCCATGTTTATTGGCCTTGGGTCGGTTGTGCCCAGTGACCTCTGCAGAGCCAGCTGCGGGAGGGCGTCCCCTCGCCTCAGAGAGCACAGCCCTCCGAGGCTGCTGCCACCAATGACCAGGACCAAATCCAACAGCAGCAGCGGCCCCCGTGCCCCGTGGACGCCTACCTTTCGAGAGATGCCCCGCTCCTGTGTGCCCAGGTGTGGGCTGGGGGCTCCACGCGCGTTTCCTTTTTTTAAAGATTTATTTATTTTTTTGAAAGTCAGAGTTACACAGAGAGGAGAGGCAGAGAGAGAGAGAGAGAGAGAGAGAGAGAGAGAGAGAGGCCTTCCATCTGCTGGTTCACTCCCCAGATGGCCGCAATGGCTGGCGCTGTGCTGATCCGAAGCCAGGAGCCAGGAGATTCCTCTGGGTCTCCCACGCGGGTGCAGGGGCCCAAAGACTTAGGCCATCTTCTACTGCTTTCCCAGGCCACAGCAGAGAGCTGGACCTGAAGTAGAGCAGCTGGGACTTGAACCAGCGCCCACATGGGATGCTGGCACTGCAGGTGGCAGCCTTATCCACTACGCCACAGCGCCAGCCCCTCCACATGTGATTTTCTTTAAAAATCCCAGGGCATCCCTTTAGGTGTATAATGTTATTCCCGTTTGACAGCTGAGAACGCTGAGGCCTGAGCAGGAGGAAGAGCTGGATCAGGCTCGTGCCCCCAGGAGCCTGAGCTATGGCCCTGTCTTTGGGGCCGCTTAGCAAACGTCCCTACCAGTGGGAATATCGAGGGATAATCGTCAAAGAAACGGAAGATCACGACTCTCGTACTTCAACACGTGTTAAAGATTTTATTAGACTTCATATTAATGAGCGAACCAGGCAGATGTTACTTCCAATTCAAAAGAGAAGCCCGGAGAGGAGAAATTTATCCCGATAAAGGAAAGTGAAAGTGAATCTACAAATAGACCAATCTAGCTTTTTCCGTGGGAAGAGGATTGTCTATTGATCCGCGGGCAGAATTTATTTGCATGCCTATAGACAAGAATAATTTTGCATTGCTGTCAGCTGTGTACAACTTACAGGGTCATAAAACACCTCAAAGGCACAGAGAGGCTCCAATCACACAGCCCTCAGGCAGGTGCTCCCAGTCATCGTCCCTGCAGCCCGTAGGAGCCAGTGCCGGAGCCGGCCTCCCTGACTGTGCAGCGACAGTGGCGGCTGACGGAAGGCACGGATGCTGGCACGCGGTGGAGAGGAAGACGGCCCAGGCCACCAGGACGGGGAGCAGCGAGAAGGCATGGACCCACGCATCAGGCAGCCCTTCTAAGGCTCTGTGCACACTCGGTCACTTCCTCCTCACTATCACCCCACGAAGAGGTTTCCCGTAGTCCCCCTCCTCCTGATCTGGACCCCAAGGACCTGCCCAGGGTCTCGCCACAGCCAAGCCAGACTCAGACATGGGCAGGCGGATTCCGGAGCCATCCTCGAAGCCCTGTGCCCTGTGACGCAACCCGGAGGGCAAAGCAGAGGTCGAAGCTGACAGGCAATGACAGCTCAAGACTGCAGGGGGCGCTGAGGCACGTCCCAGCCCCAAGGCTCTGGGGCCCTGGGAGTGACTAGAACGTTCCGGAGCCTCCTTGGAATTTCTCCGGCAGCTCCAGCATCTTTCCCAGCTAACAAAGCCAACACCCCTCTACCTAATTTTTTAATTAACTTTTTGAGTTACACTCGTTTTCATAAGAAATTTTGATTTGAGGCCAGGTTGTGGAGCAGTGGGTTAAGCTTGTGATGAGAGCACTGGTTCAAGTCCCGCCTGCTCCTCTTCTGACCCAGCTCCCTGCTAATGTGCCTGGGAAAGCATCGGAGGATGGCCCAGGTGCCTGGGCCCCTGCACCCACACGGGAGACCCTGATGGAGTTCACGTCTCCTGGCTCATTGCAGGCATTTGGGGAGTGAACCCACAGATAGAACTCTCTCTCTCTCTCTCTCTCTCTCTCTCTCTCTCTCTCTCTGCCTTTCAAATAAATAAAATAGTTTTTTAAAAAAAGAATCTTGGCACACAGCTATGAAGTGACAGAAGTGAGCTCCAAACCCTGGCCTGCCCAGAATGCGCACCTGTGTCTCCCGGTCCCTGGACCTACAAGTGGGACTGTGCAGCTCCTCCCTGCTGGGCTGGGTGAGTGCCAGGTGCCTCGCCGTGTAGAGCTCGCAGAACACCTGGCACCCAGTGGTACTCATTACGCCTTAGTATTGCCCAGTCCCACTCAGGAGCCCGGCCGGAGGTCACTCACCTGCCACCGGGCATTAGCGAATGGTAGCACGGGAGCCTGCCGGTGTCACCACGTCCCTGGGAGGGCCCTCGAGACGTCTCCTGGTGCCTCCGCCCATCCAGAGCCCTGTGGGTGCTTCCTGGGAGCCTGGACCAGGGCCCCAGGGCAGAAGGACCCCCAGAGCCGCCTCCTTTCCCAGCCGGTGCAGACCCAGCACTCAGTGCCCACTCGGGGCATGGCCTCCTGCTTGGCCAGGGTCTTATGCAAATGGAACTGTTCCCACGCACCGGCCTCCCCACATGCTTGCCAAAGCCTCTGCCATACCAGGCCTGCATAGGCTGCTGCCCCCGCTCCCCCCCCACACACACACTATATGCAAGCATAAATCCAGTTAATGCATCCAAAAAAGAAAAAATCATCAAAATGTCAGATCTGCAGAGATGGTTCGATTGGAGGAATATGGATTGTCACAGAGAATATTCTCACTTTATACACCCCCGGGGCACACAGGAATTCATCAAACATCGTCACGGCACACAGTGTCGCCCGATCCCGGCGCCGCTGTGACTGCGTGGGCTCTGGTCTGGCTCCCTGGGCCTGTCCCGGCTGGGATACAGCAGCAACGAGGGAGGCGGCATGGGTGTCACCAGGGATGGTGTCTAGGCCTTTTCCCCCCGGGTGAGGCCCTGTCCCGTGCAGCATCTGAATGTGGGGGAGGGGTGGCCACGCCCATTTTCCAGATGGAATCGGCAGGGTGAGGGGACTCGTCCGCCAGCATGCTGGAACTTGACCTTTGACTTTCCAGCGTCAGCTTCAGGACCCCTCCCACCCCACCATGCCTCTCGCTGCAAATGGCAGCCCTGATCCAGCCAGGACTGAGACAGGCGGAGTCCTCTTGGCTTCAGTCAGCACATGGATTAGGCACCCACTGTTTGCCTGGGCCTGGACACAGACTCAAGATGATCTGGACTCTCACTGCCCGTCTCACCGTGGAGCCAGGGGAAACCAACCTCTGGAGACTAAGAGCCGGAATTCTCAGAACTCCCCCGGGAGGGGTACAGCAGGAAAAGCCACCGCCCCGGGCACCGGCATCCTGTATGGGCACTGGTTCATGTCCCGGCTGCTTCACTTCCAATCCAGCTCCCTGCTAATGCGCCTAAGAAAGCAGCGGACCTGCCACCCCCATGGGAGACGGAGGAAGCGCCTGGCTCCTGGGTCCTGCCTTCAGCCTGGCCCAGCCCTGACCACTGTGGCCATTTGGGGAGTGAACCAGCAAATGGAAGATTCTCTCTCTCTCTCTCTCTCTCTCTCTCCCCCCTTGCCCGCCCCCCCATAAATCTGCCTTTCAAATAAATAAATCTTTTTTAAAGAGCGAGAGAGAAACGAATGCCATCCTGGAGACTTGACCCTCGACCCCTGAACCATTTACGGAGTCGACAACCATACAAGGCCAAAGCCGAAGGACCCTGAGAAAGTAGCGCAAAACCTCCCGAGGAGCCCTTAGCCCTTGTGACCAGGAAGGGGGATGGGATCAGGGACTGAGCCCTGGGATGCACCTGCTCGGTGAGTCTGGGGGAGGACGAAGCCCGAGTATTTAGAACGGCATCCGCCAAGGTGTGTCCCCGGGAGCGGGAGCTCCGCCGGTCTGCCGAGTCTCGGTGTTCAAACAAACCTGGGGACTGCGGTTCAGGAAAGGGGCTCCCCAGGCCCTTGTCTTCTCCACGGGGGTGAGAAAGCCCATGTTGAACATAAGCTGAGGCGCCGGGCGCTTTCCAAGTGTGAACTCGGGTCGGCTTCACACTCCGTGAAGTAAGGGCAGCCGTTAGGCCATTGCACAGCTGAGTAAGCAGAGGCACACAGAGGGCCAAGGGCAAGGACTCCTGAGTGCCGGACAAGGTGCAAAGGCCAGAAGCCCCCTCCTGGCCTCTCTGTCCGACTTCAAGAGGCAGGCGTGGAACGCGCGCCTCTAGCCTTGGCCCGCCCTGAGTCTGCCCATCCCCAGGCTGGCCCAGAACGGCCCCCGGGGCGCGGGCTCTGATTGGTGGATCCACACTCCTGGAAGCAAACGCAAGCTGATGTGGTGCTGACGTCAACCCTCCTTTGCTCCCCGTGAAGTGTCCGGGCTGCGGCCGGCCTCTGGGGGATCCAGACCCGCTGGCTGGGCTGGGGCTGGCGCCTCCTCCTCTCCAGCCTCTTCCACAGTGCAGGTTGAAACCGGGGGCTGAGCAGGGCAGGTGGACTCCCCTGTCTGTACCACCGCCCCGGCAGAGTCCCCTCTCCCCACCCACCGCCATTTCTGGTTCCTTCTGATGCTCTGGCTGAAGCCCTCAGCAGGTGCACCATGTGGGCCATTTCTTTCCCAGGAGCCTTTGCCAACAGCCTGTTCCCTTGGAGTGAGGGGAACAGGACAGAGAGGCCAGCACTGTGGATGGGCCTCATTCATTCCACTTAAGTGAAATGTTACTCATAATAAAACAGACTAATCAAGAAAAATTGGATCTGCTGTTGCCGGCACAGTGCAGACACAGGATGGCCACTGACAGGTTCCCTGGGCAGCTTCCGGCTGGCAGCAGGTGGCTCTAAACGCAGCCGGCAGGGTCCCTGTGGGACCCAGGGAAAACCAGAGGAGCCATGGACGGAAGAAACCCCCATGGGAGGAAGCGGCAGCCTTGGAGGGGTTTGGTAAGGACAAGCCCAGGAGGGCCGGGGACAGTCAGGACTGGAACGCGGCCCCAGTGCGTGCAAAGTCCCAGAATGCCGTGCCAGACGGGGGCAGCAGAGAGCAGGTGCAGGGGAGGTGGTGAGGCCCCCCCCCGGGGGGGGGAATAGATTTGAGGATCAGAAGAGACAGAGAGAGAGGCCAGAGCAGGGGTCAGGCAGGCGCAGGTCTTGATGGTCGGCCAGCAAGGCTTCGGTGGTCGGAGCCCGGGGTGGGTGAGCAGGCGGCACAGCGTGCCGGGAGCCCGGGCTGAAGCCAGGCGCAGTGGCAGAGGCGGGGCTCCTGGGCGAGGCGCTGGTGATGTCCAGCGCCGGCCCACACTTCATGGGGGGGGGGTGTCCCAGGCACAGCAGGTGCTTGGCAGCACCCCGGGCCCCGCCCGCTAAGAGGCAGGAGCATCCCCAGTCACGGGGCTGCAGACGCCGCTACACAAGCTCCCAGCTGAGCCAGCACCGCCATGACAGAGGACAGGCAGCCCAGGGTGATGGCTGCCGTCGCTTGGAGAAGAGATCCTGGGGAGGGGGGGCACCTCTCACCGCCAAGTCGTTTAGACCCCTCGCTGCTCCTTCCGGCTGTACCCCCGGACTCAGCGCCCTCCCCGGGCCGCTCCCACCCAGCTGGGTCCTGAGCAGCCAGCCCGGTAGCCCTGGCCCTGGTCCTGACACTGCCGGGCAGGGCTGCTCTAGCCCGGACTGGTGCTTCCTGCAGGCCTGTTTCCTTCTCATCAAAGGCCCCTTCCATCAAATAAAAAAAAATGCAGCCTCTGCCCTCCATGGAATATTACTCAGCCGTGAAAAAGGACAGCCGTGCTGACGCACGCTACCAAAGGGTGAACCTCAGAAACAACACACAGAGGAGAGGACGCCAGACAGAAGAACATGGCAGGATTCCAGCTACGCGAACACGGCAACCGCGAATCCCCAGAGACAGGGCCGGGGGAGGGGGAGGAGGACTGGCTGCTCAGGGAGCCCGAGGTCTCCTTCACGGGCACTGAAAGGGTTTTGAGCTAGGCAGAGGTGATGCGTGCCCTGACAGCTAGCACATTGTACTCTGTATTTTGTTTTTAAAGATTTATTTTATTTATTTGAAAAGCAGAGAGAGGGAAGGAGGGAGGGAGGGAGAGAGAGAGAGAGAGAGAGAGAGAGAGCGAGCTTCCATCCACTGGTTCACTCCTCAAATGGCTGCAATGGCCAGGGCTGGGCCAGGTCAAAGCCAGGCGCCTGGAGCTCCATCGGGTCTCCCCACGGGTCTGCACGTGGGTGGCAGGGGTCCCAGCACTCGGGCCACCTTCTGTTACTTTCCCAGTTGCATTGGCAGGGAGCTGGATCAGAAGTGGAACAGCCAGGACTCGAACCTGCACTCCTATGGGGTGCCGGCGTCACAAGGCCAGCCCCTGAATTATAATTTGAAATTGTTGTTCTTTGTGCTGTGAGAGTTTACCCTCAATTGAAAACATTTGGAAAATGCCCTGCCCACACTAACCCTCCGTGCTCGCTGGGGCAGGCAGGAGCCCAGCTGGGGGGCCCAGAACTACGAGAGTGGGGTCTGTTCTCCCTAGAGACCCCCCATATACAGAAGACCTGGTTCCGCTTGGCCTGGGAGCCAGTGCCACACCCACGCGCTTTGCACACCCCAAAGCCCTCAATCAACGGCACCACTGGACCAGCACCGGGGTCCCGGCGCCTCCTGACACCCAGAAGAGCTGGGGGTACTTGGGGGGACACGGCCGGGTGACGAGGCTGCCCTTCCTCGCTCCTTGCACCCAGCCACCCCGCTCGTCCTGGCTGAACCCCCGTGGACAGGACTGGAGCTGTGGCACCCATGAGAAACAGGACGCGCGCCATCATTTGCCACGCCAGCTGTCCGTCACCGGTACTAAGTCATCACCGTTATCATCCTGCTTCTGTGGGGCGGGAATCGGGTGTGGTTCAGCCAGGCCCCCCTCTCGGGGCCTCGTCGGAAGCCTCTTGGGGAGGGATTCACATCTGAACTCGCGTGGCTGTTGGTCACATTCAGGTCCCCGAGGGAGGCCACACCGAGGGTCCTGGTCCCCAGCCACGTGGGCTGCTCCAGCGTGTGCAGCCTGGGACAGCGGTGCCTGGGGGCCAGCAAAATGCTAGAATCTGGCGACAAGACCATGACTGTCACGCAGCGCGGCCTTGTCACCCCGCTGTGTCACCAGGCCAGTCCACGCTCACGGAGAGCGTGGCCACAAGGGCCTGGCCCAGCACGTGGGGCCCCAGGGGGCCGTCCCAGAGGCCTCCCCAGTGCTCGGGGGTTTTCAGGAGGTCCAAGCTCATCTCTGGAAAGGGAGTTTTCTCTGTGTGCTTGGGGGCCAGGGGGGCGGGGTTGGGGGGAGGTAGGGAGAGGGAGGGGGAGGAGAGAGAGAGAGAGAGAGAGAGTCCTTCTTACAGAGAAACAGCTGTGCTGAGCTTTTCCTGGCCAGGCGGCCCCAGCCGCTGGTCCTGGAGGCACAGCCCAGAGCCAGGGCTGCCCCCCGTAGCCTGGGCGTCCTCAACAGAGGCGTGAACAGTGCCGTCTCCTAATTCCCAGCACGGCCCTGAGCGCCTAAGAGGCTGGGAGCACGCAGGACTCAGCCCCAGTACTGGAGGCTCAAGTCGCCCCCTCTCTTCTTTACCCAGCACGCCCATCCCCCCCCCCCCCCGCTGCTACCGCGCGTGCACGGGTCCTGCACCTTCTGAGCACCTGCGAGGCCTGCCCGATTTCTGCTCATTTGCTACCTGTGTTCCCGGCAGGCAGCCTGGTGCCTGGCTGCTGGGCCCCCGCAGCTGGGGTGCAGGCGTCCAGGCAGATAAGGGTCCTCCGAGGCCAAGTCTCAGCAGGGAGTCGGTCCTTGGGTGAGGGGGGTGTTTCCCAGGTGCCTCTCATGGCCACAAGACCAAGCCGGGGTGACCGCCCCTGGGATACGCAGGTCTCACTTTCGTGAGCATCCCTCTCCCTTGGGGCCCACCTGTGTGCCCAGACAGACGATGAGCCTCCCGGAACCCTTTCTCCAGCGCCGGCAGCGGCACGGCTGGGCCTCGGTGGGCTGCAGCTGCCGTGGCCGGTTACAGCTGGACACCTGCCCCCGGGCAGGGGCTGACACAGCGGCGGCCATCACAGTGCCCGGGTTTCCGCTTCTGAGTCCAGCCTCCCCCTACTGCTCACCCCAGGAGGCAGTAGCTGGCAATGGCTCAAGGGCACAGGTCCCGCCACCTGGATTAAGTTCCAGCTTCCTGCTTTCAGACTGGCCCAGCCTGGCTGTTGCAGGCATTTGGGGAGTGAACCAGCGAATGGAAGCTCCCTGTGTGTGTGTGTGTGTGCGTGTCTACCTTTCGAATAACAAATGAAAATAAATAAATTTTTTGATGCATACGTGCACTCTGCCCCTCCCCCAGGCCTTTCTCTGCTGCAACAACACAGCCATCTTCTCACCCCTCCCTTCTAACTAAAACTCCCGGACGGCTGGACGCTCCCCTCTCCGTCCCCCGCCGCCTGCACGCTCACGAGGCACGCCACCCGCGGGCCACCCACAGCAGCCCAACTGCGCATGCCAGGGGACAGTTTTAGAAGGCCACCCCCCTTGCCCGGCCTCCCAGGGTCAGGCAGGCCGGGAGCCGCCACTCTTCTGTGCAAGCCTGGATGAAGTCACTGAGTCCCTCTGGACTCAGTGGGCAGCTCCTGGCCCTGAGAAGTCTTGGCCAAGCAGGGCCAGCCCCAGCCCCTGCCTTCCCTTCCCCACCCCTCAGCCTCCCGCTCCTCCAACTGCCCCCCTCCGCCCCCAGCCTGCCTCCTCTTGCCTCCCCGGGCCCGGCTGTACCGCGCTGGGAGTAAAGAAAGCATTATTGAGTTTTCGCAAGCACTTCGCATGGCGTCTGATTTACAATTCATAACCTGGATTATACCGCAAGTTCAGCCTTCCGGTCGGTGTAATTTACATGCCGTGCTTTCAATTCCCCGACATCTGAGGGATTGGAAGCGGATTCCACCCCTGGGGGCTTCCTGTTTGGAGGGGCCGATAGGAGGAGAGGTAAGAGATGAAGACGGCTCACAGAATGGGGGGGGCAGTGCCACGGGAAAACGAGGGGGCGGGGCAGGAGGCACTGCCACACCAGCAGGAGGGAATGGTGTGGGGAGCCAAGGGGACAGGGAGAGCAGCGTGCCTGGGGCTCCCCTGCGTACAGGGCCCCGCTGGCCCCCCGCACAGCAGGTGTGCGCAGACCAAGGCTGGCCAGGAGGAGCCGCCCGCCGTGTGGAGCAGCCAAGCACTGAGGTCGGAGACCCCGAGACGTTCCGTCTTCTGCACCTGTCTCTGCCGGAATCCCTGTCTTATGGAGCTATAGTTAATACACCTGACGATCCGCCATCGCGAGCGTCCGTTCAGCGACTTTCAGTGTCTTCACCCACGAGCTGAGTGCACATCGCCAGGATCAGCTCTGAACATTTCTGTTACCCTAGAGAGGCACTCTGCCCCCCCCCCCCTTCACAGCCGCCCCTCTGCTCGTCCCTGGGGCTGCTGGAACAAGTCACCACTCACCCGGTGTCTTTAAAGAACAGAAGTTAGCGGTCTCGCTAGATGGCAGGCAAAGTCGGAAATCAAGGGGGCTACAGGCTCTGGAGCCCCCTCCCTGCCTCTCCCCGCTTCCGAGTGTCTCTGCCTCTGTCTCCAGTCTCTGCCTCGTCTTCCCGTGGCTTCTCCCCGCTGTGTCTGCATCTCCAAGCTCCCTCTGCCTTTCTCTTGGAAGGACGCCTGTCCCTGGGTTTGGGGTCCACCCTACGTCTGGGATGCTCTCATTCTAAGACCCTCAGTTTAATGATATCTGCAAGGAGCCTTGAAATAGATCGCATTCGTAGCTTCCAGCGTTAGAACGTGGACCTATCTTTCGGGAAGCCACCCTTCAGCCCACCGTGACTGCCTCATTCCCCCTAACTGTTGGCAATCATGAATTTATTTTCTATCTCTCTAGATTTTTCTTATCCCGGGCATGTCGTGTGAAAGGAATCGTAGACTCTGGGGTCCTTTAAGGTTGACTTCTGTCACTTAGCACAATATTTTCAATAACACGGTAGCATGTATCAATACTTCATCTCTTCTGCTGGTTGACAAATAGATATACCAGCCCTTATCGATCCACTTGCCAGTGATGGACACATAGATTGTATCTCTGTCTGATGATTCTGCGTAGCACTGCAGCTACAAACTCGAATTACATTCACCATTAGCAAGATCGCGAGAGCTTCGCATTCGCCCTCTCCAATCCCAGGGCAATGGTGAGTAGGGTAGGTAGCTTCCAAGTGTCTCCAAGTGGTCGCCCACCTCCTGGTACTCCTGCCCTTGAGTAATGCCCTGCCCTGAGGCTGGACCGGACCCAGTGACTTATTTCTAGTCAATAGAATATGCAAAGATGGTGAGATGATGGGTGGACACATGCCTGGGTGGATGGTGGATGGATTGGGTCAATGAATTGGAGGGGTGAATGGGTGGATGGATTAACTGGATGGATAGGTGGGTGGATGGATGATGATGAATGGATGGATTAGATAGACGAGTGGATTGATGGATGGACTGTATAGGTGGATGGGCTGTATGGATGGACTGTATAGGTGGGTGGGCTGTATGGATGGATTGTATAGGTGGATGGGCTGTATGGATGGACTGTATAGGTGGATGGGCTGTATGGATGGACTGTATAGGTGGATGGGCTGTGTGGATGGATTGTATAGGCGGATGGGCTGTATGGATGGATTGTATAGGCGGATGGGCTGTATGGATGGACTGTATAGGTGGATGGGCTGTATGGAGGGATGGATTGCATAGGTGGATGGGCTGTATGGATGGACTGTATAGGTGGATGGGCTGTATGGATGGACTGTATAGGTGGATGGGCTGTATGGAGGGATTGTATAGGTGGATGGGCTGTATGGATGGACTGTATAGGTGGATGGGCTGTATGGATGGATTGTATAGGTGGATGGGCTGTATGGATGGACTGTATAGGTGGATGGGCTGTATGGATGGATTGTATAGGCGGATGGGCTGTATGGATGGACTGTATAGGTGGATGGGCTGTATGGATGGATTGTATAGGTGGATGGGCTGTATGGATGGACTGTATAGGTGGATGGGCTGTATGGATGGATTGTATAGGCGGATGGGCTGTATGGATGGACTGTATAGGTGGATGGGCTGTATGGATGGATTGTATAGGTGGATGGGCTGTATGGATGGACTGTATAGGTGGATGGGCTGTATGGAGGGATTGTATAGGTGGATGGGCTGTATGGATGGACTGTATAGGCGGATGGGCTGTATGGATGGACTGTATAGGTGGATGGGCTGTATGGAGGGATGGATTGCATAGGTGGATGGGCTGTATGGATGGACTGTATAGGTGGATGGGCTGTATGGATGGACTGTATAGGTGGATGGGCTGTATGGAGGGATTGTATAGGTGGATGGGCTGTATGGATGGACTGTATAGGTGGATGGGCTGTATGGATGGATTGTATAGGTGGATGGGCTGTATGGATGGACTGTATAGGTGGATGGGCTGTATGGATGGATTGTATAGGTGGATGGGCTGTATGGATGGACTGTATAGGTGGATGGGCTGTATGGATGGATTGTATAGGTGGATGGGCTGTATGGATGGACTGTATAGGTGGATGGGCTGTATGGATGGATTGTATAGGTGGATGGGCTGTATGGATGGACTGTATAGGTGGATGGGCTGTATGGATGGATTGCATAGGTGGATGGGCTGTATGGATGGACTGTATAGGTGGATGGGCTGTATGGATGGACTGTATAGGTGGATGGGCTGTATGGATGGATTGCATAGGTGGATGGGCTGTATGGATGGACTGTATAGGTGGATGGGCTGTATGGATGGATTGTATAGGTGGATGGGCTGTATGGAGGGATTGTATAGGTGGATGGGCTGTATGGATGGATGGACTGTATAGGTGGATGGGCTGTATGGATGGACTGTATAGGTGGATGGGCTGTATGGATGGATTGTATAGGTGGATGGGCTGTATGGATGGACTGTATAGGTGGATGGGCTGTATGGATGGATTGTATAGGTGGATGGGCTGTATAGATGGATTGTATAGGTGGATGGGCTGTATGGATGGATTGTATAGGTGGATGGGCTGTATGGATGGATTGCATAGGTGGATGGGCTGTATGGAGGGATTGTATAGGCGGGTGGGCTGTATGGATGGACTGTATAGGTGGATGGGCTGTATGGATGGATTGTATAGGTGGATGGGCTGTATGGATGGACTGTATAGGTGGATGGGCTGTATGGATGGACTGTATAGGTGGATGGGCTGTATGGATGGATTGTATAGGCGGGTGGGCTGTATGGATGGATTGCATAGGTGGATGGGCTGTATGGATGGACTGTATAGGTGGATGGGCTGTATGGATGGATTGAATAGGTGGATGGGCTGTATGGATGGATTGTATAGGTGGGTGGGCTGTATGGATGGACTGTATAGGTGGATGGGCTGTATGGATGGATTGTATAGGTGGGTGGGCTGTATGGATGGACTGTATAGGTGGATGGGCTGTATGGATGGATTGTATAGGCGGATGGGCTGTATGGATGGATTGTATAGGTGGATGGGCTGTATGGATGGACTGTATAGGTGGATGGGCTGTATGGATGGACTGTATAGGTGGATGGGCTGTATGGATGGATTGTATAGGTGGATGGGCTGTATGGATGGATTGCATAGGTGGATGGGCTGTATGGATGGACTGTATAGGTGGATGGGCTGTATGGATGGACTGTATAGGTGGATGGGCTGTATGGAGGGATTGCATAGGTGGATGGGCTGTATGGATGGACTGTATAGGTGGATGGGCTGTGTGTATGTATGGATGGATGCATGGACAGGATAGTTGGGTGGATGGGTGGTTGTATTAGATGCATGAGTGGATAGATGGACAGGTAGGTGGGTGGATAGGGATTGGATTAGATGAATGGATAGATTGATGGATGGATGGATTGTGTAGGTAGATGGGTGGGTGGGCTAATGGATGGGTAGGTGGCTGGGTGGATGGATTAGATGGATGGGTGGATGGGTGGATTAAGTGGATGCGTAGATTGATGGACGCAGTGTGTAGGTGGATGGATGAATGGATGGATGGATGGATACATGGGTGGGTAGATGGATGGACGAGTGGGTGCATTAGATGGATGGGTGGGTGGATGGGTAGATGGACTGTATGGGTGGATGATGGTTGGACAGATGGATGGGTAGATGGTTGGATTATGGATTGATAGATGGATGATGAGTGGGCAGGGCTATAGATAGACATCAAATAAGCACTTGATTTCTGAACTACACTCATTCTCTTGCTGGCTTACTGCTCCCTCTAAGGAGACAAGCTACCAGGCTGTGCACTGCCCTGTGAAGAAGCACATGTGGCAAAGAACTGAGGGCAGCGTCCAGCCAACAGCCCTCCCAGGACTGAGGACTGCCAGGAAGCACGTGGGTGAACCCCACTCCCAGCCAGACTGTGGCCCCGTGCAGCCTTGTGCGTCGCTGCTGGCCAGAGGACCCAGGTAAGCTCACCAGGACTCCTGACCACAGACCCTTAGATGACAATAGCGTGTGTGGGTTTAAGCCACTGGGTTTTCAGGCAACTTGCTATGTAGCAAGAGGTGATTAATACACTACGGGGAGAAGAAAAGTGAAGCTTAGGAGACCGTGGGCTGCTGGGGTGGTGAACCGGAATGAGGTTATTGGGAACGGGCCTTTGGCCGAGATGGGCTACTGTCTGGAGGGTTTTGGCTGTGGACATCCCAACCCCAAATTCCATGAACGACTTTGTTTTCTTCGTTGGGGCTGAGGAGAGGAGCTGCAGGGGCCGGAGTGGAGCGGCAGATGCTGTGTGCCACCCCCCTGGGCAACTCCACGGCACCGGAGGCCTGGGAGAAGGAGGGGGTGCAGTGGTAGCTCCAGATCCGCTCAAAAGCACCACGTAGAGTTAGGCCAAGGAAGCAGAGGCCTGGGCGCCCAGGACACTCTCTTTCCCGTGCACCAGCTTCCCCAAGGGCAAGGAGAGAGCAGTGTCCGACCGAAGCAGACTGCTGGAGAGGCTGAGCAAGCGCACATCCAAGGACAAGAAAATGTCCCAGACAAGTGAAACTGTCCAAGTGTAAATTACATTCCCCAAACGGCCACAGCACCCATCCTCTGGGATCTTCTTACGAGACTGTGTCACTTCCGCATCAAGAAGTAGGGCGAGCATCTCCCTCCTCTGAACCTAAGCGTTCCTCGACCGGCGAAGAATGGCGGGAATGGCGCAGTGTGACTTCCGGGGACAGGCGTAAAAGGGGACGCAGCTTCCACTGAGCTCGCTCGGGACGCTTCCTCTAGGAACCCAGTGGCCGTGCTGGGAGGAAGGCCCGGCCACACGGAGAGACCATGGCCAACAGCTTCAGTTATGGTCTCAGCCCAGAGCCAGCGCCAACTGCCAGATGTGAGAGTGAGGAAGTCCTTGAGACGTGTCTAGCCGTCGTCTTACACAAGCCACGTGAGAGAACCCAAGTGAGAACTGAGTGGCCAAAACCAGTCGGTCCTGAAGGCTGGGAGTGATGGAGTGATAGCAGCGACGCGTGATTGTTGCTTTGTGGTTGGAGGGATTCATTACATATCTAGGACAACCTGCCGAAGGCAAAGAGGCTATAATCATAAAGATGATAGGTAAGTGATAGATGGTTGGTAGATAGATAGAGAAGATAGATGATAGACACAGAAGATAGAGTTAGAAATGAGAGATAGAGATTAGGTAGATAGGAAGAGAGAAAGAGAGAGAGATAGAGAGAGAAAGAGAGAAAGAGAGAAAGAGAGAAAGAGAGAGAGAGAGAGAGAGAGAGAGAGAAAGAAAGAAAGAAAGAAAGAAAGAAAGAAAGAAAGAAAGAAAGAAAGAAAGAAAGAAAGAAAGAAAGGCAGCATTGTGGCACAATGGGATAAGCCTGTGCCTGCAAGGCCAGCATCCCATATGGGGGTAGGTTAGAGTCCTGGCTGCTCCACTTCTAATCCAGCTCCCTGCTAATATACCTGGGAAGGCAGGGGGAGATGGTTCAAGTCCCTGGGCCCCTGCACCCACCTGGGAGACCCGGATGGAGTTCTTGGCTCCTGGCTTCAGTCTGGCACTTTGGGGCCATTGCACTGGTAGTGAACCAGTGAATGGAAGATTCTCTCTCTCTCTCTCTCCCTCCCTCCCTCCCTTCCTTCCTCCCTCTCCTATTCAAATAAAATTTTAAAAAGTCTTTTTAAAAAAAAATGGAAAGACAGATATGTCAATACATGACTAGGCAGACAGATGGGTGAAGGATAGATGAAGGATAGATGATGAATGGATGGGTGATGGGTGGGTGATGGTGATCCTGGTGGTGGTGGTGATGGTGGCATTGATTATAATTACGGTTGTGGTGATAGTGGCAGTGTTGGTAGTTGTAATAATGGTGGTGGCAATGGTCATGGTAGAGGTGGTCCTGGTGGTAACAGTGTGGGTTTGGTGGTGGTGGGGGGGG
The DNA here is from genome assembly GCF_051225735.1 of Oryctolagus cuniculus. Classification (NCBI taxonomy): domain Eukaryota; kingdom Metazoa; phylum Chordata; class Mammalia; order Lagomorpha; family Leporidae; genus Oryctolagus; species Oryctolagus cuniculus. The sequence continues at coordinate 6,071,533 of NC_142883.1, read as the reverse complement.
GGAGATGATGATGATAGAATCCATCGACGCTCTCTGCAGAAGGGGGACATCGCAGAACCCTGCTAAACCCTCTCCTCTAGAGCCACGTCCAGCCAAAGGAGGTGGGTGTGGCACCTTTAAACTGACATGTGGCCCCGCCCAAACTCTCCCAGCAGCCAGCGCCCTGGTGCCACCAGCACTTCTGCGCGGCTTCTCTAGCCTGGCTCACTGCGGCTCAAGGACAGAAAGTAATGGCTCGTGTCGCCGATGCCCTGGGAGGTGCCCTGTTGAGATTTTACACAAATTGGCCAGTGCTGCAGCTCACTAGACTAATCCTCCGCCTGTGGAGCCGGCACTCTGGGTTCTAGTCCCGGTTGGGGCGCCGGATCCTGTCCCGGTTGCCCCTCTTCCAGGCCAGCTCTCTGCTGTAGCCCGGGAGTGCAGTGGAGGATGGTCCAAGTGCTTGGGCCCTGCACCCCATGGGAGACCAGGAGAAGCACCTGGCTCCTGGCTTTGGATCGGCGCAGCGCGCCAGCCATAGTGGCCACTTTGGGGGTGAACCAACGGCAAAGGAAGACCTTTCTCTCTGCCTCTCTCTTTCACTGTCTAACTCTGCCTGTCCAAAAAAAAAAAAAAAAAAAAAAGATTTTACACAAATTGAATCATTTGCACTCACCAAAGGCCCGTGCAGTACCTACCATCGCCACCACCACCACCACCACCATCAGCATCACCATCAGTTTATGGGGGGAAAAGCGAAGACACAGAGAGAGGGAGTCTGTTACTGGCAGTTCCACAGCTACTTAGTGAGTAGCAGAGTTGGGACAAAACCCCAGGCAGTGTAGACTCCTAACCACCGCCCCACCTGGTCCCAGGCTTCTTGTGCGTTGCTCAAGGGCCTGGCCCTGCACCCTGCACCTGCCCCTACACTGCTGTCCTCAGTGAGGCGTCAGTGCCAGGCCATGGGTGGGGGGCCGGCTCCAAGGAGTGACAGAAGAGAGTCCTAATGAAAGGACCATGACAGGGTGAGGCCAAGGGAGACCCAAGGAACGGGGCAGCCAGGACACACCCAGAGCTGTGATGTCCCCGGGGCTGAAGGGGAAAGGGAGGGCGTGGAGGCCAAGTTCATCACAGGAGGAGCTGACCAGGCTCTCCCTTGTCCCACCTTCTGAGCCCCTGGCAGTACCGCACCCGCACAAGCCACGGCCGGGCAGCCAGGCCCCAGCTGGAGCCCTTGGAGCGGCTGGAGAGGGGTGGAGTGTGGCGGTCAGAGCAGGTGGAGACCTTTCCACAAGGTCAAGTTTGCCAGTGGAGTCTCAGGGGGGTTAAGCACCCTGCCCAGGGTCGCCAGCTCCAAGGTAGGGGTGCCAGGGTAACTTGACTCCAGGAAGGCTTCCGCGTGCGCACCTCCTAGGATGCTGAGCCGCGCGGCTGCCAGCAGCCACGGCACTGTTTTCATAATGGGATTTTAATTCACTCCCCGGTCGCCCTGCTGAGCTGGAAAGCACTCCTGTTTGTCTATTTCTTGTTAGGCTGCTGCTTCAAGCCAGAAGC